>NW_015162475.1:117840-139910 GCF_001447785.1 Gekko japonicus | reverse complement strand
ACAGTTTCAGCTCCAGATCCCGAGGAGAACAGTTACTGTTTCAGCATGCAAGCCTGTGCTTTCCCAATTGTTTCCAGATCCTATTCATATACATCTACAGCATATCATCTCGTGGTAGATCAGCTAGAAGGCAACATGTGGAGCCTTCCTAATCTATTAAGATGTGGTCATATCCCTTGTAAATACCTCTTTCCCCTGGAATTATGTAATTCGGTTCATGGAATATGTATACAGAGAAGAAGAAGAGATTGGATTTTTCAATCCCTGGCATGTCCAGTTAAAACTGGATGTGAAAGACCTCTGCCTGAGACCCTGGAGAGCTGCTGCCAGTCTGAGTAGACAATGCTGCCCTTGATGGGGCAGTGTCCTGATTTAAGTATAAAGCAGCTTCATGTGTGTGTGTGATGAAATCTGGAAAACTGTTGTGGGGCACACAGTTTCTGCTCCAGATCCCGAGGAGAACAGTTACTGTTTCAGCATGCAAGCCTGTGCTTTCCCAATTGTTTCCAGATCCTATTCATATACATCTATCATCATATCATCTCGTGGTAGATCAGCTAGAAGGCAACATGTGGAGCCTTCCTAATCTATTAAACTGTGGTCATATCCCTTGTAAATACCTCTTCCCCTTGGAATTATGTAATTCGGTTCATAGAATATGTATACAGAGAAGAAGAAGAAGAGATTGGATCCAAATGAGAAGGGAGCACTCACTGGAGAAGACCCTGATGCTGGGAAAGATTGAAGGTCAAAGAAGACGGGGACGGCAAAGGATGAGATGGTTGGACAGTGTCATCGACGCAACGAACATGAAATTGAGCCAACTTCAGAGGACGGCGGAAGACAGGAAGGCCTGGCGGGAGCTGGTCCATGGGGTCGCGAAGAGTAGGACTCGACTGTGTGACTGAACAACAACAACAACAACCACTACACTAAAACTGGCTATCATTTCCAAAGGTGAAATGCAGCTGAGTATAATAGTAATGTCCAGGTAAGCCAG
The DNA here is from genome assembly GCF_001447785.1 of Gekko japonicus. Classification (NCBI taxonomy): domain Eukaryota; kingdom Metazoa; phylum Chordata; class Lepidosauria; order Squamata; family Gekkonidae; genus Gekko; species Gekko japonicus. The sequence continues at coordinate 138,910 of NW_015162475.1, read as the reverse complement.
ACATTTAAAGGGTTGTCGGCATGTGCTTGGTTGGCACTGGTGTAATTGAAGTGATATGGCCAGTGTGGTGTAGTGGTTACAGCGTCAGACTAGGATCTAGGGGACCCAGGTTCAAATACCCGCTCTGCCATGGAAGCTCACGAGAAGACCTTGGCCACGTCACGCACTCCCCGCCTAGCCTACCTCAGAGGGGTGGCATTGCAAGCATCAAATGGAGGAGTGGAGAATGAGGTTATAAGCTGCTTTAAGTCCACGTTGGAGACAAAAGTGGGATAGAAGCAAATAAATAAATAAGAGTAACAAATGGTGAGATGTCTTTCATACCATTTTCCTTGTTCTTTATTCAGTTTAGATGGAACTGAGTTTGTTAACTAATTGGATCAGCTGTCAAAAGCACAGCTGTGTATAAACCCAAATGCCCATAAGACTGCCCTGTATCCAAATTGCAGTCTTGCCTTAATCTCCAGAAAACTGCCCTGTCAAATTGCAGTCTTGCCTTAATCTCCAGAGCAGGACTTTTCACCTTTTGGATGTGACATGCTGGCAGGTTTCAGAAATCTTTTGAGAAATATTAACACAAGCCAATGTGTTCCTTTGGGACTTTGAGCACTTGGAGGTCTGGTTTTAAATCCCCACTGGCTCCACAAGCACACATTGTTACTTGGGCAAGCTGCGATCTGTCAGTGGCATGGCCTGCCTTGACAGTCAAGCTCAGTTCCTCAGTCTGCAAAATGGGAACAATAACTTACATTACAACATTTCTGTAAGAATATCTGAGTATAGTTCCGACACAGAAACTGAAGCGGTTATCAGAGACGGTGAGGATTATGAAGCATAAGGGATCAAAGGGAGGGTGTTGATTGATCTGCAGCGGCCAGTGAGACTTAAGTGACTATGAAATTAAGATGGAGTCCTGCTTGAAAAGCTTGGAGGCACATTTTGAATCAGGTACAGGCCATTGCTCAAAGGCAGAACATATTCTGTGCATGCATAAAGCCCAAATCCAATCACTACCAATTCCATGGGAAATAAAAATCTCTGGAAAAGATCTCTGCCTTGAGCACAGTAGACAGCCTGGGGCTAGATGGACCACTCACTGCACTCATCGATCGTATGTTCATATTTTGTTTTAGAATTTCTCTGCTGCACAATGTTCTGTTCTCTGTTTTAAAAAAAGATACATTAGAGATAGATTCAAGCAAAGCTATATATCCCATAATAAGTTGCAGATGAGTCTTTTTGTTGACGATCCAGCTCCCGTTCAACAATATTGTGTTTCTGTTATCGTTTTTTTCCCTCCAGGTCAGAGGAAAGTGTTTGATCTCCCATTTGGAAGTTGTCTCTTTCACAGTGATGTTTATGACAACGGGGCATCGTTTGCATACGACAACTGCACCAAGTGCACCTGCATGGTGAGTCAGCAATAACACTTGGGTGTTCTCCTTTTTATGGGGCAGTACTGACATCTTTTCATGGTTTTGGAGGCTGGAAGCCATGCCTCCAGCCGTCTGCAGTTCTATCTGACAGGAAGGAAGAAGAAGAAGAAGAAGAGATTGGATTTATACCCCGCCCTTCACTTGGAGTCTCAGAGCAGCTTACAAACTCCTTTCCCTCTCCCTCCCCACAACAGACACCCTGTGAGGTGGGTGGGGCTGAGAGAACTCTGACACAAACTGCTCTTTTTCAAGGGCAGCTGTGCCAGAGCTTGTGACTGACCCAAGGTCACTTCAGCAGGTGCAAGTGGAGGAGTGGGGAATCAAACCCGGTTCTCCCAGATTAGAATCCGCACACTTAACCACTACACTACACCAAACTGGCTCTTTTTGCTAGGAAAGAAGGGTATGTGAGACTGGCAGGGCTCATAGTCAGATCCTTGGACGGGGCTGGGGTTCATTGCTGTTGGGCCATCTCCCTATGCATACAACCTCCACGACTGGGGTTACCAACTCCAGGTTCAGAGGCTGGAGGCTGGGAGGATGGGGTTTAGGGAGGAGAGGGAACGCAATAGGGTTACAATAATGCCACGCAGCCCACCTTCCAAAGCAGCCATTTTCTCCAAGAGAAGTGGAATAAATGTGTTAGATAAATTAATAATAAACAAACTAGCAATTTATATAGTCTGGAGATGGGTAGTGATTCCAGGAGATCTCTAGCCCCCACCTGGAGATTGGCAACCCTATTACGACTCTTATGGCACTGATGCCTCCATTTCTCAGCACTCCTGAAAAGTCTGACTTGGACATGTGACCCTTAACCGTAGGCCTGTAAAGCTTAAGACATGCTAAATCGTAAGCTGCCAAACAGCCCACGAGGTGCTTGACCAACCCTTTGTGGTTTCATTCTCCCACATGGGCATTAAACCCCCCCCCCACAGAGGGCTATTAAGCACCAGGTGGGCTACCACACTTGGCAGGGTTAGTGTGTCCAGTATTGTGAGTCAGAAGGTGTGGAGGCCAGCCTTCAACTACAGTGGCTGAGCAGTCAGGGATGTATTTGTGCTTATATTAAGGTACATACCTGGCCACCAAAAGGAGGAGTAAAAAAAAAATCCACTTCAGGTATCAGGATTAAGTTTTGCACTCAAGGCTACTTTGGAGTTTCACTCAGTGTTCCCTCTAAGCTGAGTTAGTGTGAGCTAGCTCACAGTTTTTTAGCCTCCGGCTCACACATTTTTGTCTTAGCTCAGGAAGGTGTCAAGTCCTGGATGCAATCACTCTCACAAACACTCTTGTATCAGCAAGATTTGTTTATTAAGAGGTAGAAAGGTTCCAAGCATAGACAGCTTCTGTGTCGGAACTGGGGCCCAGATGCCAGTTCCACCAGTATACTGAAAGCAAAAATTTCCACAGATGCCAGGCGACCAATCACTGCTCTCATTCAGCCTGCCACACGCCCGCCCCTGCCCTTGCATGCTAGTGGTTACATTATCTAGAAGCTCCCCAGACTACAAGGTCATACAGCATGATGAGATCATCTACTTCCCAAGGTGTTCTCAACACACTCGGGAGGCCCCTGCATGAGAACTGTTACGAGCTGACACTAACCAAGCAAAGCAGACAGCCGAACTCATCCACTTCCCCACTCCCAGTTCCCAGCAGAGAAAATAACAGCAATGGGAAAGCGCAAGGTTGTATGCAACACAAGAATTGTATAAGAACACATGTGAATCCACAACCAATGGAATAATGAAACAGAACATAAGTGTAGGAAATAGGAAATAATTGGCAATCCACAGCTTAGAGGGGAGCATTGGTTGCAGTTATCTGAAACACAAGTGCAAGCATAACGCAGAAGTGATTAATACGTGTAGTTCAAAAGAAAGTGTATCTGAAAATATATGCTTGCAGGGTGTGGCTTTAAGAGCCCGTTTTATTTATTTTAAAAGATTTCCAACCCAGCTGAAAAGACTCTCAAGGCAGCTCTCAAATTGAATTTTAAAACAATGTAACAACAACCATGCATCGAACAGCCATTGACTGAACTATAGGGGACCCCGACCCACCCATTCGTTCATAAAGCTCGAGGCAATTTACGACAGAACGGGATGGAAATCCAGCTTGCACCACAAACTGCAAATGCACCTTAAAGCACAAGCGATTCAGCACATTCACCTAAATGATGAGCCCCCCAGAAAACAATTGTATTCCAAGCCTTCAGCCTAAGGTCCTGTCAAAGCAAACAGCCATGCAGATTTCCCAAAAGGCTAGAAGAGATTGGGACCTTGCAGACAGCACGTGGAAGCACATTCCAGAGGGTAGGAGCTAGCAATAGGAAATTCTTCATTTATTATAAAGTGAATTAAAATAAATAATGTAACTAATTCCGAACAGATATCTCACTCAACAAAGGAAACACACCACTCAGCCGGAGCCATGTAGCTACAAGAAGTCTCACCATTATCTTGAGTGAGCCGCAGCAGGGCACAGCACCTGCAGTGGAGGAGGAGAGGCTGTGTCAGACAAAGGTGTTTTCCATGAGGAGAGCGTGTGCTTGTGAAGTTTCCCCATTGTTGCTGTGGCTGCAATCTCACAGTGACAACAGGGCTTTCTCATGGCAGGTGCCCTGCATTTTTCCTGCCCCAACCTGCTCATTAGCATAACTTATTTGCATATGCCACACCTCCTGACATCACTGGAAGTGTGTCAGAAGGCAACACCCACGACTCAGGCTCCACTGGACTGTTTTGGATTGCTAGCTATTGGGGGGGGGGAAACGTGCAGATCTGTCCTCGCAGAGGAGGGAGAGCTTGTACCTGAATAAAACTTGGTCTTAAAAGTGCCACTGGACTGTTTTGGACCAGGGGGGGGCTCTGCAATTTACCTGATTGCTTCTTGCTCTGACTGCAGGCTGCTGGGAGCAGGGGGTGGAGCTTGTTGCATGTGCCTGCCCCCTGGGCTCTTTACTGCCGGAGCTCCGCTCCTGTGCGCTCCTGCAGGAAATGACCCCTGGAAGTAATCAACTCCCTGTGCCCACTCAGATCTTTTCCAGGATTTTATACTGTAAAGTCCTCGTCACCACTGTAAAGTACTCGGTTCGATACATCACGACTCGGACAACGACATAAGGAACACACGTTTACTCAGTACTTCACACTACAAAATATACATGATTGGCGGTTTGCATATTGTTATAGCATCGTCACATTATAGCAATTTGTCAGGTTCTCTGAGTCCCCAGCTCTCCCCCCCTCCCCTCCCTCCCCTTCCCCTTCCCTAAAAGTACATCTCTAGCTCCTTGCATTGTGAGGAAAGGCATATCTCCATAACAGATGGAGCAAAAGACTTACTTTAAAAGAGAAGGGAAACTGGGAATTCACTGAACTTACAACATTATAACAATATGTTAATTACCATCTTTGTCAAAACCCCCCCCCCTCTTTGGGGGTGAGTGGGAAATGGGTACTGTGGCCAGCGATATGGGTGGGACTGGGAAAACCCAGACTTTCCCATGCACATGGGGGCCACCTTTTCCAAAACGTCACAGCAAAAAAAAAAAGGGTCTGGGAAAGATCTCATGAATGATGTGGAAAGATGCAAAAATGTATAGCAGTTAAAGCCAGCATGATGATGATACAGTAGAGTCATTGAAACAAAACCAGTAATCCCACAGAAGCAGCTGTATTAATTTGCTGCAGCAGAAATAAACATCTAAGAAAGTGGGCTCTTCTCTGCAGAAGGTGATGCCAGAATAAAATGTCATTAGGCCCTGAGGTGCCACAAAACCAATGGGAGGAAGAAAACAGACAAATCAACATAAAAATGTAAATAGAGAAAAAAATATTTTAACTTGGCTCCTAAATAAGATAGGCTTACGACCATGGAAAGAGTGTTCTTTGAAAGCGGTGCCAGTACAGAGGGCACTGTTGCTGGTGGCATCCAACCTTATTAATTGAGGGAGCACAGAGGAGCTTAATTGATAGGCTGGCACAAATTAGATATGCAGATAAGTTGCCTACATCATCCCTCATAGTGCCCAGTAAAATGCTACCATGCTTTTCAAATGCATCACAAGAAGCATATGGCATATTAGCTCCCTGTTTAGAAAAAGTAGCTCCAGTTCTGGACCAAGAGATATCTGAATATGTTGCCTGAGACAGAAGCCCAGGGCCATCTCCACAGGTTGAGCATGAACATTTGCTGTGCCAGCATAACTCCCATTCTGACTTTTTATGGAACCGGGCTTGCCGGCTCTGGGTTGGGAAAGTCCATTTGTGGACACAGAGCTTGGGGAGCAACCTCAGTGTGGGGGTGTATAGAGTCCACCCCCCCAAAGCATCCATTCTCTCTGGGGGAACTGATTGATCTCTATAGTCAGAAGATTCCCTGCCCTTTTTAGGCTTCAGTGCTGTATAGATCCGACAAATTCTGCAGCCAGTGTTGGAAAGCATCATGCCCTTCCCTTCTAGAAGGACCCCGCACATGTATTACCCCGGGTGACTCCATCTTTGCTAATGTTAGTGCATTGCTGCCCTGAGCCCTGAGAGAGGACAGTATGAGCTGCTCTCAGGGGAAAACTTTCCCACTCTCGTACTTAGGGTTGCCATCCCCCCGATGGGGGTGGGTTTCCCCCCGATTTCCAGCCCCCCTGATCTGCCCACCGACTAGCTGCCAGCAGGGGGAGCCCCACCCCCGAAGAGCTCCCTTGTGTCCGACTTGCCTGGCGCGATGACGTCACCCAGAGGTGATTTTCATCATGCTGGGCATCAATATTGAATCCGATCCATTGTACACTTATATTTTACAGAAATAAGGACGTCACAAGATGAAATGAGGACGTCAGCAGATGAAACTGGACGAACCTCCCCCCCCGGAGTTAACATTCGTTTCGAGGTGTCTTTTTCATACGTAAGACCTCCTAGCGAGAAACATACTCATTACTTATTACAGGAACATAACCCGGCAATAATTAAATCCAGCATATAGCTATCATTACATGCATACAGCTTTGCATCCACATGAACACGAATCTTCCAAATTGGACTTTCCTTTGTTCTATAATAAAACATAATTTGATCACCTTATTCTGAACTCTTATTCTGTGAATGCACAGCTGTATGTATGTAATGATAGCTATATGCTGGATTTAATTATTGCCGGGTTATGTTCCTGTAATAAGTGATGAGTATGTTTCTCGCTAGGAGGTCTTATGTATGAAAAAGACACCTCGAAACGAATGTTAACTCCGGGGGAGTTCGTCCAGTTTCATCTGACGTCTTCATTTCATCTTGTGACGTCCTTATTTCCGTAAAACATAAGTGTACAATGGATTGGATTCAATATTGTTGCATTAATACAAATTAGAATTTGCACGATTTGCACTATTTGCAGTAGTTCTATTGTGTTGGTTTATGTCATACTGCAACCCCCTTCATTTGTTGTGATCATGCTGGGCATGCCATAGAGTTTTTGACCAAGTGCTAGAGTGTCCCCCTGGTGACGTGCCTAGCGTGATGGCGTCACTTCTGGGCACGGGGATCCCGGGAAGGGGCCTCTGTCCCCCACCGGCAGAAGGTAGTGACCTGGCAAGCCCACTCATGCTTGTTAGCAGGTGCTTATCTTCAAGACACGGGTGTTTCTTCCCTTCACTGGAGGCCAGGTGCAAGATGGCTGGACTCCTCCAAGTGTTTGAGACAGCTGGGTTAATTATTTTCTGACTTCCTGCCAAGAGTTAGGGTATAAGTCACCTAGTTTTCATTATGTTCTTTGTCTCAAGGGTTAGCCAAGCTTTGCTCTGTGTGTGGGACCGAGCTGACTGGAGTTTAGGCATGAATCTACTTTGATAACTTTGACGGGTTATTAAAGCTCTCCTCTTAAGTAAACTGGGCATGAATCTACTTTGATGGGTTATTAAAGCTCTCTTCTTAAGTAAATCCAGATCTCTCATGTCAGCGATCCTGCCAGAGTTCCTGGCCACAACAGCACAACACAAGCCAATGGTAATCATGTCAGCGATCCTGGCCAGAGTTCCTGGCCACGGCTCACAACAGCACAACACAAGCCAATGGTAAAAGCACCAGCCTGGTCAGTCCCTCCTATTCCTCTGGTGGCACACGGTCCAGCATATCCATTGCAGAGCTGCAGTCTTGCATGCTCCGGTTGCTGTGGAGAAAGAGCAGACTGACACAACCTCAGGAGTTGTGGGAAAGCAGCAAGACAAGATTTGGCCAGCTAAAGACCATAGCGGGAGCATGCCAAGTCCAAGGGCGGGGGGGAAAGCAAGAGAAAAAGCCTGCAGTGGAGGCGTCAAGCCAAGTGTGAGCCAAGGAGCTGGCCTTTGGGTGGAGCTTGGTAGGAAATGAATGCCAAAACATGGCACATGCAGGATAACAGGAAATTACACCTCACAATATTATTTCATTCCTACCATCTGTGAAAGATCTGGCACATTGTTACCGTTTGACCAATGCATCTATGGTGTAAATTAGCAATCCCTGAGAGTATCCATTAGTTGCTGTTTGGGAAGGAGCAGGGAGTCTCACTGCCGTGATTCTATTTTTTCCCCTTCCTTCTCTGCAGGATTCCACTGTGGTGTGTAAGAAGAAATGCTCACCTCCCGGAGAGTGCACGAAAGCCAAAGAACAATGCTGCAAGGAGTGTGTCGTGTTTGTGTCTCCTGAGGAAAGAAATGTGTGCAAGTTTGGTAACAAGATCTTTCGGGTAAATGCCCTTAAGAGCGCCTCTCTGGTAAACTGGCAATGCTTGAATTATCGTCAGGTTGCTGTAAATATGGAGCTGTGGTTTTTTTGGGGGGGGGCAGAAAATTAGCTAGTTCTACAGTCCTGTACAGACTCAGCCCTTGCTCCCCAGGGAGACAGCCGAGCTGCTGCCCCATGTTATGAAGTGCACTGTATTTATGCAATTCACTTTCCCGTGCAAATCCTAATAGCTGTAGAAAAGTTATTTCTCTCTAGCTTGCAGACATTAGTGCAGCCAAAAGGGAACCTACCCCCCTGCTTCCCTTGACTGAGCCAATAGCAGCTTCATTTGCTGTTCTGGATGCAGTTCAGCCCACAGCTATAAGTACAGACAGTACTTCGTGGACCAGGAGCCGTCTGTGCGGTGATACTCTGCTCCTGCCCTCCTCCCACTCGGGGTCATTGGGGATTCCCTGCAAAACACTTCCCATACTGTTGGGCGCCTGTTTGTTTTTTCAAGTGGTGCAGGGCTTATTACCCCGCCCCCGACACACATTTTCTGCTGGAACCGATATCTGTCGCTGTTTGGACCATCTGTATGTCAAAAGGCCCTTGGATCAGATGGAAAGTAAAATCCCTTGTGCATGCAGAATTTACTCGGCCAATGCTCCTTTTCATTCATTTGCATTTTTTCTGCTGCACAAAGATGCAATTTATAGATGTCTTGGATATCCTGTTTACAAGCCCTTGAAAGGAATACTTTTCGTTCAGTCAGCATTGACACACAGAGAACCTGTTAAGCACCCCGCCAATTGTCTTTTCCTCTATATGAGATAAAAATATATATATTGCCTTCAACATTATCTTAGTTCTACAACATTGGTTAGGATCCACTTTCGATCTGTGCAAATGGGGTTCAGCACCTCTCAGTTTCCAAAGAAGTTTGCCTTATGATAACACTGGTGGGTAAAAACAAGTCACATTGTTCTTTGGATCCAGTCTGTTATAGGGACACTGTGAATTCCTCAGCGAGCCTGTTTGGCAGCTGAAGATACTGTGTTCAGCTCTTAACAATCAGATTGTGAGCCAAACAGATTTGTTCAGTTTAAGCAGCACAATGCAAACGACTGCCAAACAGATTGTCTAGAAGCCGATTCCCAGCTGATTGAGGGATGAGCTGGGAGTGGGCTTCCAGTCTCCCTCCTTGGAAACTTTACTAAGTCCCAGCTATGCTAGGAAACAGCAACATGGTGGTGGTGGTGGGTGTCAGAAGCTGATTGCCAGCTGATCCCCTGAAGTTGGACTCAGATTTCTTAGCCCCGGAAACTTTGCTGCGTGCCTGACTTGCTGGGACACAGGAAAGCCTTTTTTTGGGGGGGGGAGGGGAGAGAGTCAGAAGCCGACTCCTAGTTGCAGACTCTGATCTCTAACTTTCCTGGGTCACTGCCCTCAAGCACAGTGGTTCCGGGGTGGTGGTGGATTAGAAACTCACTCTCAATTCAGCTAGGATTGGGCTTCTGACTCCCTCACCCTGCTATGTTTTGGGAAGGCTAAAACACAGCACAGTTAGATATCTAAAGCCTCTAAATTTTGCTGTATCTGCACCTCCCCCAAAGTTAAGGGAGGGGGGAGCAGGATCAGAAGTGGAGTTTTTACACTGATGGATTCAACTTTTGATCCCCCCCCCCAAAAAAAAAACCAACCTCCCCACTTTGCTGTGCCCCAGCAACAGGCTGGTAGGCAGCAGTTTCTTAGGCCGGGCCCATCAGAAGCTGCCTCTCAGCTAATCCTTACAATCAGCTGTGAATTGGCTTCTGGCTCCTCCCACAGTTTCCCTGGGTTGCTGCAGCTTTGTGACCCTACAAAGTCTCCCCAGCAGGAGGTCAGCAGTTGACTCCCAGCTGATGGGGGATTAGCTGGGAGTCTGCTTCAGATTCCCTGCAGCAACTAGCCTGTTGGGGTCGAACGGCAAGAGCAAAGTTACAAACACCCGAATAGCCTGTCAGTTAATAGATGCAATCAGTTGCTATTTTTTCCCTAAGTACCCCAATTATACTGTTAGCCTCTGGTCTAACTACATATTTTCCTCGTGTCTGCTCTACCGTTTCCCAGGTGTATGCTGTGAGTTCCTTGCTGAGAACTTGTCAGGCATGCATGAGCTTAGTCTGGGTCAGCAACGTGGGGAAAAGGAGCTTCAGCCCCACGCTGTTTTCCCAACCTGAAACAGCCGGGGGGGAGGGGGAGCTCCAACTAGTGCTAATAGCAGCCCCCTGAAGCTATTTCAGGTTGGGAAAAGCCCAGTAAACCCCAGTCAACATTAGCAAACCTGGCAGGGGGCAGACGAGGGTGGTGGTTAGAGGGGAGGAAGAAAGTGTCACCGGTGGAAGGGGAGAATAAGGTGGCTGGTGGTGGGAGGGGCAGAGAAGAAGGCGGTAGTAGTAGGGCGAGAAAGCGGAGGAGGCAAGGGGAAGAAGAAGGCAGCAGTAGTGACGGGAGGGTCGGATGGGAGAAAGGCAGTGACGGGAGAAGGGTGGGAAAAGAGGAAGTGGCGGTCAGCATAGAGATGGGATTTCCACTGCCCAATGAGTTCCTCTTAGATCTCTAACTTGTGCGACTTATTTTCCACAGCTTGGTGGAAACTGGGAAGCACCAGCAGGCATGCTTTTGGGCAGTCTCAGTGAGAAATGCAATGTCACCCCGATTCAGCCTCTCCCTTTATCTTCCCTCCTCCTCTGATTTTTGGCTAATTGTACCACTTAAGCTCATTGTCCTCCTTCCCTCCAACAATGCTCTCCAGTTTTCCTGCGTTTTCATGCTTTTGGGCACATTCCTGCAAAACAGGCTGCATCTTTGCAAGTATAAATGTATTATGTAGGGAGGCAGAGGCAACCCAGCCGTAAGGAAAGGCAAGTGCTTCATGTGGCTGGTCTCAAGGTACCTTTTGTGCCACAGAGAAGTGGCAAGAAACACATTGTCCGTATACTTTCTTTCATGCATCTGTCAAGAGAGCATAAGATGTGGTATGTTGTTGAAGAGAAGGAATCTCTCATGTGAGGGAGAAAGGAATCAGAATTTGTGATCTAGAATAGATGAGCACACACAGGGGTCATTTCGTAGAAAAAGAGCGAGGGGAACTCATTAGCATAACTCATTAGCATATGCCACACCCCCTGACATAATAAGGCCCGGCGGTGGGCCTGCAAGGCCGGCGGGAGTGCGAGAAGGCCCCGCCAAGGCCCTCCCTGGCCCCAGGCAGGCAGGGGTGGGGAGAGGCGGGGAGGAAGCAACTTACCCTCCCTCTTCTCCTGCCTCCTCCTGGCTGAATGAGGGCCGGAAGCAGGGCGGCCGGAAGCAGGGGGTGTGGCTTCGTTTTGTGCCCCGCCCCCCCACCTCACCCGGGGGAACTGCGATCCCCCGCGAAATGACCTCTGAGCACACAGCTAATTAAATTAATGCAGTGTTTGAACTAAATAAACATGTCTCACCAGTTATTCGCAAGGAACAGTATAGAATCTTTTACCAGGAGAAAATAGGCTATTGGAGTGTGATGCAATGAACAATAGGCTGTCAGTGTGATGCAATGAACAATGAACAACATGAAAGGCTGAATTAAAAAAATATATCAAGGGAAAGATAAGACTGTTCTTACAGATTGGGAGCAAATACACAGTTTGGCAAATAGGATTTAAAAAAAAATTATATCCATCTCATCTCCATTGTACTTCTGATCACATGGTTCCATAATGCCTTCTGTTTTGGTTCTGTGGCATTACTATCTGTCCCCACATCCATTGCATTCCAATCAATCAAAAGCTTCCACATGTCGGCTATAAAAGGAGTATCTCAGGACCATCCGTGGGTGAAATGGAATGCTTCAGGAACCACATTTGGCACATGTGATCGATCTATAAGGAAGAGAGCCAGGGCGTTTCCGAAGCAACATTTTGGAGTCACAGAACCACTAAAAGGGAGGGGTAATAGGAGTTACAGTATGATATTTTCTGTACCTGCGAGAATTTGGGGGTTTTTTTGGTGGTTTTTTTTTGTTCTATAAACATTTTCAGATGTTAAGCAGATTGGATGTCTGCCCTAGCACTGTAAATAATCTGAATTTGAATTCACTATTAAGTACGTTCCCTGGGTTAAAGGAGAACGATGCCACATCTGGGAATCAATCTGCGGCATCCTGAGATCTGAATCAAATACTTTCACGCACAGTAACTTAAACATCCCAATCACATGGCGTATTGTATCAGATTTTTCTAATTATGTAATCCCAAATGAGACAATCACGATGCTGGGTGTTTGCAACGTGAATATTCTTTTCCCAGAAGAAAATGCAGCTAATCAGGCTGTTGATAGAACATTCTAAATGTGTCTTAAAACTGGAGTATAGACGACTTCTTTAACGGGAAGGACCAGAGTGAAAAAAAATCCTTCCTGATGAGCTCCCATCCTTAATCCAACTGGGTGGAGAGGGACACCTCTCGATCGGCTCAGACTAAACAATGACATAACTCCGACAGGGAAAGTATGGCTCCCCCCCCCCCCCATTGTCTAACAGGATGATACATTACTGGGATGACTGGAGTCCTTCCTTCTGCTGCCCCAGCTGATGGCTGTATCATGTTCTCTCTCCTGCAGGATGGGGAGATGTGGTCCTCTGTTAACTGCACCATCTGTGCTTGTGTCAAAGGCAAGACAGAGTGTCGCAAGAAGCAGTGCATTCCAGTCAGCAGCTGCCCTCATGTGAGTGTAACACAGAGCATGTTTTCTCCCTCCTGTTGATTCATGGGCTGGGCTTTTCAGTTGAGTCCCAGGCAGAAGGCTTTGTGCACCTGGGGAATAAAAGATCCACGGAAGTCTCCCAAATTTGTCGACAGCCTAGAATATCCAGGACAATATTGCACCATTTTTTCCTAGGTATTGTTTCTGGTCTTGAGCAATGTTCCCTCTAAGCTGAGTTAGTGTGAGCTAGCTCACAGGTTTTTAGCCTCTGGCTCACACATTTTTGTCTTAGCTCAGGAAGGATGGCTCCAGAGCAAACTAATCCGCTCACAACTTTAATGCCAGCAGCTCACAAAGTAGAATGTTTGCTCACAAGACTCCACAGCTTAGAGGGAACATTGGTCTTGAGACCTTCTGCTTTCCTCCAAAAATTTCTCTCTAAACAGCATTTTTTTTTCTATATTCATTTTCACATTCAGTTATGCCTCTTCTCTTTCACTCCATGCTTGGTCTCTCACTTGCCCTGCTGTGTTGTGTTACTCCATTCTAGCTTCCTTAATAAGCATCCCTTTACAAATGTTCAGAGCTTGCTAAAGGCAGTTATTTAGACACATGCCCTAGTGGGGTTTTTTTGGGGTGGGTGGGTGGGTGGGATATGGCTCATTGGCACAGTATGTGCTTTGCAATGCAGCAGGTTTCGTGTTAGGGATGCCAGCCTCCTGGAGGGACCTGGCCATTCCCTGGAATTACAGCTCCTCTCCAGAGCTCATTGGGTGACTTTGGCCCAGTCACAACCTGCCGCCTAGATAGACACAGGAGAGGGAAAGGGGCCTTATCAAAGGTGGATATATACACAAGCTAAGTAAACTACAGTGTTGAGACTCAAATTGTGATGGAGCTATAAATTTATATTAAAAAACTACTAAAAATTACTGAATTATCTTTGGGGCTTCTTAAACCAGTGGTTCCTAACCTTTTTTTTTTTGGCATGTTGAGTCACAAGTCCAAATTTACTTGGCATGGAGCTCCACTTAAAATAAACAGCAGAGTATGCCCATGTTAGTAAAACTGCAAAAAACAGTGATCCGCTTTTGCAGGCTTCATGAGCCACTTTTGGGTCAGGACTGGAGACACTGCCTTATATGACATAGTTTATGGTCTCAGCATGTATTAAGCCAGCTAGGGGAGCCAGGGCTTCCACTATAATGGGGAACTTCAAGGAATTTCTACTGCCAACACTTCACAGGCTGGCAGAGGGGAAATTGGGGGGGGGGGAAGCGGTAATTGTACAGGCATGCACCATCACTTCCAGCACCAAACAAAATGTGGACTCATCACAGGGGGGGCGAAACCATAGGATTTGCCACAAACCATAGAGTTTTAGGTGATGCCTAGAGCATCACTGCCCCAATGTGATGATGTCACTTCTGGTTTGGCATTGGAAGCGACAGTGCATGCCAGATCAATGCTGGTGCACCTGTTCCTGCCCCAACAATTCCTCCTGGGAGTTTGGGGAGGGGGAGGGACCTCAGTGGGGTATAATGCCATAGAGTCCTTCCTCCAAAGCAGTCATTTTCTCCAGAGGAGCTGATTTCTGTAGTCTGGAGATCAGTTGTGATTTTGGGAGTTCTCTGGGCCCCACGTGGGGCCTGGCAACCCTATGGCAGCACTAAACCCAGCCCTGGGTCCTGTGCATTACCTTGTGCTCCTTGGAGGATGGGTGGAATAAATATTGTCATAATAACGATAACAATATTTTACAGTGTGAAAACAAGAGGCTAATTTTTACAAGAAATTTGCAACCACTGTGGTTTATATGGGATGCCAATGGAAATTCACCACTGTTCACTGTGTAAGACCACTGGGAGGCACTGTGCCCCACCCCCAGCCTTCTTGGTTTGCTGAAATACCAGAATTTTTAAAACAGAAATCTGGCATCTCTAATTGTGGGGAGAATTAAACAGCCAGTCAAGTTATTTGCCTTAATATAATAGCAAGGTTGTTTGCTACTTATGTTTCTATCCAGGATTCCCAGGGCTATTTTTGGGCAGGAACGCACAGGAACGGAGTTCCGGCTGGCTCCCGAGTTGGCCACGCCCAGCAGGAACTCGTTAGCATAATAGGCCACACCCAACAGCAGAAACTCATTAGGATTGGCTACATTAGGGGTGTGTGGCCTAACATGCAAAGGAGTTCCTGCTACAAAAAAAGCCCTGGGTTTTGCCAACAAACAAGGTAAAGAGAATAAGAAACAAAAGGTGGGTGTGGCTGGGTGACCACACTGCTGGTAACACGGGGGTGTGGCCTAATATACGAATGAGCTGTGCTGTCAGGGGTGTGGCCTAATATGCTAATATGTTTCTGCTGTTGGGTATGGCCTATTATGCTAATGAGTTCCTGCTAGGCTTTTTCTACAAATAAAGCCTTGAGGATTCCTATAGTGTTAACTCCATTAACAGAGCTGAGAATTTTGTGCTCGGGGGTGGGGGACAATTGTCATGACTCAGCAACTTTGTTACTATGCCTGTACGGTAAGGTAAAGTAAGTGTGGCAGACTCTGCAACACCTAATAGAATCCTATATTAGTCTAAGTAAATCCCCATACTTCCTTGATTAATCAGCTCTGTGCATTCAGCAGTGTATAAGCCCTTGTATACTGTACAGTATTGCCATAATTGAACTATTAGGTGTCTACTGGAGCATACACCTTCAGGGGCCTCTGATCTTACACCATGTAGGTTGGATTCTCCATGGTTGCCCACCTCATATTTGTACTAATTGCTGGAGGCAGGAGCAGATTGTGGAGAGGGTCTGACTAACACCAGAAAGGGAAGAGAGCAGAAGGAGCCCTGGGATGCTTCATCACATGTGTGTTATCTCTGAGGTGTTTCAGCATCATGGGAGCTGTACGCCGTATGCTTGGATAATTTCATGGGGCTAGCAGTGAGGACAGATTTATTTATTTATTTTATTTATATCTTCGATTTCTACCCTGCTCCAACCCCAAAGGGTCTCTGAGCGGTTTACAAGTTCCGGATTTACAAGTTCCGAATTTATCCCTAACTACGGCCACATGTCTACAGGGGTTGGCGCTGCCTACCGGCACCCAGGTGGCAGGGCTCGCTGTTCCTTGGTTGTTCTTCCTGGGCGGTCTTTCGGGCGTCAGTGCTCGGTTCCTGGTGTCTGGCGTCTGGCGTGGTCGTTTGGTCCGGCGGCTTCTTCTTTCTTTATTTGGCGGGCCCGTCTTAGTGAGGTGCCTTGGTCTGTAGATGCCTGTAGAGGTGCCTTGGTCTGTAGATGCCTCCAGACCTTATTTAGGGGAGACCTTTAGAGGCCTGGAACTGGAGACCTCTTGGAAGGCTGAGGTCTCTTGAAAGGCTGTTTCAGTCTTTCTTCCAAACCTGTTCAAGCAGTTCAGCCAAACATCCAAAAGAGGGCTAGGGTAAACAAGGCCACTGGAATGCAGTTTGTGGCCTTCTGTTTTCTGGATTTCAGTGACAATTCTAGACCTAAGTTCTTTGGTCTAACTGTCTTTTTTGGGAGTTTTATTCTGGTGAATACATTTTCAACCTCTGAACGTGAGGTAAGATTCAAATTTATTCTGGGCATGCCGTCCCATGCCTAACATAGACAGTATTTAAAAAAAAATTCATTCACATCTGTTATTGTTACAAACAAATGAAAACTAAAAGTTGCTGGTCTTAACTGCAGTGCCAAATGAAGCACCAAACAAAAGCAGCTGTTCATATTGCACAATTGAACGCCGCCACCACTACCAATGACAACAATAACAACAAAAATACTAATTAGCTTTGTCTTTATAAAAGCTGGGGGGCAGGGAGATGACAGCCCTTGGATATAAAATTCACACTAAAGGAAATCAGGGTAAAGATCCTGCAAAATGCCTAGATTCTCAGATGTGGCCTGCTCTTAAATATTCATGGACGAAAATGGACTCACCTCTTGAGCCCGCTCCTAAGGGAGCTCTCAGAGCTAACGAACTCTAGCAGCACATGTTAATAATAATGGACTTCCTTATCCCACAAGACAAAAACAGGTTCCTTTGCCAGCATGGCAGCTCAAGTAACTGGGCTTAGCAGGTTGGCTTGCAGAGCCTAATTTTGCTTGAATTCCTGCCACTTCCAGCTTGGATGATGGCTGCAGCTCAAACACTGAAGTAAGACTATCCAGCACAATTAACAGGCAGTCAGCTGTATATCTCCCGTCCATGCTAGAGAACTTTGCCCAATTAAGACTTTCCGTGTGGATGTAATATTTGGGGAAGGGGGAAAGGTAGGGGTCCTGTGGACTTTCATACTCCCATTCAAAGGACCTAAAAGTGATTTATTACAACATATGCTTTATATAAAAAGAAGCAACTTTTCGGGTTCTGCCGGAAGCTCAGAGCAAAAGATGGGCTCATCTGGACACTGGATTGCAAGTGGCTGTCAAAATCCATGTCCTCCCAATTTGCCAGCAAGGCAGAACTTAATATGAAGTGCACTTTTACCAAGATCCAGCTCCTGGAAGGTGTTTTCATTGCCAATGCTCAGCCCTGCAATAGGTGCATTATTTGTTCATAAATAGATAAATGAAATGTTAGCATACAAGAGAGTGCCTCTAAAGCCTGTATAGAAAGCCTTTCTGCAATTAAACAGTAACCACGACTCACCAGCCTGGAACAGTAGGGATGTATGGAGATGACCTGTCTCTAAGTGAGCAGGCCATTTATTTCACTATGTGTGTGATTAAAGTATACCAACACATATGGATGGTGCTGTTCTCCTCACTCGAAAGGACAGTGTAGATAATGAGACAGAGGCTGTGGTAGAGACTGTGTTTTGCTTACAAAAAGTCCCAGGTGCAACCTCTGGCATCTCCAGTTAAAGGATCTGAAGTAGCAGGGACAGGGAAAGACCCTTCTCTGCTAGGCCTTGAAGAGCTGCTGCCAGTCAGAGTAGACAATACCGAGCTAGAATGGTCTGACGAAGTCTGGCAGTAATTGTGTGTCTAGTTCAAACGGTTAAGCATCCAAGGAGGCCTATACCTCAGAAAGTTGTGTCATCATCATCTTCATAAAGGAAAGCAGCGGGTTTTTTTAGATGGGAGTTTATTGCCCAGGGGTGACTGCTTGAATTTCTCCATAAGCATCAGTCAGCTGGCATTGGCCTTCTGAAATTAACCTCCAAATCTGATTCTCAGGCCAGGTTCCAAAGAATGGAGCAACAACCAGTTCAGTGCGTCTGGGTAGGCTTTGCCCGTTTGGTTTTCATGCCACCTGGTTCATCTTTTGAAACTGAGTGGAATTTTCAAAAGCAGTTTGTGATACGGCACAGGAGACTGCCGATGAAAGCAAAGAAGTAAAAGTAAAATCCCAGTGGGTGTACCCGAACCCTCGGGCACACCTTAAAGTAGCTCTTTGAATCTCAGCCAGAGTGTCTAATTTGAGTGCACTTAATTGAAGCTGGTTTTTAACAGGAATTTGTGGAGGATTCCAAAAAAACAAACACCACATGTTTCTCAATGTTGACCACTGCTGTTCTTGCCAGAACTTGTAACAAAGGTTTTTGGCCTCAGCAGCATATTAAATGAAGACTTGAACCTTGAAATGGAGGAATAATGGACCGATTAAAATGGCATTTGACTGTCTACAGAGCCAGGAGCACTGGAAAATTTCTTCTGTCCTAAAGCGTGCGCTGAAGCCGCAATTATTACAGTTCTCTGTTTACTCTAAGGTGACTTCCTGAAGCAGCTTGGCTCTTTTCCCTTGCCAATTAAGTCTAAAACACCATTTTTTAAAAAAAGTCAGTATAGGCAAATTGAGTGGGGCTTGGCTATGGACCATTTGTGCAGCTGCCTTATTCATGCACATAAAGTAAGTCCCAACCAATTTAACCCTTACTGAAGTCTGGTGTGAAGATCTAAATAGTACCCTCGCCTGCTTGCTTATTAGTGTCAGGAACTGTATTGTTTACACTGTTATTCAAACACTGATGCATATTAGAAATCCAAGTAGATTAACTAGAGTTGCCAGCTCTGTTGTGGAAATACCTGGAGATTTTAGGGGGGTGCAGGGCTATTTTTAGGCAGGAACGCACAGGAACGGAGTTCCGGCTGGCTCCCGAGTTGGCCACGCCCAGCAGGAACTCATTAGCATAATAGGCCACACCCAACAGCAGAAACTCATTAGGATTGGCTACATTAGGGGTGTGTGGCCTAACATACAAAAAAGGAGCCTGTGGAAGGTGGGGTTTGGGGAGCGGAGGGACCTCAGCGGTGTCCTATGCCTTAGAGCCCACCCTCCAAAGCTGCCATATTCTCCAGGGGAACTGATTTCTATTGTCTGGAGATCAGTTGTAATAGCATGAGATCTCCAGGCCCCACTTGGTGGTTGGCAACACTGTAGATTACTTACTTTTGTTTTCCTTCTCCTCCATTTGGTATGAAAGAAAAATGGTATTTGAGGTTCCCCCCTCACCCCCCAAAACCAGGAAATTTCAAAAGTTAGAACTGGATTTTTGCTATAACTATGCCACTTTATGCCCATATAAAACTCCCAGTCCCCTATTCACTGACTTTTCTGCATCATTTTACTGTGGCTGTATCACATATTGTTTTGGTCATTAAGGGCCCTTGTATATTATGGCAGTAAGAAACTTGTGCGTCTTAACTGTGGTAGTGTTTTGAAAAGTTAAACTGTCCTTAGACCTTCTGTATTATTAAATATAATGTGTAAATGCAGAATGTATAAAAGCAGGATTCATGTACATGGAAAACTGATTATACTGTTAGAAGGAAATAGGGTGAAGCAACCAGCCAAAAAACCACAAATGGGTTGGCGAACAGATGAACAGTCCATCACAAAACTGGCTTCCTGTTCGTGACTTTTGTACAGGATGTGAGCCAAACTGGTATATGTCTGAGCATCCCTACTCCAAAATGCTCAAATACCTACCAGTTTGGCTCACATCCTGTTCAAAAGTCACAAATAGGAAGCCAGTTTTGTGATGGACTGTTCATGCCTGAGTTCAGACTAGCAGTTCGAAGTGCGAGGGAGTTGTGGCAAGTCCCGGTCACACCAGGGAGTCCCAGTCACACTGCACCGACTGATGCGGGAGCATACCGGGGAGGAGGCGCAAGGGAGCGTTCGCACTGTTGGCCCACCCCTGGCAGAGGTGCGGCTGTAAGGTGCGGCTTTCTTTTTGGTAATCCGGAGATATGCGCTTATGCACATCAGCAATTGTGGCTTTAGGCGTTTACACTTCCGGGAAGCGGAATGAACGTACTTTCCAGGGTTTGCTACCACTTTCACCAGGTACTTTTTAAACTCAGGAGGGAAGCGTTACAAGACGGGCTGAGTACGGCTGGGGAACGCCGGACAGCTGTGCCTTTGTGAACGGCCCCTTTAATCCATTCGAGAAAAGTTTCCGAAACGTGCCTATATCGGGCCAAACTGCCAGTCTGAACTCAGCCCATCTGTTTGCCAGCCCATTTGTGACTTGATGGCACTTTCCACCTCTACTGAGCTTCTATGACAACCGCTTTCTGCATTTGTCTGAAGAAGACTGACTGAAAGCACAGGAGAGCCACTCCCTTTCACACCTTATTCTGCTCTCCAAATGATTAACAAAAGAGGGGGACCTGAAGTGTCAGAAGCAGCAGACAGATGTAACAATATGGTTCATCAGCAGAGTTGGGGAATTTAATTTACAAAGTCACAGAAGGGTATTTTTGAATAGTTTTGTGCCTCTCAAATGAAGTTGAAAAGCAAGCCCCGTGGTTCACCATTTTGAACGTTTTCCCACACTTGCCACAATGTGAACATTGCATTTACATTAAAAAAAACCCTTAAACATTTTTTACATTTATCCCAAATAGGGTGGGAAAGATCCTGAACAGAAAAGGATGCTGCCCCATTTGCACTGAAAGTGAGTAAGTTAATTCTTCATACTGCTTTTCAAGAGTCTGTTTGCCCCTCTCCCATGATAGTACTACTTGATATAGGTAAAGGTAAAGGTTCCCTTGCTCGAAAGCCAGTCGAATCCGACTCTAGGGTTGCGGTGCTCATCTCCGTTACAAAGCCGAAGAGCCAGCGCTGTCCGAAGACATTTCCGTGGTCATGTGGCCGGCATGACTAAACACCAAGGCGCACGGAACGCTGTTACCTTCCCACCAAAGTGGTACCTATTTATCTACTTGCAATTTCTT
>NW_015162475.1:86338-117660 GCF_001447785.1 Gekko japonicus | reverse complement strand
TCCCAGTGCTTTTCATCGTTCCTTGTTTACATTCAAATCATTTTCCAATGACAACCCACAACATGATATATGACATAAGGCTCCAAGTCCTAAGAGACTTCTATTAGTGTATTTTACATGCATCACAAAGTTACTTGTGGGGCTTTGGGGACCAAGATACATACAGTTCTCCTGCAATTAAGGATAGCATAGACATTTCCAGTGGAATTTGTTCTATGTAAAATTCCCAGATCTTTGTTAGCAAGAAAGTGATTACTGAAAGCATTCTGAATGAAAGACAGCCCAATCCCCAGAGGATTATTCCATAAAATATCCCCTAAAATGTATTATCTCTTTGCTGTTACGAGAATGAAACTGGAAGTCTCCAGGTCCAAATTGTATCTTAGTTATGAATTCATTCAGTAGGGTTGCCAAGTGAGAACTGAGCCGCAGCAGGGGACTCTTGGCTGGCGGCTGGAGTGCACGCATGCACCGCATCCACGTCACCTGGAAGTGATGCAGGCACGCCGGGCACGCTGGGGGCTGGGCCACGACCATAGAGTTTTCTCTCGGATGACCATGGCCCCGCCCCCAGCGTGCCTGACATGCCCGCGTCACTTCTGGGCGACGTGCACGTCAGGGTGGAGTTCCCCCCAGGGCCCGATCCACTGGCGGCGGGGAATGGGCCTCTGGGGCAGGGGTTTCCCCGCCCTCCAGGGGGACTTGACAAGCCATTCAGTGGCCTTAAGTGAGTCAGTGTTTCCTCAGCCTCAGTTTTCCATCTTCAGTATGGTTATAGTAATACTAGCATACCTCATACTAAGCATTTGTGAGGATTATGGTAATAATATGTGTTAGGTAATTTAACTGCTGATCATGCAAGTAGAACCATCTGGCCATATGACTGAGGACCAATTTGTAGTCTATGTTGTCAAAACAGAACAGCACATTAAAGAATTACTTGTTTGTGTGCCTGCCCACAAATAATGGATGCATACTTGTGGTGCTACTGTTCATTTCAACAGATGTATCTTCTGGCAGGTGTTATATTTGGGTGCATACAACCAGACAACACATGCACGGTCACCATTCTGTCTGAAATGCGGCTATTTATGCATGCATGGTGCTGGTTTCAGACAAAATGGTGACAGTGCATATATGGGGGACTGTGGGGAGTGTGAGCTCCCAGTACATGCTGCTCAATATCAATAGATGTAACATCTGAAAAGTTCTATGATGTTGCATTCCTGGAAGCCAGTCTGAGAAAGAGCACGGGATCTTCCTGCCACTTCTCACTCTGCATTTTGGGATTCAGTATTCAAGTGTGAAATACACATGAAGTCCATCAGGCTCAGAAGCAGCCAAGGGGACGGATTGGACTTATGCATTTTTTAAAATAGAAAGACCTGTACCAAATTCAGCATGCTTACATCTTCAGGTCTCGTTGGGATGCATATTTATTTTATACCCAACCATACATAGAAAAAATCTGAAAAGTAAAATGAACAATAGCCTCTAGAAAGGAAGAATCTTCTCTGGAATTGATGCCAAAATTTTAAAACGGTGAATGAAATGGCTGTTCTAATAATGCTCATTCTCACATGCATGTGAATGTCTTGACTGCTTGAAGTTGAATATGTGAAGGGACGCCACTGAAAAGCATCGAAGTGATGTGTTGTGATGTGACAAATTCATTCATTCTGTGATGTCTCATTTACCTGTTGAATTCACCATTTGATGCATGAGCCATCAAGTGAAGAGCATCCTTGTATGAAACTTGTTGTACACAGCTGCTTGCTGCTTCTCCCAACACAGTCTATTTGGCCCTTGCAGGTGGAACCCGCCTAGTTTGTAAAGCCAAAGGCTGACACCAATCCTGTCAATGTTCCTTGGTTGCACAGCTGCTGTAGCCAGATGGTTAGCGAGCAGTCCCTTTTCTCACAAAAGACAATCTTTGACAGCCAGCCCAGACACTGAAGAAATAGTCTGCAGCTAGGAGTCCATAACTCTGTCTTGTTGGATTGGAGTTTGATGTCTCAAAATATTCCTGGGGAAATGAGCGAGACCCAGGTTCATTTGCGAAGGTGTGAATGTATATTATTGGAAACAGCAGTAGTCTACTTCCTCCAAAGAAAGCAAGTGCAAAATGTTAAGTCTCTCCAACATTGATTTATAAGGCAGCATGCAGGTACAATTTAAAACCTGGTTAAAAAAACGAAATGTGATGTATGAGAGATGCAAAGCACAGATGATATACAAGAGACAAAGTCAAGAAGGAGCAGCTCTAACTGTGCAGATAGGAAGGATTTCTTGGACACCCCCCTGGAACTAGGTTATGATTGACAGTGGCATGAATTACAATTGAGGAATTTATTAAAAGAATACTTGACTATACTTTCCATCACAGTTAATCCCCCAAAATATCCTTTGCTTTTAACATACGAAGAAGCAGTGAGTAGTTGCAGATGACCGCAGCAACAATGAGAGCATTTTCCACATGATTTAATACAGTTTTGTCATTTTTCTGACCTGTCGTGAACATATTTATTGGTGGAAAATCAGTGGGATTTAAAAAGAGGGTGGAGTTGCTCTTTCTGAATTATTCTAATGAATTACAAAAAACACACACCATGATTGATTAAATGAGAAACAATTAACTTTAAATGTTTCCTGATCCTCCCTAGCAATTTATATAAATAATGGCCCTGAGAAGTGGGAAACCAAAGGCTTTAATTGCTTTCACCACTGAGCAGTGGGGTCTGCTGTTGTAAAAGAATAGCAATCACGTGCCAAGCAATGAGGTGGCTTCATTAGGAACAAATTGTACTTGTTGCTGTGGGAAAGTGACTTGATCAAGGCATGGAAAAATGAAAATGATCATCTTGCATTTCAGTGTTGATCAAAATGAGCTTTTCCAGTGATGGTGGGATGGCTCAGAAAACAATCGCAGCCCCTCTTGTGTTGAGTATAAATCTGTTTGGCAAGAGAATTATAAAGACTATCCTGATAGTTATCTATTACAGATCAGTTGAACTGGTAAAAAGCCAGAGTTTGAGGATGATGGAGTAAAATGGGATTTCAAAATGGCGGGCATCCTACCAATTAATTACAGGAGCCTTACTGCTGAATTGCTAGTTTTCTGGCATCTGGTATTGGGAATAACATGAAAGGTATAACTAAAGAGAGTACCATTGTGGAGGCTAAGTTACTAGCCAAGATGACGTAGCAGCAAAGATGCATAGTGAATGAAATAGAGCATAAGAATGTAAGAACTTACGGGAAGCCATGTTGGATCAGGCAAATGGCCCATCCAGTCCAACACTCTGTGTCACACAGCAGTGAAACCCAGGTGCCATCAGGAGATCCACCAGCAAGACCAGAACTCCCGAAGCCCTCCCACTGTTGCCCCCGCCCAGCACCAAGAATACTGAGCATCACTGCCCAAGACGTAGTGCTCCATCTATACATTATAGCTAATATCCACTGATGGACCTCTGTTCCATTTGTTTATCCAATCCCCTCTTGAAGCTGTCTATGCTTCTAGCTGCCACCACTTCCTGCGGCAGTGAATTCCACATGTTAATTACTCTTGGTCCACAATTCAGATGTTTAGGCACTAGAGTACATTAAGTTTCACTAGATTGAAAAAAATGATGCAACTGAGAAGCTAATTCTTTATGATTTTTTTTCATTCACTCTGCAGTTTTGTTAGAATACTAACTGAAATTGTATGTGTTGGAACTGCTTCACATATTACTTTTTCCAACAGTGTGATCAACAGACCAATAAGGCAGGATTCATATGAAGTTAAGCACGCAAGGGTACAATCCTACACAGAGTTACTCCAATCTAAATTCATTGATTTCAACTGCTTAGATATAGGGTGGTTCATGTGTCAACTCTGTATTTTAAATGTGACATACCATAGGTCAACTGATTTAAATGGGCATTGACTTCAGTGGTCTTACTCCTAGACTGAAAATATATCTGCCTAGTCTTGCAGTGTTGAAACCTCCTCTACTGCATTCAATGGAAGTGACTTAAGCAAGTCCAAGAACATTTACAGTGAAATCAGTAAGATTTGAAAGTGCTTAATTTGTGCTTGGTAAACTCAAGTCATTTCCAGGAGTCCTAGTTTACTATATAAATTGACCTATGGTATGAAATACTTACGTAGACATTTGAGATGTGTACCACTCTATATCTGGGAATTTATGCAGGTGTAATTTCATGTGTGATGCAGTGTGCCACATCACTGTCAACGATTGTGATGCTGTTGGCATAGTTGTTAATGCACCCCACTTTAAAGGCAATTCCACACTGTGCTTTATGTAGCAAACATGTTACACCAATTTTCCCTGCAGCAAAAAACACGTGGAGTGTAGATGAAAATATATGTATGTACAGGCATCTTTAAATGCTTATCAATAAGTATCTGGGAACCCTGGTTCAGTCAGGGATCCCAAACATATCTGAGCATGTTCACATGGGCACACGAAGCTGCCTTATCATCAGCCAAGCCATCGGTCTATCAGCGTCAGCAGGGCTATTTTGGGGCAGGAACGCACAGGAACAGAGTTCCTGCTGGCTCCCAAGTTGGCCATACCCAGCAGGAACTCATTAGCATAATAGGCCACACCCAACAGCAGAAACTCATTAGGATTGGCTACATTAGGGGTGTGTGGCCTAACATGCAAAGGAGTTCCTGCTACAAAAAAGCCCTGGGGTTTGACAACAAACAAGGTAAACAGAATAACAAGCAAAAGGTGGGTGTGGCTGGATGACCACACTTCTGGTAACATGGGGGTGTGGCCTAATGTGCTAATGAGCTGTGCTGTCAGGGGTGTGGCCCAATATGCTAATGAGTTCCTGCTGTTGGGTGTGGCCTATTATGCTAATGAGTTCCTGCTGGGCTTTTTCTACAAAAAGAGCCCTGACTGCGTCAGTATTATCTATGTTGCTTGGTACTGGCTCTCCAGGATCTCAGATTGAAGTCTGCCTGCTACCTATTCCTTTTTAACTGGAGACCCTGGGGATTGAACCTGGAACCTTCTGCATGCCAAACAGATGGTCTGCCACTGAGCCATGGCCCCATGTGGCTGTGCTGTCCACATTGTGATGTACATTGAACTGATACATTTACTATGTGAAGTGTGCCTCTATCCGTAGGATCTTGTCCAGCTAAATAGTTGTCGTGCGGCTAAAAAATCATATGGTAGAGCACCTAGGATTAAAAAGTGTGTAAATGCTGTGCCCCTTTTACAAAATGCGGAGTGCAATGAAATTCAGCTCTGCATGTGATATAGCTAGCTTTCAAATTAATAACTTTGCTCCTATTTGATTTAAAATCCAGCCATTTGCTTTGATACTGAAGCCTAATTCACGTTTTGGCTGTGTCATGGGCTCTGTTGAGTTATGTATGTGTGAACAAATTATTCTCTTTTCTGTTTTTTAATGTCATATTTTTGCTCAGAAAACATCCAAATCCCTCTTAGTTATAGCTTACATAATATTTTCCTTGGCTGCTGTAAATAAACTGCAATCCCTGCCCTCGGGGTATGTTACATCTGGACACTTTGGAATTAACTCGACTGTTTGGGTGTCCTGCCACTTCCTTCCCCGGCTGCCTTTTGCACAGATTGTGCAGGTCTTAAATCCCAGTGCCTCTCACCTGCAAGATGGCCGACTTCCCAATATGGTTATGTCTTTCTCTTCTGTTGTGGCATGTAGGTTATTAGATATCGTAAAAACAGTCCAAGAATTCTTCAGAGCTCCTTCCAATGGCTAAGTAATGTTAGAGTATCAGCTCTCTGTGCCATGAACTTGTAAATTGAGACTGCCAAATCCAGGGATAAACAGTGTGGTCTACTTCTTGATCGAAGACAGTGGATGTTGAACATGTAGTTTAAATCCACAATGGGAAAGAAAAATGGGAGCCGTCTTCCGTCATTAAAGTGTGCACTGGCATATGGCGGTAGAGAGATTTTGCCCATGTCTGAGTTAACCTCTGTCATTTGGAAATGATATCAATTTAATGTGGGTTATGAGAGGAGGATGTTTTAATAGGAAAAGATGACAGAGGCATTTAAAAATCCCATTAATTTCCTTCAATGGAGTTTAATTATGAGCTGAATTCCCGTGAATTTGAAGTATTTCACTTTGGCTGGATTGCCTTGATAGTCATAATGCTTTTTTTGGGGTGGGATTTGCAGTCTAATCTGCTATCTTTAGGTCCAAGAGCTTGGTGGATTTAAGCTAAGAGGGGATTTGAATTTAGGTCTCCCCAATCCACTCCAGCATGCAAACCACTATACCACAATTGCAACAAACATGTAAAATGTAAGCGATAGGTGTGCATCCTCAAAACACCTGTGGATGTATATGTAAGAGTCCTGATTGGACTGTACTTCTCTGGCACTGTGTTGAAATTGAGCCAGGGTGACTTGGGCTCAGGTATCTGCTCAACTGTGATGCTCATTGGATGGCCTGGGGATGGTCTCTTAGTGTGACCTGCCTTGTAGAATTACTGTGAGAATCAATTGGGAAAGCACATAAGCTTTCTTGGAGAAAGGCTGCGGCACTAAATGT
The DNA here is from genome assembly GCF_001447785.1 of Gekko japonicus. NCBI lineage: Eukaryota > Metazoa > Chordata > Lepidosauria > Squamata > Gekkonidae > Gekko > Gekko japonicus. Next base: position 111,093 of record NW_015162475.1, on the reverse strand, counting down.
AAACGCTTAAGGGGAAATTCAAAACTTTTCCAGTCAGACTTCATGATTCCTAGTAGTGATATGTTTAGCATTGTGGTGCTTGTACCAAATTGATAGCATTTGCATGCACAGCAGGAAATATAGACCGATCCCATGCCTGTTTTACTCTACTTTGTGAGCGACTGAGTTCCCCACTGATCCCACTGAGTCCAATGGGGTTTCTTTGCATAGAATTGAAACCTTTAAAGGATTTTGTTTCCTTCTCCCTGTTTTCTTCCCCCATCTACATTTCTCTGCTTGACAAGCCACTATTTCAATTTATTGGAGCTTCCAGATTGGTTTGTTATGCAGTGCAGGACATTTTGTTTACTGAGGGGCAAAACTGAAGGGAAAGTACACTGCAGACCCTTTCATGTGAGTTAACACCTCCATCTTATGTCTGAGATGCTTAAGCATCTCAGAGCTAGATTTGAGTCCACTAGCACATGACAGACCAACAAGATTTTTGCAGTATAAGCTTTCAAGAATCAAAGTATCTCAGTGACTTAAACTGGAATATGTGTTCAAAGGATTGCATCCTAATACTGTGGCATGCAAAGCATGGATCCCACCATTAGTAAATCATTTATAAAATATGGACATTTCCGTACAGAATTTGTGCATTTTCTCAACAAAGCCACATTATAACCTATGGGGAACCACTCCAGGACTTCTGTATCATGCCAGCTGAAAGCCGTTCCACACGTTTCAAACCTAAATTTGTCCCTGTGTACACTCAGTGGAGAGCTCTAAGCAGTCTTGGCACTCTGTATCTGCATGGCACAAACATGCATCTTGTCAATACATTATGTTTTCAAGTATGTATCTGACCCTCAAGTTATATATTTAGGCTGCAATCCTAAAGACACTTTCCTGGGAGCAAGCACCATTAAACAAAAACAGACTTACTTCAGTGTGGACCCACTTAGGATTGCTCCCTTCATGTGCCCAGGTGGCCCTAATTGTTGGCAGCGCCTTTGTATTCATATAATTCCCCACCTTTTCCAACATCAGACGGTCCTGACGGTGCTTTTGTTTCTCACTCACCTGCAGAGCCTGGAGTTTGCACTGTATTTGGAGACCCCCACTACAACACTTTTGACGGACGGACATTTAACTTTCAGGGAACATGTCAGTACGTTTTGACGAAAGACTGCTCCTCCTCTACCTCGCCCTTCCAGGTGCTGGTGAAGAACGATGCCCGGCGGACTCGGTCTTTCTCCTGGACAAAATCTGTAGACCTTGTGCTGGGCAGCAGCACCGTCAGTCTCCATCAGCACCTCACAGTGAAGTGGAATGGGACACGGATATCCCTGCCTTACGAAACGCCGCACTTCCACGTCGACTTGGAAGGGTATCTTTTGAAAGTGACAACCAAAGCAGGTGGGGCTGTGACAAGTGCCCTTGTTACTCTTCTTAAGACCACAAAGACCATCACAGTTACAATGTCAAGGCTGGGGGGGCTATGATAGGTTTTATTTAAATGCCTCAGCATCTTGGAGGGGCTCTGGCTCAGTGGAAGAGCCTCTGCTTGACATGCAAAAGGGCCTAGGTTCAGTCCCCGGCATCTCCAGTTAAAAGTGCCAGGCAGTAGGTGATGTGAAAAGTCTCCACCTGAGACCCTGGAGAGCCACTGCTAGTCTGAGTAGACAATACCGACCATGATGTACCAAGGGTCTTTTTCAGTATAAGACAGCTTCTGTGCATGCACACAAAAGCTTATACCCAGAATTAAATTTGTTGGTCTTAAAAGTACCCCTGGAACCAAACTTTGTCGTATAAATAAGCTAGTACATGTTGAACTTAATTGTTCCGTGACACTTGCTAATGGCGAGATTCACTTGCAAGCTTTATTGAAGAGTATATCTTGTGACTATCTTGCTTCCTATAAATGTGTGTTCAGCGTATTTGTAGTAGCACTTCCAACACCTGCAGTGGTCTGAATACTTTCCTTTGGAAGATTTCTGGGAACTGAGGACCTGATAATCTCCCGTCCCTGTCAATGTTGTCGCCTTAAAAGAACTGTACTGTAGTATGTATAGAACCACATATGTGCATTGGAATGATGGTGACATGTAAAACTTGGTGGTACAGTCTATGTAGTCTACTAGTCTTATACTGAGGCGGGTATTGTGTGGGGTATGAACCTATCATCTATTACCTAGACAAAGAATGTTTGTATTTCTTACTTTCAGGGAACATTTTCTGTCCTTTTCTCAGCACCTGTCAAGGAGACATGGCTAGTCTTCCACAGAACTCCTCCTGTGTGTTGCAAAGAAGCCTGAAGGGTATTTCACAATACTCATTCAGTTCACATAGAGCAGTGTCATAGAACAGTGGTCCCCAACCTTTTCACTATGGTGATCCACAAAACCAAATTTGTTTTGATATGAGGACCCACTTGAAAAAGCAGAGCAGTCACACATCATTAAAAGTGCCAAAGCCTGGGACCCACTTTCACAGGTTTTGTAACCCACACGTGGATCAGGATCCACAGGTTGGGGAATGTTGTCATAGAACACTCAGAGCATTCATTTTGGAGAGCCAGTTTGGTGTAGTGGCTAAGAGCGCAGACTCTGATCTGGGAGAACCGGGTTTGATTCCCCGCTCCTCCACATGCAGCTGCTGAAGTGACCTTGGGTCAGTCATAAATTCTTTCAGAGCTGTTCTCTCAAGGGGCAGTTCTCAAGAGAGCTCTCTCAGCCTCACCTACCTCAAAGGGTGTCTGTTGTGGAGAGGGGAAGGGAAAGGGATTGTAAGCCTCTCTGAGACTCCTTCGGGTAGTGAATGGTGGGATATAAATCTAATCTCCTCCTCCTTCTTTTGTGGCTGCACATTGCAGGTAAAGGGGGTGATGCTGAGGCAACTGTTGTTCAGGGAAGTTTCCCACTCTGATTGGTTTTCTTGTTGAAGAGACAGGTTCAGGATACCTGGCCCAAGCAGAGATTTTTGTCACATCCACCATCCTTTAACCTGGGAATCCTAGGAGGGCAGATTTTGGTGGCCTAGGTGTGATATGGGCCAATGCAAAAAAGAATTAGTGTCTGTGCAAGCTTTGCTGACCACCTCCTCCCGCAAGGAGCTGGGGTCCTGTAAAATGGCAGTAGTTAAATGAAGCCCACCATAGATATCGTATCCCTGATAAAGTTGTGAGGAGCCCCTTTGCTTCTTTGGAACACAGTTTGAAAAGCTACAGTCATGGTACCAGGAGAGACTGAGAATAAGCAAGCACCGTGCCAGAGGTGCTTGTAGAGCAAAGGAGAAGTTTAGTAAAATGTGTCCAGCTTAAACAAACTTAGCGAAACAAAACAAATCGAGAAAGCTTGAGCAAGAACATTGGTCCGCTCCTCATTCCTACCCTTTGCAAAGCTCGCAAGCTTTCCGGCCAACAGGCCTGCATGAAAATTACTTACTGAACCAAGAGCTAGTGTGATGTTAGACCTCGAGTGTGAAAAAAAAGCTGTTTTCTGCATCTCCCCAAAGGATGGTGGTGTTGTGTAACATCTGTCTGGGTTCGCCTTCTGCCAAAATGAATTGCTTCTGTGTTTGGAATGAGTCTTTTGTGTGTATGTGTGTCTTGCATCATTCAGATCTGAAATATGATTTAATAGGGAAATTGAGAACATCTGGTAACTACCGTAAAGAAAGCAGGTATAGTCAAATACAGGAATCTGAGGTGGATGAATCCTAAAAACGTATCAGTGATCAGGACGCTTGACTGTAAAACTTTCATTAGCTATGACGGGATAATCCAGGTATGTCAAATTGAAATGAGTTGGGACTTAAAGGGCCAAATCCCCTCCCACCAGATGCTCAGGATATTTCGCATGAGCCTCATTGTAGCCTGCAGTGTTCCAGCAGCAGAATGCAGTGCCAGCCTTGAGTATAGATCTACTCATGAGGAAGCAACCCGCTGTGCAATTCCAAACAGCAGGCTAGCGTGCCTGTTTGCCAGAAGATCTGCTTCTGGATAAGTGTCCCGCAGTACCGTCATAAGCAGAGTTATGCCCTTCTGAGTCCATTGAGGTCAAAGAGCTCGGAAGGGTGTCATTAACTCTGCTTAGGGTTTCATTGCCATCCTGCAACACGATGAAGTGGGTTGGATATGCTTACTTCCAAGTACCTTCTGTGCTGTTTCTTGGGGGGTGGATTGCAAAGAGCATGCAAGGACTGGCAAACAGCAAAGGAAGCAAAAGAGAGAGACAGGGAAAGAAAGAGAGAGATCAAAAATGAAACAAGGCTTTCTGGTTAGAATGCACATGGTACATTTCATTGTACACTACTCTAAGTGCACAATTTTGCTACTCTTTGTGGCACGTTCATAGAAATGGTTTGCCATTTGCAGATCAGGCCCGCTGTCCTTCTAAGGTCCCTGGAAATAGCTGACATGTTTGGAGCGTGGAGAAGGCATCTCAGGGCCTCTTGGGCGCCTTGATAAGGCCTCTTGGCCTTATATTTGACATCCTGGTCTATTTTGAAATGATAGCACTCACTTATATGTATCGGATAATATCATTCAGGATAATTTCACTGCTGAAGGAGGGAACGATTAATTGACAGTAGGGTTGCCAGGTCCTGCCACCAATGGGAATCCAGAGGGGTCAGGGATGTGGTGATGTCGGTGATGGTGTGACATGATCACATCTGTGGAAAAACCCAGAAGCAACATCACACAATTGCTGGAGTTTTCGGCTGGCCTGCAGCCAGAAAAGTTTGTTTGGTGGGGCAGGGGAGGTGGGAACCTAATTAGTTCCCGGGGAAGGTCACTTAGGGGCCTTCCCTTCCGTTCCAGAGCTGCCCTGCTGTTTCCAGTCGGTTTCACTCCCCTGGGATCATCGGCAGAGGTCATTTGGGGGGGGGGATCGCGGGGGATTGCAGTTCCCCCGGGTGAGGTACGGGGGGCGGGGCACATGACGAAGCCCCTCCCCCTGCTTCTGGCCGCCCCGCTTCCGGCCCTCATTCAGCCAGGAGGAGGCAGGAGAAGAGGGAGGGTAAGTTGCTTCCTCCCTGCCTCTCCCCACCCCTGCCTGCCTGGGGCCAGGGAGGGCCTTCGCGGGGCTTTCTTGCACTCCCGCCGGCCTTGCAGGTCCACCGCCGGGCCCCTCATGGGGGTCGGCAGTGGAGCTGCAAGGCCGGCGGCGGCAGCCAGGACCGTTGGGGGGGGGGTGTGTGGCCTTATGACACACTTCCAGTGATGTCAGGGGGTGTGGCCTTATGACACACTTCCGGTGATGTCAGGGGGTGTGGCATATGCTAATGAGTTATGCTAATGAGTTCCCCTACCTCTTTTTCTACGAAACGACCTCATCGGTTTAAACAGAACAGCTGATGGGAGGGGAGTGAAACTGACTGGAAGTGGCAGGGCTGCTGCAGGGGACTCTCTTTCCTTCCCAAGGCGCCCCCCTCCTGCAGTGGCAGGGAGGCTGGGGAAGGAAAGGGAAAGCCGCCCTGCTGCTCCAAGACATTTTCACTCCCCTCCAATCAGTTGCAGGGAAGCTGGGGAAGGAGAGAGAGAGAGAGAAGGCACGCCTCATTGATAGTGACTAAATATGTCATAATTGTGGAGCCAAACTAGTCATCAGGTGGGGGGGAAGAGGCGAGCAAGGAAGAGTGTGAAATTCAAGAGCCACTTTGGTGTAGTGGTTAAGAGCAGCAGACTCTAATCTAGAGAAGTGGGTTTGATTCCCCACTCCTCCACATGAAGTCAGCTAGGTGACCTTGGGCCAGTCACAGTTCTCTCAGAGCTTTTCTTTCAAGAGCAGTTGTCTCGGAGCTCTCTCAGCCCCACCTCCCTCACAGGATGTCTGTTGTGGGTAGAGAAAGGGAAGGAAATTGTAAACCGCTCTGAGTGATGGGTGTGGTATAAATCCAACTCCTTCTTCCTCCTCTTCCTCTTCCTCCTCCTCTTTCTCTCTCACCTGCCACTTCTTCCCACAACCCCAGCCGCTTTTCTTAGAGCTACAGTAAACATGCATCCCGAATTTCCTTGGTGAAGAAAACCAACTAGGGCTGCAGTCACACGGAACAGTAGCCACGCTAGAGAGACGGAAGATAGGCAGATTTTCCAGGTGCGATCTCACCGCCACATCTGGGAAGCGTAGAGCTCCTGTGGCTCACCCGAGGCTTCCCGCCGAAGATACGGGGTAAAAAACTAGTACCTCTGAGGTACTAGTTTCCGGTAACCGCAGGGCAAAGACGGCCGCCTGATTGCATTTCCGATGGAATCCCATGGCATCCGGCGGCCGCCCATGTCCCGTCGCGAACAGGTTTCCCCCCCAAGTCTCCACAGGATGCGCACAAGTGCCCAATGGCGCATGCGCACAAACAGGCCCCCCTCCCACTGCAGCCAGGCTTGCCGCCTCTGGAGGGTCGCTATGGCCACTGTCGCGCAGGCAGTTAGAGCGGCTGTGACGAGGTGGCCCACCTCCCCCCCCCATTGGCTATGCCTGGGAGCTCTGTTGGGGTCCGGAAGCGTCTGTCGCCCTCTCCGGTAAGCCCACCACCCGCCTTCGGATGTACAGATACGATTGCTCAGTCATGCGTATGCACCCACTTCAGTTTTTTTAAAAAATCTATCCCGTTTGCCACAGAAGCGGTGCCTAGCGATTGCTGGTGTGATCGCGCCGCACCGCTTCTTTGCCGCGCTGCAGGATGGTCGTGTGATCGGCACCTCCCCACTAAACATGGGACCTCGACGGGACTCACCAACCGCGCGTTTTTTTGCTCCGGGGCAAACAGCCACGCTCCCCCCCCCCCCCGCATTTTCCTGCCCGTGTGAGGAGGTGAGGAGAGCTGAACAGTAGGCAGGGCTAAGCAACCCTCCCCTTACTTGTTGCTTCTTCCCTTCAAATCACCGCACCAAACACTTTATCCATGTGAAGCAGGCCTATGCATGACCTAGAGAATGCTTCAGCAGGTATCACAGTGTGCATGGCTGATTCACCTGTTCCTTTGGCCTCCTGTAAAGCGACTCTGGTCTTGTTCATCAGGGTTGTGAGATAAAAAACCCAACAACTTTGTGGCTGTCTACAGAATGCACACAAGAGACGTGTTATTCACAGTCTCTAATTAAAAGCATCTTGATTGTGTCTCTTCACTGCCAGCAAATCCTGAATTCCTGAGCACAGTTTTGGATGGTTTCAATTGACTCAAATATGGTTCTCCTGTTGTTCTGTCTTGGCTCAGTAAACTACAGCAAGCCTCATTATCTCTGTTTTGGCAGACCTGGGACAAAAATGGCACTCAAGAGCATGTAATTGCAGTCTGTTGCAACCCATTGTTCCCATTAACCAAAAGTCCTTATAAATGAATGCATGCTTAACATCCTGATCTGAAGAACTGGGAGCATAAATGCTTAAAAGTGGGCTGTAGTGCTATGGCAATGCAACATCATATTGTTCATTATGGCAATGCAGGAAGCTGCAGGAAGCAATAAAGCTGCAGGAAGATGTGGAGTGTATAAATATATGGGTGTGTAGTGATTAAAGGGACTTTTCCTGGGTTTCTGATGCTTAGAAGCCAAAATATAAGGCTGCCTTATTCTGAGTCAGACCAACAGTTCTTGTAACCTGTTTCTGTATTCTCTACTCTACCAGGCAGTGGCATTCCAAAGACTTTCACAGCCTGAGGTTTTTTAAAATGGAGATACTAGGAACTGAGCATGGGACCTTATGAATACAAAATGTAAGACCAGTGAGTGATGATTCTTCCTCCCAATAGTTTATGTCGTTTAGTATGAGCCATGATAATGAAGCTACATAATGCCTATGGAACCATGATAATGAAGCTACATAATGCCTATGGAACTGTTGTTGTGAATTTGCCGCAGGAGAGCCACGGGTGGTGGGCGGATTATCGGGGCGCGATCACACCGCAACATCTGGCAAGTGGAGCGCACCCGTGGCCAACCCGTGGCATACCGCCGGAAAACCGCAATAAAAAAACAGCACCTCGTATGTAGTGGCAAACGGTTTGCCACGGGCTGCCTCCAGACTCCTGCGGTGTGATTGCACCGGCCCCTCATTAATGCGCAGGCGGGGAGGACAGGACCCATGGTTTGCCGCCAATGCGTCGGATCGCATTCTGGCGGCTCTAATTGCACCGGAGCAATTAGCCACGCCTCTCCCCCCCGCGTTATCCGGCCCGTGTGACCGGGGCCTTGAACACTTTAAGGCAGAGGTTTTTTTTTTTTTTTTAAATGCAGTGCTCCTTTCCAGGTCAACAAAGGCTGCGATCAGACAAGCTATTTGATCCAGTGTAGTTGCTGTTCCCTTCCAGGTTTAAAATGAATGACCAGACAGCAATATCTGTTTCCTGTCCCCCAGTCATTTGCATCCCATTCTCACCTGTCTTTGAGTTGGAGTTATTTGACACTGGGTAGAATCCAATCCTTCGTGATGTCAGTGGTTTCACCCCGCATCTCCAAAAGTCTGATCAATCCATCATGCTCTAAAGCTGTTTGGGAAGTCTGAACATTCCCTTCCAGTTTCAGGCTTTTTTTTAAAGGCCGTTAGTGAGGTATGCATAACTGCATATTCACACCTCCTCTCTCTCTCTCTCTCTCTGGAGATTCAACTGAGTTTTCTTTTAAAAAGAACTTCCAAAGAAACACACCTTTGTATTTCAAGTGTTTTGTGTGCTTTGTGGCACATGGGGTGGGGAAGGGGTTAATTGAAAAGATGAGTTTTTTCAGAGAGGGAAGGAGGCAGCCTGAGAACTCCAGCTTTGCCCCAAGCTTTTAAATAAAAATGCCAGCAGCACACAGGACACAGGATGAGACTTCTCTATTCTCTCCCCTCAGCTTTGAAACATTTGAAACATTGAATTTTTCAAAACCACAGTTTCAAAAACACTTTCCCCACACTGCACTACATATCCCAGCAGCCTTCTCCAGCGATCCCATTGCCCAACAGCTGCCACCATCCTGCCAGCTTCCAATAAGCATTTATGCGCATGCTCAAATGATAAATAATTTTTTAAAAGCTGTCCAACCTCCCCACTCCATTGCTGCCCATCTGATTGATCAACCATGAGGTGAACACATGGTGAGGCGGGTTAAGGGGGGGGGATGACTGATCAAAACTTTCTGTTACAAAGAAACCCAGGTAAATTAGAGGTGGCACCAGACCACCCTAAGCCCGTCATCTGACTGCAGCCTGAGCTACCACAGCATGTCTTTAACACAGGCCTTTTACCTGTTAAATGTGTACATACTGTTTTGTTATTTTCCTTTCGTTAAAATATTTACAGTGCTTAAAATATTAAACCAGAACATTCAAACACACCTTACATCAGTGTTCCCCAGACTGTGGGCCACGAAGCCTGTGAAAGTGGTTCCCAGGCTTTAACTATTTTATTGATCTGTGCCTGCTCTGGGTTTTTTTGTGGGTCACCATGACAAGTAAAATTGGATGTGACCCACCATACTCAAAAGGCTGGGAACCACTCCTTGTATGAAATCAGACCATTGGTTTATCTAGCACAGTGCCATTTTCTCTGGCTCCCCGAGGTCACAAGCAGAGGCCTTCCCCTCTGAAGGCCACAACAGGTGTGTAAGACCACAACAGGTGGGGAATAAAGAAGGAGAAGATCTATTGATTATACCGCTTTACCTTGTGTAATCTGCATTGAGTCTTAATGCGAAAAGTGGACTATAAATAATATAAATCAATAAATAAGACCCCCTCCCCAATTTGGTCTGCTTGGAAGTGCTTAAAGTTGGATAAGGTCCTTACAAAACAGCTTCTTCAGTGCCCCACAGAGCACATTTCCTTTCATCTTCTGTGCTGTAGCCAGCCCCTGAGAGTCCATAGATCTGTGGTCAATGTTGTCTCAGTACACGCATGTGCTGAGAGTCCATAGGTCAATGTTGTCTCAGTACACGCATGTGGCTCCAAGATCCCTCCCATTAGGCTAGCCTAGCATGCACGTCTGTACTAGCTAAGGAGGGGCAGAGCAGAACCAAATTGCAACTAATCCAGGAGCCTTTTATTGTAACGCTAAACTGAGAAGGGAACGGCATGAAGTGTAGAGACCACTCGCCTCCCTTCAGCCCCTGCATGGCTCATTGCCATTTGTGTTTAAAATGAACTGTACCAGTCACTTGAGAAACTATCCAGATGGACTGGCTACCACTTAATTTTTAAAAAACAAATAACCTTGTGCCTAGAATCCAGTCTTAATTAATGATCTGTAAGGGGAATGAGGGTTGGAACCACTGGTCAATATTCACCATTCTAGCCTTTAGGGAAGATTTTATCTGCACAGCTACTGTACAGTTATCAGTATAATATCCATCTGGCTTGTTGTAAAATGCTGGCATTCAGTCCTCAATTTATCTTCAGTATTTGTGAAAGCCTTTTCAGTGGAAATAAAACTATGGAACAATTGGGTAGGAGCTCCCAGCATGAGATTCTCAGTGTATGACAAGTATAAATTTATCCCAAATTTAGCATATTAGATTGCCAGACTGAAAAGATAAGGAGAGAGCTGGTTAAGCATTTGCCAAAAGAAACTGCGAAACTGGAAAAACCTTATAAAAGCGGGGAAAGAATGCTCTTATTTTGAACAGCTCCAGATGGGACAGATGTTGTACCCTCTGGCTTTGAATTTGACCAATTACTTGTATTCTGGTTCCCCTCCAAATGAACAGAGAACTCATCCATTCAACAAAAAAGACACCAAATAAAAAGTCCCAAACATTGTTTAATCAAGGACTGTTTTTCAAATTTGTTCCACAAAATAACTCTTTTTTTCCCCCACCAGTACATGGCTCAATTAATTAATTCAATTTTCCACATACGCCGAAATGAAAATACACGGTGTACAGTACATTTAGGAGGCATGAAAATAGCACCTTTGTTACAATTCTGGCTAATAACCACTCACTATTTTTCCAAAAGAGTTAGAAAAAGAAACATATATGGCTGCTTATTGGAGCCTAAAGTGTATTTCAGTGGTTCTGAATTGCTGTACAGCACAGTGAATTGGGGGAAAACAGGTCTGGATTTAGTATTTAAATCCTAAGGAACTATAAATTGTTTCATATGATTGAACCTTTGCTGGAAAAACAGCACTGAATAAAATCCTGGTTCCAAATCAGTCTACTGCAGATCTGAACTGGCCTTCCATATTTACTTACTTGCTGTCCTGGATTTAGAGACTGATTTTTGGGTGTCAGAGGTCGCAAACAATAGAAGCAGATTGTTGTTGTTCAGTCGCACAGTCGAGTCCGACTCTTCGCGACCCCATGGACGAGCTCTCGCCAGGCCTTCCGATCTTCCTTCGTCCTCTGAAGTTGGCTCAACTTCATGTTCGTTGCATCGATGACACTGTCTAACCATCTCATCCTTTGCCGTCCCCGTCTTCTTTGACCTTCAATCTTTCCCAGCATCAGGGTCTTCTCCAGTGAGTGCTCCCTTCTCATTTGGTGGCCAAAGTATTTGAGCTTCAGTTTCATTATCTGGCCTTCCAGGGAACAGTCAGGGTTGATTTCTTTGAGGATTGACTGATTTGTTCTTCTTGCAGTCCAAGGGACTCTCAAGAGTCTTCTCCAGCACCATAGTTCAAAAGAATCTATTCTTCGGCGCTCGGCCTTCCTTATAGTCCAGCTCTCGCAGCCATACATGACTACTGGGAATACCATTGCTTTGACCATGCGGACTTTTGTTGGCAGGGTGATGTCTCTACTTTTTATCATGCTGTTTAGGTTCGCCATCGCTTTCCTCCCAAGGAGCAGGCGTCTTTTAATTTCATGGCTGCAGTCACAGTCTGCGGTGATCTGGGATCCCAGGAACGTGAAGTCTGTCACTACTTCCACAGCTTCCCCTTCTATTTGCCAAGGAGTGATGGGGCCGGATGCCATGATCTTAGTTTTTTTGATGTTGAGCTTCAAGCCCACTTTTGCGCTCTCCTCTTTTACTCTGAGCAAGAGGCTCTTTAGATCCTTTTCACTTTCAGCCATTAGAGTGGTATCATCTGCATATCTGAGGTTGTTGATCTTTTCCCCAGCAATCTTAATTCCCGCTTGTGATTCATCCAGGCCAGCATTTCGCATGATGTACTCTGCATATATATTAAATAAGCAAGGTGACAGTATACATCCTTGTCGTACTCCTTTTCCTATGCTGAACCAATCAGTTGTTCCGTATCCGGTTCTAACTGTCGCTTCTTGGCCCTTATACAGGTTTCTCAAGAGACATGTGAGGTGGTCTGGTACTCCCATCTCTTTAAGGACCTGCCATAGTTTGTTGTGATCCACACAGTCAAAAGCTTTAGCATAGTCAATGAAGCAGAAGTAGATATTTTTCTGGTACTCTCTTGCTTTCTCCATAATCCAGCGAATGTTGGCAATTTGATCTCTAGTTCCTCTACCTCTTCGAAACCCAGCTTGTACTTCTGGTAGTTCTCTATCCACGTACTGTTGAAGCCTAGCTTGTAGGATCTTGAGCATGACCTTGCTAGCGTGTGATATGAGTGCAATTGTGCGATAGTTTGAACATTCCTTGGCATTGCCCTTCTTTGGGATTGGAATGTATACTGATCTTTTCCAATCCTGTGGCCACTGTTGCGTTTTCCAAATTTGCTGGCAAATGGAGTGCAGAACTTTAACAGCATCATCTTCTAAGACTTTGAATAGCTCAGCTGGAATACCATCACCTCCACTAGCTTTGTTGTTAGTAATGCTTTCTAAGGCCCATTTAACTTCACATTCCAGGATGTCTGGCTCAAGGTCAGTGATTATACCGTCGTGTTTGTCAAGGACATTGAGGTCTTTCTTGTATAGTTCTTCTGTGTATTCTTGCCATCTTTTCCTAATCTCTTCTGCTTCTGTTAGGTCCCTACCGTTTTTGTCCTTTATCATGGCCAGCTTTGCATGGAACGCTCCCTTGATTTCTCCAATTTTCTTGAAGAGATCTCTAGTCCTTCCCATTCTATTGTTTTCTTCTATTACTTTGCACTGTTCATTCAGGAAGGCCTCCTTATCTCTCCTTGCTGTTCTCTGGAAATCTGCGTTCAGTTGGGTAAATCTTTCCTTTTCGCCTTTGCCTTTCGCTTTCCTTCTTTCCTCTGCTATTTGTAAAGCCTCATCAGAAAGCCATTTTGCTTTCTTGCATTTCTTTTTCTTTGGTATGGTGGTGATTGCTGCCTCCTGTACGATGTCACGAACCTCTGTCCATAGTTCTTCAGGCACTCTATCTATCAAATCCAGACCCTTGAATCTATTCTTCACCTCTACTGTATATTCATCAGGGATGCGATCTAGGTCAAACCTGAATGGCCTCGTGGTTTTCCCAATTTTCTTCAGTTTAAGTCTGAATTTTGCAATGAGTAGCTCATGATCTGAACCACAGTCAGCTCCAGGTCTTGTTTTTACTGACTGGATAGAGCTTCTCCATCTTTGACTGCAAATTATATAGTCAATCTGATTTCGGTGTTGCCCATCTGGTGATGTCCATGTGTAGAGTCGCCTCTTAGGTTGTTGGAAAAGGGTGTTCGCTATGACCAGTGTGTTCTCTTGACAAAACTCTGTTAACCTTTGCCCTGCTTCATTTTGCTTTCCAAGGCCAAACTTGTCTGTTATTCCAGTTACCTTTTCACTTCCTACTTTAGCATTCCAGTCCCCTATGATGATGAGGACATCATTTTTTGGTGTTAGTTCTAGGAGGTGTTGTAGGTCTTCATAGAACCGGTCCACTTCAGCCTCTTCTGCATCAGTGGTTGGGGCATAGACTTGGATTACTGTGATGTTGAATGGTTTGCCTTGGAATCGGACAGAAATCATTCTGTCATTTTTGAGATTGTATCCCAGTACTGCCTTTTGCACTCTCTTGTTGACTATAAAGGCCACACCATTTTTTCTACGAGATTCCTGGCCACAGTAGTAGATATAATGGTCTTCTGAGTTAAATTCGCCCATTCCTGTCCACTTTAGTTCACTGATTCCTAGGATATCGATGTTCAGTCTTGCCATCTCATTTTTGACCACGTCAAGCTTACCTTGATTCATAGATCTTACATTCCAGGTTCCTATGTAGTATTGTTCTTTGCAGCATTGGACTTTCCTTTCACCATCAGACACATCCACAACTGAGGGTCCTTTCGGCTTTGGCCCAGCCGCTTCACTCTTTCTGGGGTTACTTGTACTTGTCCTCTGCTCTTCCTCAGTAGCATATTGGACACCTTCCGACCTGAGGGGCTCATCTTCCGGCGTCATATCTTTTAGCCTTTTGATACTGTCCATGGGGTTTTCTTGGCAAACATGCTGGAGTGGGTTGCCATTTCCTTCTCCAGGTGGATCACGCTTGGTCTGAGTTCTCTGCTGTGGCCTGTCCGTCTTGGGTGGCCCTTCACGGCATAGCCCACAGCTTCATTGAACTGCGCAAGCCCCCTCGCCACGACAAGGCAGTGATCCATGAGGGGGAGAAGCAGATTAACATCCTCTAAATTAAAATCATGATCATTAGATCAGAAAGAGCTCCATGATGGTCATTTCTTTCTCTTAGTGCTCTTCCTATTTGAGGCATTGTTGGGCAAAATTTCCCATTATAGGAAATAGGCCAGTTATCATTAATAATCTGTAAGGGATATTTTACTGGAGAAAGTTCAAGGTAGAGGAATCTGAGTTCTAGCAAAAGCTCTTAACATCAGTGTGATTTTAGACTAAGTGGATCTCATGTGATCACTTACTATTCTCCTGTCTTCTACTAGATATAGGTTTTGCTTCCCCTAGAAATAGGGTTCCCATCACTGCCTAGGCAAATGCTGATAGGAGAGTGCAGTTTGAAGATGATGTGATATCATTTCCAGGTGGCATTCTGGAATTTTCCCTTAAACTCTATGGTAAAGGCTGTAGAGAGTATGGGAAATTCATAGAGCATCACTTCAGAGGCCATTGTTTTTTCTCCTGCTCCTCAATTTCTCAAGAGTGGGAGAACTTGTTGCCAGGCCTGGGCAGCTTGGAGACCTACCTAGGACCGATGAAAAAAACACTAGTTTGGAATTTGGTGGGGAATCTCTTTCATTCTGCACCTGGGGTAGTGAAACATGACCAATAACAGCTTTGTGTTTTTCTGGTGCACTTGTGTTGGTGTTGACCAATCTTGGATCATAATAAATGAAAATTATCTTGAAATTATCTTGAATCCCTTTGATATTCTCAATACTGAAGACTGGCAATTGCATATAGTTCTGTTTGGGTGGGGTCAGAACGTTTTTCTCTAATAGGTTAGTTTTCTGTCTGCATTTTTTTAGATTGGTTCAAAAATATCTCCCACCTACAGCATGAAGTGGCACAATCTATTCATCTCATTTTACTGTACTTAAACTGCCTGTAAGTAGTAAACAAGGTGTAAAGGTTAAGATTCTGGGGCAGATGGCACTTTCCAAAGCCAAGTAACATAAGACAAGTTATCTGCTACACTGAGTAACACTCAATGGGTGTCCATCAACAACTATAAGGTTCAATCCCTGGTTAAAAAGAGCTCAGATATTGTAGCTGCAAAAGAACATCAGAGAGCTTCTGCCATCCAGATAGTACTTTGTTTGAGGGACCAATGCTCTGACCATATATCACCTTCAGATTTTCATATGTATGTTATCTTACCTTCTTTTGTAGGGCTGGAAATCTCTTGGGATGGAGACAGTTTTGTTGAAGTCATGGCTGCGCCACATCTCAAGGGCAGGCTATGTGGTCTGTGTGGCAACTACAATGGGCACAAGAGAGATGACCTGATTGGAGGAGATGGGAATTTCAAGTTTGACGTGGATGACTTCGCCGAGTCCTGGCGTGTGGAGTCAAATGAGTTCTGCACTCGCCCTCCAAGGAAGCATTTCCCTGAACTATGCCAGGGAACAGTGAGGGTAAAACTCCGTGCCCACCGGGAATGCCAGAAACTCAAAGCATGGGATTTCCAGACCTGCCATTCAACAGTTGACTATGCTACGTTTTATCGGTAAGTGCAAGCTTTTTGATGATCAAAGTGGGAACAAGGGAGAAACCCTGGAGTAAGGACATGCTGGACATCCACTAGAAATGGAACAGGGAAAGGAAGGGGGAGACAGAACTATAGGAAGTTAGTAAGGAAGAGTGACTATAGTATGCAAAAAGAGAGGGGGGGTGCCAACAGTGGGTCCAACCCTATGAAATAATTTAGAAATAGTGTTGCTGCAAAGGGGGACTGGAACCTACCACCTTTCAAGTAACTCCACGGAAATTACTAACTCACAACGAGCTTATTCAGAACAGAGCAAGCTGACCAGGCAACAAACTGTCCGTTTCTGTTCCTTTTAGAATGTCATTTTCTCTCTAGTGAATCTCACAGGATATTTGCTAGTATGTCATATGTTTAATGCGGCCAAGAGAACCATTCAGCATTCTAAACCAATGTTAAAGGTTTGGGGGGAATGCCAGAAGTTAATTTAAAAAGATGGTGGAAGCAAAAACTCCAAAGGCTGGTGTTTCTTTCTAATTTTGAGGCTGGCTTGTAAGACTATTTAAATCAGATAGTATTTTATGCTTTGGAAACCTGGGTATTGCAGTGGGATCCACCTGAGTGCTAAGGAACTTACCTGGGGCCCTGTTGCTTGTGCCTTCAGTCTCTGAAGAGAGATAGGTCAGACGAGCATGGGAGAGAGACTTCTCGTTGGTGGCTCCCCAGAAGGGTTGCTATGCTGTTTTTATTGTTTCTTGGTTTTGGTGCTGTTTGTTCGTTGTTGCTAGGCTTGCCAAGTCCCACCGGGGGGCGGGGAACCCCCCCGCCCCAGAGGCCCGTTTCCCGCCCCTGGCAGATCGGGCCCCAGGGGGAACCCAACCCCCAAAGCACGTGACGTGCATGTCACCCGGAAGTGACGTGACCACGCCGGGCATGCTGGGGGCAGGGCCACAGTCATCCGAGGGAAAATTCTATGGTTTTCCCTCGGATGGTCGTGGCCCCGCCCCCAGCGTGCCCGGCGTGGTTGCATCACTTCCGGGTGACGGGGTTGTGGCACGCATGCGCACACTCCCGGAGCAGTGCTGGAGTCCCCTGCTCCAGCGCCGATCCGACTTGGGAACCCTAGTTGTTGCTCATTTTATGAATTTCATAGCTTTTGTTTTATTTTTTTGTTTTGTTTTTTTGTAAACCTCTTCAAGAGCTTCAGCTTCAAGGTGGCTTAGAGATGTTAGGTTGGATCCAAAATACCTTGAGTGGAATGCTTTTTATAGCAGGACTTCCACCTACCATTGCAGCCCACTAAGACCCCCTCCAATTCTCCTCCTGGGGGAGGAAGGTTAGGGACCTTCATAAACAGTAGAGTTCTGCAGTGAGAGGGAAGTACTCACAACCCACCCCCAACAATGGACATGCCATTCTGGTGGTGCAAGTGTTGTTATGCCAGTTCAAGACTTCCTTTGGATACAACATATTTAAAATAATTGAGCGGATTGATTTTCTAAAGGAAGTTTGATTCATGTGCCAAAGGAAGTTTCTTATGTGAAGTGACTGCAAGAAATGTACATTATTACTGTCTACCATGCTTAGGCTTGCCAAGTCCCCCCGGGGGGCAGGGAAACCCCTGCCCCAGAGGCCTGTTCCCCGCCGCCGGCGGATTGGGCCCCGGGGGGAACCCCACCCCCGCATGCGTGTCACCAGGAAGTGATGTTACGACGCTGGGCACGCTGGGGGCGGGGCCAAGATAATCTGAGGGAAAACTCTATGGTTTTCCCTCGGATGGTCGTGGCCCCACCCACAGCGTGCCCGGCGTCATAACGTCACTTCCTGGTGATGTGTGTGCGGTGCGCGCGCGCGCTCCTGCCACAGACCGGGAGTCCCCCGGTAAGAAGATTTTTCCACTTGGCAACCCTAATGAAGGGCCTTTGTGGAAGTATTATTGTTACTCACAAACCACTTCCCTGCAGGATGGTAAGTTCCAGGGCAGCGCTTTCCTGAGTTGGTTACCTTTGGAAGGGAGAGTACTGGAGACTTACAGAATTGCTTTATTTACAGTTATATAGGTAAGGAACAGGTGGAGGCAAACAGGCATCCCTGCAGAATAGCAAATCTTTTAGACCACATCAGATCCTCCAAAAGTGAGATCTTGGGGCTCCATCCAACTCCAGCAGTCTTTCTTCTTTCTTTGCTTGTTCAAGTATCCCAGGTGGCACTTCCTTTTTCACAGAGACACCCATCAGCTTGCTCCCTTCAGCTGAGGGGAGGGTCCCTTCCTCCAATACCTGGGGGTTGCTTGACCAGAGCCATTGAGACCCACTGAGGAAGATCTCAATGGTAGTTAAGAGACACAACCCTTTCTTTCGTTGTGCAGGGTAGGCTAAACCACAGTGATCAGAAGTCAAACGCCTTACGAACTGCTTTAGTGCTTCCTCATGACACAGTTCCCCAAAGAACCCTTTTCTTGACATGCAGCCAACAGAATGGGATCTGCTTCCCTGTAAATGTACAAAAGTGTCCACAGGTGATTTTATTTACTTTAAATATTTATATCCTGCCCTTCTAACAAAGTGGAGCCATATGGTGGCTTACAAGAAAGTAAAAACATCAATTACAATAAAACCATCAAAAATTTAATAAAAAATAAAGTAAAAAACAAACAAACACAGCCAATCTACAGAAAAAGCAGGGGGGAAAGAACTAATTTTACCACAATGGAATCCAACTCAAAAGCCCTCTGAAAGAGGGCCTTGACCGGTAGGAAGTAAGGTAAATAGGTAAGGCAGAAAACTGAATAATATTGGTGCTGCCATAGAACAAATCTTCCTTTCATGTGTGCTGTACTGCCAAGGATGGGACCATAGGAGGAAGGACCTATGAAAATAATACTGCATCCAATGAGATTTGCTCACAGAGTGGACCTTGCAGACTGGGGACTTTTCAACTTCACTTTCCCATTGGAGCCAACTGAGACCTACCTTGAAATTTCGAAAGGGGGGTCAGTGGACCCTTGGAGCTGTGCAATGGGAGGGCAGAATCAGTAGAAATCACACACCCCTCTTTTCTTGGATGTGCCCTTAAGTCTTTGGAACTGTGCAATTGGATACAAGTCATGTCTGGGCAAGTTTATGCAAGAGAAGGCAGTCCTCAAGACATTGTAGGTTAAACAACCATGGAGGTGTGGGTCCCAATTGTATAAACCTTTCCCACACTATCTGAACCCTGCCTGAAAAGAAGATTCCGGTCAGGTGGGGAAGAGTCATGTGATTGGCCTTGCCCATGTGGTTGTGCTATTCCCATGCTAACCCTGTCACATGGGATTGCATCACAAAGAAAAAGCTCTAAAACTTCTGATTGCACTCATGAAGGGGCCCAAAGAACTGAGGTCCCGCAGTAGGGTATCATACAATGGCTTCAGTGCAGGAGTTTAGTAGCCCATCCTACAATATATTCTAAGCTTGAGGCTATGACCACTGAGAAGCCCCATCCAAGCAGATGAGATTTTACATGATGGTTGTAGCACTTTAATTTCCTCTGTATTGCTAGATCAACACAGAGCACTAAGTACTGTTATCCAAAGGAGATCTGCTGCTTATATTTCAGCAATAGCTCTATTTTACCACTGCCATTTTTCACAGGTAAGTGATGAAAATTGAAAACGGAGACCAGGCACAGGCTTCATTTCATCCAATACTGCATCTGCTCTTTTATTTCATATTTGGGATTTTTCTTCCTACTTCCTCTTTTAAAGCTGCTTGTGATTAATTTAGTGCAATAAACTTCTTGACATGAGGAAGAAAAGTGATTTATATCTTGGCTAGGCAGGTACAAAACATCACAGGGAAATGACATGCAAAGGTTACCATAGCTGACTTTCTCTTTTCACTGTAGAAATAATATTGCTGGAAAACAGAGAATAAAGGTAGTACCTTGAAGATGATGCATTGTTATACTTCAAAGGACACTGGTGCCTTTGTGTGAACACTGGAAAGGGGGGGGGAACCACCTCTTGAAACTGACACGACTAGTTTGAAACTGACAACCGTGTTTTCAAGGCTGGAAAATTCTGCCTAGATTGCTTTGAAGTTGGTAAACATTTTGTTTGAGCAGATACTGTCTGTCTGGAAATGTATCCATTCACCAACCAGCACAAACTTCCATGAACTGCTTGAAAGTTCATGGAAAGTTTGTGCAGGTTGCCCTGCCACGAACTTCAGTTCACAAACCACGAACTGGATAAAATTTAACACAAATCTTAGTTTGTGAACCAGTCTGTGCCCATCCCTAGAGTCTACTCTCATCGATGGCGTCTTATCATCTGATATTCAAAGGCATACTGCCTTTTGATCTGGAGGTTCCATTTTAGCCATCATTTCTACTCCCTTTCTGAGGTTATCCAAGCCAGTGTTCTTCATTGCATCTTGTGGAAGCAAATTATATAAGTAAACTCTGCATCCTATGAAGATGTACTTTCTTTTGAGTGTCGTTAATCTGCTGCCAATCAACTTCATTGGGAAACCCCAAGTTCTAAGGGAGAAATTTCTATCCTCTTTCTTCACACTATGGCAAAGTTTCATAAACTTTTATTATGCCCCTCCCCAGTAACTTCCCCCCCTCGAACTACAAGATACCATATGGTTTAGTTTTTCTTTGTAGGGAAGGTGCTCTAATCCCTTGATCATTTTGGATGCCCCTTTCAGCCCTTTCCCCCAGGTTTACAATATCCCTTATAAGAGGAGGCAAACAAAATGGTACATGTATTTCAAAGGAAACTGCTTTGAAGTTAGTACAGGTTATGAAAGATCACACCCTAACAAAACTGGGGAAACCTTTTGTGTTGAATCTTCCCCCTCAGCCTCAGAGTATTCTTTAACTAATCATGTTTCCTAATCACAGCAGCCAATGGTGTGGTGTGGAGTGGGGGTGCAGAAATGTATATGTGTGGCACAGAGGCCAGAGTAGGCCCAGACTATTAGGTCAAAGGCAGCAGCTGCTCCAGGACAGGCAAGGCCCTGGGATAGTGCCATCAGTCTTATTGTCCCATTAGGACTGGAGTTGTGCCACCTTCCCCCCACAGATCAGCAGTCAAGCACAGTGTAGGACTTTTAGGTCCCCTCCTAGCCACTGGAAGGTGATGGTGGTGTAGGACTGCAAGATCAAGTTTGGGAAACTCCTTGAGATTTTGGGGTGGAGCCTGTGGAGGTCAGGGACCTCAGTGGGGTACAATACCATAGAGTCCACCCTCCAGAGCTCCATTTTCTTCAAGGGAATTGATCTCTGTAGTCTGGAGATGAGCTGTAATTCTGGGGGATCCCCAGTTCACACCTGGAGGCTGGCCTTCCTAGCACAGCAGAAGGTGCAGGAGACTTGCTGGCTTGAGGCTTTGACCGGGGGCAGAGCTGGCAGTAAGTATCTCTGGCTAGCCCTATGCAAACCTAGCTGGAGTGGAGCACGGCAAGAAAGGGGTTAAGAGATTAACATGGCTCAGAGAAGGGAGGTGCAGAGCTGGGCTTAGACATAGGGTTGCCATTCCCCCTGTGGTACTGGGGAAAACCTTGATTTTTGGGGCTTCAGCCCACTGCCGGCCAGCTTGCCGACAGGGAGACGTCACCCCCAAACAGGGACATCACTGCGCAATATCCCCAACATGATGATGTGTCCTAGATGTGATGTCACTGTGCTGCCAGGTCTTACCTTACCTGGAGTGGGGGACTTGGGGTGGGGGCCTTCTGGGGTGGGCAGGGACATCACAATGTCCTTGGTGCAATGACGTGACTCGAAAGTGATATCATTCAAATGGAGATGTTCAGCGGGGGATGCTCTGGTATTGGGGCAAACTCTATGGTTTTGAAGCTGGGAAAAAACCTTAGAGTTTGCCCAAATACTAGACCATTCTCCGCTGAACATCTCCATTTGAATGACATCACTTTCGAGTCACATCATTGCGCCAGGGACATTGTGATGTCCCCGCCCACCCCAGAATGCCCCTCCCCCAAGTCCCCCACTCCAGGCAAAATAAGACCTGGCAACCCGACTTGGTCAGCATGGGTGGAGCCTCAGGGACAAACAGGGGGAAGACCCAGAGACAGAGGGGGAAGAAGAGGAAAGCAAGCTGGCTGAGAAAAGATGAGAAGGCACAGATAATGGAGAAAGGGAAACCTGGAGGGGGAGCTGAGTCCTGGGCCAAGATAATAGGCCTAGATCTGGTGACTCCTGGAGGAGCCGTCCCATGGCAGAGGTACAGCTCGGGCCCCTAAGTCTTTAAAGGGTCAGAGCAGATAGGAAGGGAACTGAACTCATGTGGAGACCTAGTTCGACTGGTTTCCTGGCAATAAGGTGAACCCTAATGAGCACCATTGAATCCAGGTGAGTTTACCTACCTTGGAAAACACTTTTTAGTATTGTGGGGCTGCACTGTGATGACATGGTGATGCAGGATAAGTGACTATGAGGGATGTGAAGAGAGCTTGATATGAAGAGGCATGATTCAGCAAAGTCTACTTGTCACATATTAATGTATTGTGGTTCTGCTCTTGGAAGTGTAGCCTGAAACTCTAAGCTTGCTAACTCTGTAGGAGTAGATTTAGTTCACAGAGAAAAGGTGTCCAACATGAGTATGGATTGTCCCCACAACTTTTGCAGGAATAGGTGACTGGGTCTGAACCTCTTAAGTTGTACTTCTGGAAAAAAAAATACACAATTATGTCTACACAAATTTGTATGTGGAGATAACAACATTCTATAGATCCCCTGGAGTAGTTTCATTCTGATTTTGATCTGTTAGGAGTAGATTTAGTTCACAGAGAAAAGATGTCCAACGTGAGTATAGATTGTCCCCACAACTTTTGCAAGAATAGGTGACTGGATCTGAACCTCTTAAGTCGTACTTCTGGAAAAAAATACACAATTATGTCGACACAAATTTGTATGTGGAGATAATAACATTCTATGGAGTAGTTTCATTCTGATTTTGATCTGTGAATGGCTTGAAAAGAGTAGATTTGCACAGCACCAGCTTCCATTTTGGCATCTTTTACTTTCATGTTGATCTCTGGAGGGCAAGAAGTATCTTATGCATGTTACGAAATAAGACATAATCTTTAAATGACAGATCAGCTGGCAGTTCTGTTGCTTTCTTTCCACTCCATTGTTTTAACTTCCAAGCTTGTACAGAAACATTAGCAATCTTGGCCACTTCTGTTTAAATACTACCTTAATTTTCATGACAGTCTTCTTTAAGTGATCCACTTTTGATAAGAATTCTGAGAAATATACCATGCAAGAGCATTACAAATGAGGATACGTTCATTTCGAATACCAAAAAAGGCAACTGGTCTGAGAATTTCAGCCATCCGTACAACACTGTATTAATGATGATATTCTGTAGACATCTTAACATGAATTTTAGGATTCTTTTCTCCACAAGATGTCATTTGTTCCCTAGTTAGGAATACAAAGCACCCACTATTTGGATGTACTTTTATGGAAGTGAAGTTAACTTTTTTTGACTGGCAATACAACTGCCGAGTTCTTTTAAAAGTTTTCAAGAGAGCCAGTTTGGGGTAGTGGTTAAGAGTGTAGACTCTAATCTGGGAGAACCGGGTCTGATTCCCCACTCCTCCACATGCAGCTGCTGGTGTGTCCTTGGGTCAGTCATAAGTTCTTTCAGAGCTGTTCTTTCAAAGGCAGTTCTTGAGAGAGCTCTCTCAGCCCCACCTACCTCACAGTGTGTCTGTTGGGGGGAGGGGAAGGGAAAGGGATTGTAAACTGCTCTGAGACTCCCTCAGGTATTGAAGGATGGCGTATAAATCCAATCTCCTCCTCCTTCTTCTTCAAGGGCATGGCAAGGTACATCTTCCTGTTTGTTTTGTTTATTTATTTGGGTGCTTATACCACACCTTTTCCCCCCACGGGGAACCCAAAGTGGCATACCACACCTCCCCCCCCCACGGGGAACCCAAAGTGGCATACAACTTCACTCTCCCTTCCTACATTTTATCCTCACAGCAACAGTCCTATAAAATAAATTAGGGTGAGAGGGTAGTGACTGGCCCAAGGACACCCCATGAACTCCCATGGCTGCGTGAGGAATTGGACCTCGATCATTCAAATCCTAGACTTTCTAACCACTACCCAACGCTGATTGTAGCAACTGGTGATGTAGGAGCTGTGTCTCTTTTACTTTCTAGCCACCATGCTACTGAGCAGGAATTCGTTATTATTACGTTACAAAATTAAGGTCGTGATCTGTTTCTTACCCCCTCCACTGTGTGTTGCTCTGTCTACGGTGATTTCCCTTCCCCAGCTCCCTTCCCTGTCAGCAACCTTGCCACTAGTGTGGGAGAGCTGTGTGCATCAAACAGAATGGCTGGATTGAACCAACAGGCATCTCTCTATGGAATGGAACATTTAGTGGCTTGATGATGAGCCAGTAACAACTGAGAGTACAGATCCTACTTTGACATAGCCATGAGGTCATGGACCTGAATTTTTACTTCACTAGTATATGGTGCATATCAAGTCCTCCAGCCTATTTGTTGTAAATATTCCTGTGTAACAAAAGAAATACTGTTAGCAAAAGAGTGCATAACTTTAAGTAACACAGATTAAGATATCTCCACTTACTCTAAACATGCTTAGGCTAAAACTGTAACAAGAAAGTCAGGGATGTGTTGTGTTCTTTCAAGGGACAAAATAATGTATGACAAATATTCCCCCCACCCTGACTGAGAACTGAGATATTTGTTATTTATTCAAAATCTACAGTGGTCTATTCAAAGCTCATCCTAATTATATTAACTGGCAATTCAG
>NW_015162475.1:71070-86021 GCF_001447785.1 Gekko japonicus | reverse complement strand
GCCCCCGGCTCAGGCAGGCTTGCGGTTTCCCCCCCCCCCATCCCTCCAGAATTTCAAGCAGGGTTGCCAACTCCATGTTGGTAAATACCTGGAGATTTGGGGGGTGGAGCCTGAGGAGGGCGGGGTTTGGGGATGGGAGAGACTTCAATGGGATATATAATGCCATAGAGTCTGCCTTCAGAGTGGCCATTTTCTCCAGGTGAACTGATGTCTTGTCTCCTGGAGATCGGTTGTAACAGCAGGAGGTCTCCAGGCACCACCCTATAATTCAGATATAAGGTAAATAAAAACAATGTGGTTTATGAGTGTCAGATTAGGACTGGGGAAATCAGGACTCAAATCCCTATTCAGTCTCGAAGGTAATTTGAATGGCCCAGTCACACAGAGTAGTTGTGTGGATAAAATGAGGATGTGTGGCTACTCTGAGCTTCTTGGAGAAAGGGTGGGATCAAAATCAAACAAATAGGTAGTATCTTAGCTTGGTCATGGTATACAGAGAAATACCTAGGTGCGGCTCATAGAGTCTGATATAAATTAGATCAATACAGATTTGAAGTTTGCCAGTTTGTTTGAATGGTGAGATATTTCTTTCTTTATTTGATTTATAGCCCTCCCTCCCTGCCAAAGCAGGCTCAGGGTGGCTTACAAAAGATAAACATATGAACAATTATGTCATAAATAAAACCATCTTAAAACAATCCAAAACATTAAGTGCTAGGTGGTTGTAAGCTAATACATTAGGGATGGCGGCAACAATTACTTTGTTCATCAGTTCTTGACCTTTGTCACAGATGTGCGGCTGGCTCAGGCTGTAATGGTGGAGTTGGGCACAGGGCTCTGTCTTTCTTTAGTGATGATGTTGGTGGTGGTGATGGCGGCGGCTTCTTAGCCGAAGGCCTGGTGAAAGAGCTCCATCTTGCAGGCCCTGCGGAACTGTAAAAGGTCCCTCAGGGCCCTGACCTCTTCTGGGAGCTCATTCCACCAGTACAGAGCCACCACCGAGAAGGCCCTGGCCCTGGTTGTTGCCAGTCTGATGTCTTTGGGGCCCGGGAGGGTCAATTGATTTTATGACCCTGATCGCAGTGCTCGCTGGGGTACATATGGGGAAAGGCGGTCCCTCAGGTATGTTGGCTCCTGTCCACATAGAGCTTTAAAGGTAAGAACCAGCATTTTGAAGTGAACTCGGAATGCTATCAGCAGCCAGTGTAATGCCTTTAGCACAGGCTAGATGTGCTTCCACATAGGGAGACCCACCAGAAGCCTGGCCACTGCATTTTGCAGTAGCTGCAGCTTCCAGATTTGTGACAAGGGCAACCCCATATAGAGAGCATTACAGTAGTCCAGTCTCGAAGTGACCATTGTGTGGATCACTGTTGCCAGGTCATTGCGGTCAAGGAAGGGAACCAACTGCCTAATCAGCCGGAGACGGTAAAAGGCTGACTTGGCAGTGGCTGCTACCTGGGCCTCCATTGTTAAGGAGGCATCCAAGAGCACTCCCAAACTCCTACCCTCCGGTGCTGGCACCAACGACGCCCTGTCAAAGGTCCGGAGTGGGATCCCTGCCCTCGGACTGCCCCGGCTCAGGCACAGGACCTCCGTCTTAGTCGATTTCAGTTTCAGCCGGGTCAGTCTAAGCCATCCAGCCACAGCTTGTGAAGCCTGGTCCAGATCTTCCAGTTCAGAGTCAGACTGGCTGCCCAATAGAGCTGGGTGTTGTCCACATAGTGGTGACAACCCAGCCCATGCCTCCGGGCAATCTGGGCAAGCGGGGACATATAGATGTTAAACAGCATCGGGGAAAGCACTGCCCCTTAAGGCACTCCACAGTTCAGTGGGAACCTTCAGGACGTCTATTTCCCTAGTGCCACCCTTTGTCCCCGACCTCGGAGAAAGGAGGCAAGCCATTGTAAGACAGACCCCTGAACTCTCGTGTCAGCAAGGCGGTGAATCAGTAACTGATGGTCAACCATGTTGAACACTGCTGACAGGTCCAACAGCAACAGCACTGCCGATCCACCCCAATCCAGATGCCTCTGGAGGTCGTCCATGAGGGCAACCAGTGCTGTCTCTGTCCCATGACCTGGGCGGAAACCGGACTGGAAGGGAAACGTCATCCAAAAAGCCCTGTAGCTGAATTGCCACAGCCCTCTCTATTATTTTGCCCAGATAGGGTAAGTTGGAGATCAGCCAGTAATTGCCAAATCAGCCAAGTCCAGTGATGGTTTTTTCAAGAGGGGGTGGTCCACTGCTTCTTTAAGTGCACTAGGGAACAGTCCCTTAAGAAGGGACCTGTTGATGATCTTGCTTAGGGCACCCTGAAGCCCATCACGGCCAGCTTTAATTAGCCATGATGGGCACGGGTCAAGACAGCATGTGATTGGGTGTACAGCCAGGAGCAGTTTGTTGACTTTTCCTAGGCTGAGCGGGCTGAAATGGTCTATAATCTGACTCGAAGACATGCTTAGAGTCTCGAGTTTGCTCACTGTCTCAAATGTGGCGGGGAGGTCACAGTGGAGCGACAAGACTTTATCTGCGAAATAGCTTACAAAAGCCTCACAAGCCTATATCCAATTCCTTAGCGTTTGGCCTGCCTTGTGGCAGAGCAGTCAAGGACCGAATCATTCTAAATAACTGGGCTGGGCGTGAGGTCGCAGATGCAATTGTGGCCGTGTAGAATTCATGCTTTGCAGCTTTGATTGCCATCTCATAGGATCTCATAAAAGTCCTATAAGAGGTTCTTGTAGCCTCATTGGGGGCATCTTAGCCTGAACCAGGGAGTGAGCCTAGAGCGAGGGCGCAGAGGACGCCGGGGAGTGATCTCGTCAATGGCTGTCGAGAGTCGGTCATGCCAATTCTCTACAAACTCATCTAACAAGCTGCCAGGTCCCACAGAGCCATCTGAAGCCATGTGGGTGAGCTAAAATACGCTTGTCGCCCAAACAGGGTTGGGGTGAAACATTCAGATGGGCCTTTAGAGCAAGGTGGTCCAACCATGGTACTGAACTCAACTCAGATTAATACTTATATCAATATATTTAGTCATCTTTTGTGAATACATCCATCCTTGGTGAGACACTGTACATAATGCAAAGATTTAGATTCTTATTTAGAGAAGTACCTTGGGAACCCTGCACATGGAAGACCGATACCCCTCCCCCGTCTTTGTGTTTGTGGTTATTACAGCTGTAAGACATTGAAACTATGCCAGAGGATTCACAGATGTCTCCTTTCCCGCTGAGGTACTGGGAATGGGATGTTGAGCGGGAGAGCGTGGGGGCGGGACATCAGATCCTGACAAGACTGTAGCACTGGACAGACATCACTCACCTGGGACTCTCTATGGCTTCCTTCCAGTCTAAGACTGCTGCGTTTCCCCTGTGAGCCACTTTATGCTTTCTCTCTGTGGAAAGCTAATGATTTTTGTTGTTGCTGTTTAGAAGCGAGGGAAAAATTTATAGGGAAACCAGATGAAGAAGCATATTATTTTATAATTAGAACACAGGGAAGTTCCTCTTGGTTCACAAAGATGGAGTGCTTTTTTTTGGTCCCCCCTAATTATAATACAGGACCATATTTCTATATTTAAATGTGGTTTCTTGACAGAAACAGAGAATTCTTCTCTCTCTTCAGTTGCTCCTTCTTTCTTTCTGTGTATGTTTGTATGTGTGTGTGTGTGCACGCACACAGAAATAAGTCCTTAGCATATTCCTTACTTCATTCTTCAACTCAATGAACTCTGAGTCAGACATACATGATCTGCTATTCCTCCCTGTCTGAGGAATGTGTCTGGGGGGCATAGGGTCATTCTGGATAGTCTCCTATAGGCATGGGGAAATAGTTAAAGAACAGTTGGGGAAAAAGCCAGGTTTTGGCTTAACCGTCTCTTGCAGCCTTATGGTATCTTCCATCAAACACTGCCACACACATGTGACTGCAGGGAGCTGTGCCCCCACAGGCAGAGTATTCTCTGGAACTGGTACCTTTCCTCTCTATTATCACTGCCGGTCACATATATATACTTTCATCGAGGTTCACAGTTGCTGAATTTCTGTCTGTTCCTATGCCCTGGGCCTGCATCTGCTAGGCTGCTGCTATCCCCATCCAGAGGATAAGGCATCCCACTTTGAAAAATCTTTATCTACGCCATGAATTTATGACCTTGAGTTATGGTTCATTTATTCATTACGTTGCTATCTTGCCTTCCTTCTGCAGAAGTCAAGGCAGTGTGTATAGAGTTCCTGGCAGACTCCTATTCAGGCACTGAGTGGACCCCAACCTTCTTAGTTTTAACAGCTGCTGAATCATGTGCCTTCACATTGTATATTGAGATTATTATCTTTGAAGTCACCATTATGTTACCAAGCACAAGGTGATTTAGTTGTAGATTTATACTTCTTTACTTCTGTATACTTCCATACATCATTTTATACTTAGTAACATGACTAAACTGAGGCTATTATACTTTGGTCACATCATGAGAAGACAAGACTAATTAGAAAAGACAATAATACTAGGAAAAGTTGGAGGCAGTAGGAAACGAGGAAGCCATGGCTTTCAGTTTGCAAGACCCGAGTAAGGCTGTTAAAGAGCGGACATTTTGGAGGTCATTAATTCATAGAGTCACAAGGGAATTTCAGGAGAAAACCAGCCTTTGTTTCATAGATTAAAGCAATCTTTTGATTGTGTGAATCATGAAAAGCTATGGTCAGTATTAAAAGAAATGGGTGTGCCACGACATCTCATTGTTTTGATGTTTAACCTGTGCTCCAGGCCAGAGGCTACTGTTAGGACAGCATATGGAGAAACAGAATGGTTTCCAATTGGCAAACGTGTCAGACAAAGATGTATTTTATCTCCATGTTTCCTCAGTCTGTATGCAGAACAGATCATAAGGAAAGCTGGATTAGATTTAGATGAAGGCAGAGTGAAAATTGGTGGGAGGAACAGCAAAGACTCCTGATGAAGGTTAAAGCAGAAAGTGCAAAAGCAGGATTACAGGTAAACATCAAGAAGACAAAAAGTAATGACTGCCGGGGATTTAAACAACTTTAAGGCTGGTGATGAAGAAACTGAAATTGTTCAAGGTTTTCTATTCCTTGGCTCCATCATCAACCAAGAAATCAGAAGGAGATTCAGACTGGGAAGGGCAGCCACGAAGGAGCTAGGAAAGTGCAAGGATGTGTCACTGGCAAACAAAATGAGGATCATAATATTCCCCATTGCTATGTGTGGCTGTGAAAGCTGCAAAATGAAGAAAGCTTGATAGGAAGAAAGTTGATTCATTTGAAATGTGGTGTTGGAGGAGAGTTTTACGGATACCGACCACCAAAAAGACAAAGAAGTAGATTCTAGATCACATCAAGCCTGAACTCTCCCTAGAAGCAAAAATCACTAAAATGGGGCAATCATATTTTGGTTGCATTATAAGAAGACACTGGAAAAGACAATAATATGTGTGGCTGTGAAAGCTGTAAAACGAAGAAAGCTTGATAGGAAGAAAGTTGATTCGTTTGAAATGTGGTGTTGGAGGAGAGTTTTACGGATACCGACCACCCAAAAGACAAAGAAGTCGATTCTAGATCAAATCAAGCCTGAACTCTCCCTGGAAGCAAAAATCACTAAAATGAGGCAATCATATTTTGGTTGCAGTATAAGAAGACACTGGAAAAGACAATAATGCAAGGAAAAGTTGAAGGCAGTAGGAGAAGAGGAAGACCCAACATGAGATGGATTGACTCAATCAAGAAAGCCGTGGTCCTCATTTTGCAGCACCCAAGCAAGACTGTTAATGATAGGACATTTTGGAGGTCATTGATTCATAGGGTCGCCATAAGTTGGAAGCAACTTAATGGCACTTAACACACATAACTCAGGTACATTAGTCAGTATATCCTCCATCTTACCCAGTGAATTTCACGGCTTTTATATAATTTTCGCTAAATGATAAATGGAATTTTGAACCTGGGTTCCTCACAGCCCCTCATATTTCTGTGGGATCTGATTCATTTTTAAGATCGGAGGGGACTCCCCCCCCCAGGATCCCTTCTGGTGCCCCCCCCCCCGGGTGCACTCACCAATTTTCAAAAATAAATGCACTTTAGGAAGAATGAAAAACACAAATAATCAAGAAACTTCCAGAGTATGGGGGCGGGTTCAGTTTGGGGCCCCTAAGGGCCGTCCTGCTCTAGGCGACCGCCTAGTTCGCCTAGTTAGTGAGCCGGCCCTGTCTGTGGGATCTGATTCATTTTTAAGATTGGAGGGGACTCCCCCCCCTCCGATGACCTGGTTGAAGACGAAAGCAACTGATGAATATATACTGAACATAGTGGGAAGAAAAGTGTATAGGTATACCTTGGCTTTCATTTCAGACAAATGCTGACTAAAGGGAATCATTAGTGTTAGAGTCCAGACCTAGGAAAGCCAAAGTGGCTCTTCAGCCTTAAGTAAATGTTGTGTGCCATGGGTATGTCTGCTTGTACAGTGGAGGAGCTGAGGGACTGAAAAACTGCTCTCTTTGTTTTCTCATTTAAGCTTTACAACCAAGAACAGCTGAAGTACCATTTGGGAAACGAATTTATGTGAATTCCTCTTACTGGAAATGTTTATACTTTCTTCCTGAGAAATAGCTGGAGTGTCTTGATAATACAGCACAAACTTCAAATCTGTGCACGCTAGAAGTAGGAGGGAGGAGTGTACCTTTGCAGGAGAACTAAGTTATCATTCCCTATGAAGACATTTAGAAAAATGCCTGCCATTGAGTACAGTTGGATCTCTTTCAAAGGCAGACGTATCGTTTAGAAATATTGCTGTGGACTACAGAGCTAGATGTCATTTTTGTCGGGAATTATTTAGCAGCATTCAGGGAGGATGAAGCCAAAAGAAAAATCATTCAAGATCAGGTTAAACATTATGAATTTTTTACTAAGTGACTCATGGAAGCTTTCGGTAATCCCTGACTGATCTGTTTTGGTCTTTGTTAGATCAGTAGGGAATTTAGAAAAGAAGCATCTATTCAGTCTAAAACATGCAAATTTTATGTTAGATAACCCTGGTGATGTAATTGAGGAACCAAAGCCCTTCACGATAAATTCACAGAATTGGTGATGGGCGAGTCCTACTGGCCTAAGTTGGAATTTAAACTAAATTGAAAATAAGTAAATTTCACCTCATCCCAAGGTTTGGATCCTGCTACATGGTGATACTACTGGGAATTATGGAGCCTTCCCAATCTCTCCTGTAGTCCCACACTACTTGCAAGTCCCCTTTACTGCTCACTTACTTGACCATATCTTTTGTTGGCCTGGATGGGAAGGCCGCTATCAGATTCTGGGTGCTTCCACAACTTGCATGGCAGCATCCAGGGCTTCCAGGAACGATGGGACAAGTGGCTGAGTATATAGTGGCAGAATAACTATGGGGTTTGTGGTTGGCTTATCTGCCCTTGGTCCTTCTCAGTCTGGCATCAGTTAGAGGATGAATACTAGATTGGTTGTCATCAGGGGTCATTTCGTAGAAAAAGAGCTAGGGGGACTCATTAGCATAACTCATTAGCATATGCCACACCCCCTGACATCACCAGAAGTGTGTCATAAGGCCACACCCCCTGACATCACCGGAAGTGTGTCATAAGCCCCCCCCCCCCGCCCCCAACGGTCCCAGCCGCTGCCGCCAGCCTTGCAGCTCCACTGACGAGCCCCATGAGGGGGCAGGAGTGCAAGGAAGCCCCGCGAAGGCCCTCCCTGGCCCCAGGCAGGCAGGGGTGGGGAGAGGCAGAGAGGAAGCAACTTACCCTCCCTCTTCTCCTGCCTCCTCCTGGCTGAATGAGGGCCGGAAGCGGGGCAGCCAGAAGCAGGGGGCGGGGCTTCGTCATGTGCCCCGCCCCCATACCTCACTTGGGGGAACTGCGATCCCCCGCGATCCCCCCCGAAATGACCTCTGGTTGTCATGATAGATGATCTCTGTCTGTAGTTAGAGAAAACTGTAGGGGTCGGGTTGCCAGCATCTCCAGGGTTAGTCCCTTTGAGCCCAACCCAAAGGCACAGGTCAGCTGTTCTGATTTGTCCTTTAAAGAGGTTCTTTAAAGGGGAAGACTTCTGTGGTGTCATTTCCCTTGTCCCATGGTTGTTCCCAGGCATATACAGGGAGACTCCCACCCCCTGACATAAAGAAAGGCAGCTATGTAAATTTTACTTAGTCCATCAGTTGCTGTAAATGCAGTTGACCACTCTATGCCAGCTCATCCTGTCTTGAGTCTGAAACTGGGCTTAAAGAAGCAGCTCATGTCATTGGAGACTTTGAATCTATAGTCTAGCATTTAGCCTTTGCAGGTTCGATAAAGCTTTGATTGATCACCTGTGTTTTTGAACACCTGTATAAGGTCTCTGAAGCTTTGGTGTTGGGTATCATCAATATGTTGATGATGTCCTACTATATTTCTCTTTAAATAAGTGTAGAAGCTGCCCTCTCTGCCTTATACCATTGACTGGTAGTCATAGTCAGACGACTGAGGGAGAACAAGCCGAAACTGGAGAAGACAGACGTGATATTGGTTGTTGTCTGTGTTGTTGGAAGTGACTAAGTGGCTCACTCTGAATGAGAAGAGTCTTGCTTTGAGAGACTGTTGCAAGATGGACCAATGTCTTCCTCTTGAAAATCCAGTTTGTGTGATATCCAAAAGTGCTTCTTATCAATTGTATTTAACATGGGCACCATCCCCATCCCGGATTCGCTTGATCTAGCCACTCTGATCCATGCTGCAGTAAATTTTGAGGCTATTACTATAGCTTGCTCAGTGTAGGGCTGCTCTTGAAGACAATACAAAAATGTCAGCTAGTTCTGAATTTTGCTGCATGATTGTTATCTAGAGCTAGAAACTCCATGCACATTACTTGTGTGCTGAAATCTTATCACTGGCTTGTGTGAGGAAGGCACGATGATTCCAGGGTATGAAGGAACAATGAAGGATGATACATATCCCCAGGGCTATTTGGGGGCAGGAACGCACAGGAACAGAGTTCTGGCTGGCTCCCAAGTTGGCCACGCCCAGCAGGAACTCATTAGCATAATAGGCCACACCCAACAGCAGAAACTCTTTAGGATTGGCTACATTAGGGGTGTGTGGCCTAACATGCAAAGGATTTCCTGCTACAAAAAAAAGTCCTGGTTTTGACAACAAACAAGGTAAACAGAATAACAAGCAAAAGGTGGGTGTGGCTGGATAACCACACTTCTGGTAACATGGGGGTGCATCCTAATGTGCTAATGAGCTGTGCTGGCAGGGGTGTGGCCTAATATGCTAATGAGTTTCTGGTGTTGGGTGTGACCTATTATGCTAATGAGTTCCTGCTGGGCTTTTTCAACAAAAAGAGCCCTGCGATTTCCCTAAGCCTTAATGCCATCTTTATTAGACAGATTCACGGAAGATAAGTTCTTCAGTGTCTACTAGCCATAGCAACTAAAGGAACACCCATATTCAGAGGCAGCAAACCTCTGAATACCAGTGTTAGGAGGCAACATCAGAGGAAAGGCTTGGCCTCTATGACCTGTTTGTTGGCCCTCTAGGGCAACAGTTTGGCCACTACATGAAACAGAATGCTGGACTGATCCAGTGGGAGTCTTAGCTTTGAGCAGCATACATTTTTCATCCCCATGTATCCTTGCATCTATTTTTGTATGTCAGCTCTCAAGTATGGCATGCAGTTTATAAAGACAGTGAGTGTTTGGGATAGGAGCTGAATATTTACATTAAAATAGTCTAAAAGAAGGGCAGGCACTATGGCAGAGAAGGTAAGGCTTACAAAGGTCATTTTGTAAGTATCTATTGTATGTGTGTTGTCATTCCAGTGAGCTCTGCAACTATTAATTAATTAAGACTTACCACTCAGAAACCAAGAATTGTCATATTATTTCTGGACATCACATGTTTCAAATGCAGTGTGCCAAGGGCTGACTGCTTAACTGTTCCAGCAGATGGAAGCATTTCTGTCCATTGACCACAACTTTCTTGCTCCTTACCTACTGTAGCCCCAAATTGTCTCCCCAGTATTGGTCCTGTGGTGTCCCCTGTCCCCCAAGAGCATCATTTTATTTTGAGGAACGTTTTGGGCTGCAATGGGAGGGAGAGGGCAAGAAATGTGTACTCTAAAAGCAGAAATTAGGGATGGGTATGGATCACAAAAATGTGGTTTGGTTCATGGTTTGTAGGTGGCCCATGAACCGAACCATGAACCCACAAACCCAGTTGGCTCACATACAAACTGAACCAGGTTCATGCCTGAAACAGCTGAGCCATGGAGGTAGCCTGCTCCTGTGGCTCAGTTGTTTTGAGCTCTTAACAGTTGTTTCAGGCTCTAAAACAGCTGAGTCATGGGAGCAGGCTGCCCACGCGGCTCAGCTATTTCCAATCTAAACAACTGAGCTACAGGAGTAGGCTGCCCCCATGGCTCAGGTGTTTAAAGGGGCGTTCTTTGACAGCCATCCCCTAGGGCACCTGCCCAAGAAAGCCCCTTTAAACAGCTGAGCCATGGGAGTAGGCTGCCCCCGCGGCTCAGCTGTTTAGATCAGAAACAGCTGAGCTGCGTGGATCAAACAGCTCCCACAGCTCAGCTGCTTTAAGGGGCTTTCTTGGGAAGCCAGCCTCAGGTTTGGAGGCATTTAAACCCCTTCTTTCTGCTCTACACGGATCCCTGCTCAGCAGTTTTTCCTGAAGAACACAAAGCAGGGGTTTAAACCTCTGCTTTCTGCTCTTCGTGAACCACCATGAATAAATTCGAGAAAGTTCATGGTGGTTCTTCAGTTAGTGAACATTGCTTCACAAGCTATGAACTGGCTAAAATTCGTGATGAACTTTAGTTCATCAGCCAGTTCATGCCCATCCGTAGTGGAAATCCTTCTATCCTCAGAAACACTCCAGTGGTTCCAAGCTATTATATTTGTTCTGGGAAGTGGAGGCAAATACCTTGGAGACCTGTTTTAATTCTTGAACATGTATTGACCCGATAAAAAACTCTAGTCATTATAATCTGTTGCGACTGACCCGCCTTTTGCCTTCCTCCTCCTTCCCCATAAATGTCTAGTTGCTTATACATCTGATGCACAGAGTTCCTTTGCTTCTGACTTCCAAAAAAATGTGGGCTTGTAAGAAGAATCAATACAAAAATGGTCTTTTGTTAGATATGACACAAAGGCTACATTTCATGAACTATATATGGGTTCATGGATAGCAATTCATAAGCATATTCTGCCAAGGAAATATAAACCATGAAAATCAAATGAGATTTGATCAGTATACTTCAAGGGGGACAGAGGCGCTGCATTGGCTGAGAGGCATTAATTTATATTTGCTGGTTTCCGACCTTCATATTGTTTGTTCACACAGAGGAGTACATGTTGAACCCAGATGGGAAAGTTCCTCAATTTTCCATGACCTCCTATCTCATACAAACTGTGAGCCCCTTGACTAGTGGGTGTAGACTGCAGATGTGGACCGCGTGTCCCAGTGAACAGTGGGCTGCTGTCTGACTGAAAGAAAGTAGTGGAATCAAGCCCACAGTACTTCACTTGAATTTGTCTTCTAATTCTTTTCTTACTTACCCATTCTGATGTCAGCCTTAAGTCCTGTTTCATTAAGACAGATGTTTTACTATAATGTCTCTTGCAGACACTGTTCCTGATCAGGGCTGGAAGATGACTTACCATAATTTCTTCAACTAAGGGTCTTTTGTGCGTATCCTTTCCTTGCAAATCACATATGACCCTTCCACAGCACTGCTCATCCAAGAACATCCATAAAATTGAATAATTCTTCCTTTTGTTCTTTCTCAAATGCTTACAAATGTGACCCCCTCTTCTATCTTATTCTTCTCCCACTAGGATTGTTGTCAAGGTTTTCTCACATAAGAGTAACAGCTTTATAGATTATAGGAATCTCCTAACATCCACTGCAGGGTAACCGTCACCCTGATGTATATTGATCGTATTGCTTTAGACGTTCACATTAGTTTTTCCTTGGCCAAATATGCGGCTGAATTACCATTCCATGAACCCATACACAGATCTTCAAACATGCACGGTTGACGTTTTAAGGTCTTTGTAGTTCTCTGGCTGCACACTCACATTGGTTTGAGGCTCTCATGCCAAGGTGGAGTCCTTTTGCATGTCATGCTGTAGTTATAGATGGATCAGGAGCAAGATCCATAACCAAGATGGGGCCTGAAGGCAAAGAGATTATTCTGAATGGTTAAAAGTTTTTCCAGATGCAAAGGAAATTGGGAGATTGAAATCTTCCTTTTGCCTTTATAATGGAAGCCAAGTTGGTATTAAACAATTACTGGTTTCTGTTTTGTGGTACATATGAAGATTTATTGATTTGAGAGCAAATATTGACTGGGGGGAGTCAAGTTCACTATTTACCCTAAGGCACAATAAATTGAAATGCTAACTGAAAGCAGAGGTTTTTGTATTAGAGATATTCTGTTGCAATCTGTTTACAGTATGGTTAATGGTTCTTCTGATAATCAAAACCATCCTAAAACTTCCTATGCTGATCTGCTTGGCATAAGCAACATAAAAACAGGGAGGATTTTTTAAACCATTTTAGATGGTGCATAAATTTTGTATGTTGCAGCAGAACTTCATGTCCCTTTAACTTAAGCACACATTTCTTATACAGAGATTTACTCTATGTAGGAAAAAAGTGTGTTTTTTCAATATATGAAAGGCAGTATTTGTAAACTATGGATATAGTTCACCCGCACCTGGATCAGGGAAAGTCAATGCTGCTGTTGTTACTTGATCTGACCCACTGCCTCACAGACGCGGGGATAAGAGAAACTGCCTTGCTGTGGCTAGTCTCCTTTCTCTGTGGTTGGGGACAGAGGGTGGCGCTTGGTGACAGGGTCTTGTCCATTGGTATGTGGCATCCCTTAAGGGGCGACCCTCTCCCTGACTACTGCAACTCACTCTATGCAGGGCTGCCCTGATCCAGAAACTTCAGCTGGTACAAAGTGTGGTGGCAAGCCTCCTGACTGGGTCATCTGTGCGGGTGCTTCGTCAGCTGCATTGGCTTCCAGTTGAGTATTGATTCAGATTCAAGATTATGGTATTAACCTTCAAAGCCCTATACGGCCTGGGGCCATCATATCTGCAGGACCAGCTTTCCCCAGATGTTCCCCAGAGAGCCTTGCACTCCTCAGAACAGTATCTTCTGGTGGTCCCTGGGCCCAAAGACATCCGCTTAGCCTCAACCAGGGCCAGGGCCTTTTCAGCTCTGGCCCCTGCCTGGTGGAATGCTCTTCCAGGTGAGATCAGGGCCCTGTGGGACTTATTACAGTTCTGCAGGGCCTGTAAAATGCACCTGTTCCACCAGGCCTTTGGTGGAGGTGGTGGTTGTCCATTTACATCAGCCTGCCCTGCTCCACCCTGTTCTTTCTATCTGCATGTAGACATACTGTTGCTGGTGTTTAATGCCCACTCACCCAACTCTCTGTTCCATCCGGGCATACATACAGGCTCATCTGGGAACTTTGTTGATTGCTTGCCATCTTGGGAGTTATGTTATTAGATTTTAAATTAGATTATTGCATTGTATTTTAATTGTTTTTATTTGGTTGTAACCTGCCCTGAGTCCAATTGCGGGGGAAGGCGGGATAGAAATTCAATAAAATAAATAAATAAATATAATGCAGTTAGGGATGCCACTAACTCATTGCTGGTGGTGCCCCCCCAGCACTTGGACTGGTGGGAAAAAATGGGGGGCAGGATATAGTGCAATGCATCAACATAATATCTGTCAGTCTCTCAACTTGGCCAATATCATGACATCACTTCTGAGGGAAACCTGGAAGTGACATCAGTCCACTCTAGCAATGGTCAGAAACTCTATGGTAAAATTCTATTATAATGATGTTGGCCAATTCCTCCCCCCCCCGACTCCTGCTGATTGCCATACAGTGGCTGGAAAACCTACTTTATAGTCTGTATACCTCTTGCAAATATCACATAGATCTCAGTGGGGGTAAAAATCCAATAGGAAAAACCCTGAAGATTCACATATCAATTTAAAATTGAAGGAAGCAGTCTAAGCAGTCTTAAGTGTGTTTAATTCTCAGTGTAACTAATGAGATGTAACAGTTTAGAACATAAAAAGAACACGGCTGGATCAGACCAGTAGTCCATCTGGTCCAGCATCCTGTTTCACACAGTGGCCAACCAGTATGCCCTGGAGGGCCAACAAACAGTATATAGAAACAAAGGCCTTCCCTGGTGCTGTCTTTTAGCACTAGTATTCAGAGGTTCACTACCTCTTGCTC
Source organism: Gekko japonicus (assembly GCF_001447785.1). Classification (NCBI taxonomy): domain Eukaryota; kingdom Metazoa; phylum Chordata; class Lepidosauria; order Squamata; family Gekkonidae; genus Gekko; species Gekko japonicus. Next base: position 71,712 of record NW_015162475.1, on the reverse strand, counting down.
ATTAAGGCTAGTATGTGCTTAAGGATGATCAATGTCACTGAATTCAGTATTCTTTGGTTACTTTAGATGGCCAAAGCTTTCTTCTCTATTCACTTCTGTTAACTTGATATGAGACAACACTCTGACAAGAACAGGAAAACCTGCAATAAAACTGTAAAAACCTGCAGTATCATAATGCTCCTATATAGGGGTCTTTTGGGACCGGAACGCGCCGGAGCACAGCTCTGGGAGCCCAGGAGCTGGCACAAATGGCAGTGGAAGCAAGCCCCGCCCCCAGCTTCCCACGCTGTGGCCCATTGCTGCCATCCTGGGGCCCGTGCCAGAGCGCTGCAGCCCCGGGGAGGCCTGAGGAGGCCCGTCGCCGCATTCTCGGGCCTGCGCCAGAGCGCTGCGGCCCCGGGAAAAACTGAGGATGCCCCCCGCCGCCTCCCTGAGCCAGCGCCAGAGTGCTGTGGCCAGGGAGAGGCCAGAAGATGCCCCCCATTGCCTCCTGGGGTAAGTGAGGGATCTGCGGGGGGGGTGGAGGCTTGATTGGCGGAGTGGGGGGTGGGAGAGCCTCCCCTCCCCCATCTCTTTGCCCTCTTTCTTTCCCTCCTTTCCTTCCCCTTTCCTTTTCTTTCCCTCCTTTTCTTTCTCTCTTTC
>NW_015162475.1:51154-70937 GCF_001447785.1 Gekko japonicus | reverse complement strand
TCCTACATTCCTTTGTTCCTTCTCTTTCTCTCTCTCTCCTTTCCTCTTTCCTCCTTCTGCGGCCCAACTCTAGTGAGAAGGGGTTTAAACTTTAAACCCCTTCACTCTTTGCTTCTCCCCCCCCCAGTGGCTGGGGAAGGGGAGGGGAGGCGTTTGAAGATTCCTTCCCCCCCTTTTGCTTCCCCTTCTGACATCACTTCCAGTGATGCCAGAGGGCGTTGCATATGCTAATGAGCTATTATGCTAATAGCATAGTAGCTCATTAGCATACCATATTCTAATGCGCTTCTGCAGCTCTTTTTCTACGAAATGACCCCTGCTCCTATATAAATCTATGGTGCAGTCTTATTTGGAATATTATGTACAGTTCTGGTCACTGCACCTCAAAAAAGATATTTTGGGGGGGGGAAGTGCAGAAAAGGGCAACTAAAATAATTAAGGGTATGGAACACCTTCCCTATGAAGAAAGGTTTAAGAGGCTTGGAAAAACAATTATGGGGTGACATGATAGAGGTTTGCAAATTTATGCATGGGATAGAGAAGGCAGAGAAAAAAGTACTTTTCTCCCTTTCTCTCTCTCACACACAGACCTTTATTGGCATTTACCTTTTTCACAATACAAGAACTCATGGGCACTCAATGGAATTAATAAGCAGGAAGCTTAGAACAGATAAAAGGAAGTAGTTCTTCACCCAAAGAGTAATTAACACATGGAATTCACTGCTGTAGGAAGTGGCAGCGGCTACAAGCACAGACAGCTTCAAGAGCGGATTGGATAAACATATGGAGCAGAGGTCCCTGAGTGGCTATTAGCAACAATGTATTGATGGAGCACTATGTCTGAGGCAGTGATGCTCTGTATTCTTAGTGCTTGGGGCAGGGCAACAGTGGGAGAGCTCCTGGAGTTCTGGCCCCACTGGTGGACCTCCTGGTGGCACCTGTTTTTGGCCACAGTGTGACTGGATGGGCCACTGGCCTGATCCAACAGGGCTTCTCTTATGTTCTTATGCAGCCCCTAGAACATCTAAAGTCATTTCTTAAAAACCCATAGCAATACAGTCAATAAAAATCCGGTGCCAGAAGATTTGTAGTGGTTAGAGCAGCAAAAAGTGATTGAACACACTACCAGTTTAATAGTAATTCAGTACACCTCAGGCTGTTTTCTCACCACAAATGATCCGTAGGAACTACAGACATCTAAAAGTTGCTTCTGTATTTGATTTAACGCTTGGGCACTTAGCTTTTAACATGTTCCTTATTTCCAGGAATTGTTCCTTATTTAGTATTAATAGAAACATATATATAAATAAAGAGATGAACCATAATTGCAAAAAGCAACTTTAACACATTACAAATATGACATATTTTACTCATACTGGAAATATTCTGATACATGCAATACTTTTTTTTATACTGTCTCACAATGGGTTCCTTATTATGGAGCTTTTCAGGCACTGTAATTAATGCATTTTAAACTGTCGTAGCAATTCAGATAGATGCATTTTAATGGAATTTTTAGAACATCTGTTGATTATTACATTCCTTAAGAATATTGTATCCCATTTATATCCTCTATGTCCCTATAAGGATGTGTCTCTAAATTACAACCATCACTATACTAGTCAGTAATCAAAATGATCGCTCTAACTGTAAAAGAGATATATAGAAGGCATCTGCATTTTTCAACAAAATGCTTTATAAAAACTATGCTCGGAGTATATTTTGAACAGGAATAATGTACAATGGAAGGAGGGCTGGGATGCCTAGTGATGTCTCTGCTACAGGTATATACATTATCAGCTTGCCTTTGGTGAATACTACGGCAAAAATGGTGTAATACGTTTCCTTGTATATGTATCATGAGACTCTTGCTTCACCTTTAAGACTTGTTTAGTGATCCCTCTGACACCTTGTAAATTTTGACACACGTCTACCCTTTCTGCTCTGAATCATGAAGAAACTGTAATTTCTGTAAGTGAACGTAGCGGGAGCCCAGTGAATTTTTAGCCGCTTGTTGCTTCCTTTTTCGGGACAGGTGTGATCATGGTGAGACATATTTGCAGACTGGTGGGCTTCCCAGAAAGAGAGTTGTTTCCTAGAGCCTTTCCAAAGTGAATTGTTACTTGCCTAGAACAATAAGTGCCCCTGCAGAGAAGTTATGCAGATGTTCCCGAAGATTTAAAAAAAACTCACACATTTTCTTTTAAAAGACAGTTTGCAGCAGAGCTGGGGTAAAAGCAGGACTGCAACATTTGGCAATTCACCAAGCAGAATGTAGCCCAGGAGTTAGGGTTGACAACCTCAAGGTGGCACCTGGAGACCTCCTGCTACTACAATTGATCTCCAGGTGACCAAGATAAGATCCCCTGGAGAAAATGGCGGCTTTGGACAGTGGGCTGTGTAACATTACACCCTGCTGAGGGCCCACCCCTCCCCTCCCCAACCCCCCCCAAAAAAATCTCCATGTATTTCTCAACCCAGAGCTAGCAACTCTACCAGCAGCCATCTGCAGTTTTATGTTTGACTACTTCCTGCTAGAAGCCCTGAGCCAATCTGAATGTGGCATCATTTGTTTTTTCTCTCGAACTCCACGATGTAATAAAATAATGAAACAGTAAAACAAAAAACAAAAAGACCCACAGCAACAAAATAGCACATATCATCTAAAAAAAAGAAAATTAAAAACATTTAAGCTCATTAGGCCAATTGAAAGTAGTGAGTCTTGTTCCACCTCCAAAAGCAAGTTCTGAGAAGGAGCCACACATTTCTGGAGACATCTCAGTCCACGGCTTTGGAGGAAGTCCTGTATAGGCTTCGCTCCTCACTGTAGGAGATCTTACCTCTTGCTAGGATAGAACATGGAGCAAGACATAATGGAAATGGCACCTGACATCGAAGTAGTCCAGGAAGGACTTTGAAAATTAATACCAGCAGTCTGTCAGCAATTCAGTGACCAATGAAGATGTAAGAAACACTCATGTTTCTAGGAGAAATGAATTGTTGGTTTAGATTTCATCTGGGAAGTTGTTTTTGTTTAAATTACAGTAAGTAACAGAAGCCTAAGAGGTAGATTTCCACATCAGGTCTCAAATTTATGAGAAACGTGGACGATTGCCATCCACGAAAGGCAGCATAAACAGAGAGAAAAACACCTGGAGTTGAAATGGAATCATGTTTCTAATTCTCCTCCAACTCAGTGTCCAAATTTCAGAGTGGGTTTCATGGTGATTTCCTAAGGGACCTTGAGTTGATGCAATGCACACACTTCTGGCAGGATTTTTTTTTTTAATGTGATCTCATGGTTGAATCCCAGTTGGTCTTGATCTTTCTTCCCAAGAAAGACTACCACCCAGGACCAGTCCTTTAGGAGAGACACAGGATTCAGGTCCTGTTCTTGGAAACACACCAAAACACTTTATTCTCGTTATGCTGAAAAGTGATCAGTTGTCATTTACTGTTGAATGAAATAACTCTTGCAGTACAAAACTGGAACTGACAGTACCTGTGGCTCTGTGTGAAGAGGTGGTACTGGAGGCATGAAATTGTGTATAAACCAGTGCCAGACTGATATAGAGAGCTTCAGACATGCCACATAACTTTTCCGTTTTTCCTTAAAATGCATATATAAAATGTCAGCCTTTTCTTTACTACCACATGGTCAGCCTAATACAGCCTCCAAAATTAGAATACGGGTTTTGTTTTCTGTAACATAACAGTCTGAATGCTGTTTTGCAGGATTTATGGCATGCCATGTCTATCATGTTAGGATATCTCCATTAGGTCTGTTGCAAACTTTGGTATGTACACAGTCACCCGCAAACCTACCTTGCTCAACTCCGTCACTTACATGTGCAATGAGCCCCTGATTGAATCACCTCCATGGCTGTTGTTGAAATTCATCTCGCCACTCTGGCCCATTCCAGATTGTGACTTCTCTTGCTCAGGCTGTGAACTAAATTTTCTTGATTGACAACTGAAACACACATTCCACAAAGCCTTGGTCGGATAATTAAAGTGGCTGTAATATACCTTTTTCACTCACACAGAATGCCTACCACCCTCTCCAACCTCTTTCCCACAGGTTCAGGGTTACAGGTACATCAGGCGGTCACACATTGCTACCCTTCTTGCCTCTTTTCAAATATATGGAGAGCCCTGACCATTTCACATTCCAGATCCTCTCTCTGACTTACAGAGACATCACCAGATAGAGCAGCCCAGCCCCCTTTAAGAACCTGTCAGTCAGAGTGTCTTATCTGTATTGTAAAGTGGGAATTACTTGCCATGTGCCCCCTCTTTACACCTGTGTGGCCAGATACATCCTTCGGACAACCAGTAGATAACTCTGCCTGCTTTTTGTGCCTGCCTGGTCAGCAGCATTCAAGAACTGATCAGAAGAACCAATTGAAAGATTAGCTGAGCTCATGAGTAAACACCAAAGGCACACAGTAAGTTGTGCAGTAAGTTACTATGTGCCCTTAAAAAAAACAGGTAGTGGCAGTGGCAGAAAGGTATTGGAGGGCAGTGGCAGCGAGAAAATTAAAATAGTGTAAGAAAACATTCATAGTAATTCAAGGAGGCACAAATTCTTTTGGATGCATCTGAATGGGTTTGCTGAATGATCAGCTTGCAACTGGGGAGGAAGGTGGGAGCTCAACCAGTTTGTTTTTTTAGCATGACTAATGTCCATCAGTGGCTGGAATTAGATGCTTCAAAAGTATCCATAGAAAAATGACATAGGAATCTTTTTGCATTGTTTATTTTGGACAAATTGAGAGTCCACCATGTGATATTGTAACCTCGACTAGACTTAGTTGCTATCCTGTCTGTTCAGGATATTTCATTCGGAAGTTAAGGGTTCAAATGTTAATTCCAGTATATTAAATTAATGGTAGAAAAATAGAGCCAGTGCTCAGACTTGCTTCAACAAGTCATTGGTGAACACGGGAAGCTGCCTTACACTGCACCAGACCCTTGGTCCATCCAAATCAGGACTGTCTACTCAAACTGGTGGTGGCTCTCTGGATTCTCAGCCAGAAGCTTTTCACATAAACTGCTCCCTGTCCCTTTAACTGGAGATGCCAGGGGACCTTCTGCATAGGGATGGGCATGAACCGAACCAGGAGGCAAAAGTCATCATGAATTTTACCCTGTTTGTGGTTTGCAAACTGAATTTCATGACAGGTCTACTGTCATGAACTTCTATGGACTTTTAAACAGTTTGTGATGGTTCATGAATAAAACAAAAAGCAGGGGTTTAAAGGGACTTTGAGTCCCTTTAAACCCCAGCTTTCTGTTCCCTGCAAAAGCCAGAAAAACAGCTGAGCAGCAAGGAGCAGGTTGCTCCCTACCACTCGGCTGCTTTTGAGCTCTCTTGTGCAGTCCCTTTAGGAAAGCACAAAACAGCTGAGAGGCAAGGAGCAGCCTGCTTTTTTCAGGCTTTTTGCAAACCCTATTTAAAGGGACTGCAGTCTCTTTCAACGGGGTTTGCAGGGCCACGAACCAGTTCAGTTCCCAAACAAACCTCCTAGTTTGATTTGGTTCATGGTTCGGTTTGTGTTTTGGCCATGAACCAACAAGAACTGCATTTTCCTGGTTTGTGCCCATCCCTACTTCTGCACGAGGAGCAGATCTTCTGCCACTGAGCCACACCCCCTTCCCTGTCTCCTTGATGAGGATTGTACATGTCAAATGCTACACCTTTACAGAGTTTCAAAGAAAGGCCTTAGTCTCCAACAGTCAGCGTGCTGCCAGTACATCCTTCAGTTCCAATGTTTATAATCAGGCTATAAAGAACCAAACTGACAAATATATCAGCATTTTTTACCTCTTAAGTTTTTGATTTCTTCCCTTATCGTTTGCTCTGATTCTCTGTGCTAGCTTTCCAACTTAATACACAACAAAGCTTTACAACCAGGCCTTGTTTCGACTAAGCCCTTGAAGCGGTGCCCTGAATCTGAACTTTACATCATGATTTCCATTGGCTGTCCAGCTAGCATCCATGTGGAATTATCCATTGGCTCAGCACGAGGTTTTTCGCTTAGTCTCCATTGCCCACCTAATTGGCAATGGGCAAAAAAAGCAACTTCTGTGTGGAGCAATACGTTCCCTCTCTGGACTGCTGCTTGCTGGCAGACGGTTCACACTGATCTTCTGTTGGGTTTTCAGCCACTGGGAATTTTTGAGGGAGAGAGTTTGAGGGAAATGTTTATACAGGTTAGATTTTTTTTTGGTGTGCTTCCTGTTCAGTTTGATTACTGCTGCACAGAGGTTAGCTCCAGGCTGCTGAGCCTCTGAGGATTGTGAAAGGGATGTAAAGACAAGAACAACAGCTGGATTGCCTGATCTGGAAATCACAAATAGTAACTTGTTTGTCACTTTCCAGGCCCCAGATGCATGGATTTTTTTTCTTTGCTTGCTGTGTGTATTTTCGATAGCCAGAGGAGATGATAAAAAGGGATTTGGAGTATAATATTCTGAGTTTTGCTTGGTGACTATGCTTATAGTGTCCATGGGATATTCTGAAGGGGTTTTTGGGGGGGAGGGGGAGAAGTCAGTATATAAGCCAGTGATGCTGGCTTTGTGTCCTAAGTATTTACAGCAAAGTCTAAAATGCAGTGGGGTAGACAGTTCCCTAGAGATGAGTTTCAGCAGCTGAGTGACAACCATAGAAAATGAAGCAACTAAACAGAGCACTTTCCCATGGTTATTGCCATCTTAAAATAAAATTAAGCATTTTTGTTTATACCATCGGTAGCATGGCCCATCTATATATCTATATCTATATCTGAATGAGACAATGAAATATCCAAACTCTGGTGAATGCTGACATTCACCTCTCAGTTTATTTTCCCTCTCTTTTTCAGGTAGTGAATGTTGACGTTTCCATGAACGTGTTTCTTTTCTTTCAGTTTTTTTGACAGTCAAAGAATTTGTCTGGGCTTGTTAATATTCACACAACATTCACCAGTTTGGGGGCATTTGCTGTAACGTATCTTATTTTTTCATACCTCAGTTACCAGACACCATTTTGAGAAGCTTAAACTTTGACAGGCCAGTAATATAGTTAAAATACTGTGCATAAAATCGGACTGAGGCCAGAGTTGGTACTCGCAACCAATCAGTAGCCCTTGAAACCTTTTCTCATCTGGTCCTTGTCCTCACGTGGAATCAATGCACGTAACCAGAAAAGGGCATGGAGGAGCTCCCTTAATCTGAATACAGACTCAGTTGATTCGGAGCTCCCTTAATCTGAATACGGACTCAGTTGATTCGGAGCTCCCTTAATCTGAATACGGACTCAGTTGATTCAGGCTGTTTTATGTGTAGCCTCAGCCTACGGAATCACACAGAAAGCCTCACATTACAAGCCTTTATTCCCTCTTCTCCCATAGCAACTTCATGTTTTCTAATAGTACATTCCTTTTAATTTCAATGGCGCACTGACCTTATGTAAGAACAAGCTAGCTGTATTTTTCTCCAACTTGACAGGCTTCTAAGAGTGAAGCTTATCCTTAGCCAATCACCTTGACGCTTCCTGTATGTGGAAGAGAGGAAAGGGAGTTTTCATGGCCCAGTTCAAAGTGCTGATTGTTATTTTTTAAGTCCTAAATTCCTTATGCCTAGCATATCTTTGGAGTGCCTTCTCTCATATGATGCTCCATGTTGTCTCATCTGGTGATACCCTTCTCCCTAAACCTTCTGTCCAGGAGGTTAGATCTGCAGGTGCAAGGTCTGCTCTGTGATGGTCCATGCTCTAGAAGAAACTTGCCAAGCAAATTGATTATTGACCTTCCACTGGAAGGTTTACCAGGGTTTGTACAGTTGGTATTTTTATGCTGTTATTTATCACTCCTAACATGCTCAGAAAAAAAAATCAAAAAGTGTATTCTCTGGTATATTCTCATGCCAAGCCAAATTCTAATGTACCTTGTGGAAGAAGACATTTCTTTACAGCATCCAACACTCAGAGGCTGAAAACACACTTTCATATGAGGCAGAAAACATCTAACAATAATTGCTAACGCTGTGCATGTTTTCGCTAATCCAAGAACACATCTCTCTGTGGTATGGCAAATGTTCTCCAGGTTATCAGGATGGGTCATCAGATGATCATGAGCGACTCTGTCTCTCCAGTGCACTTCAACATGTTACCCGAGACCAGTGTTTTCTGGAAAGAAATCATGGGATATTTTTGTACCCCAGTATGTTTTGGGGCTAGGGTAATAAAGCACCTCAGTGGCAAAATCAATCTATTTGGTGGTTGCTTTGTACTGCAAATGCTTACCGAAAGAAAAATGTATGCAGCTATACTTTGACAAGTTTATTAATGTGCAGATAAGAACATTATTGAGAGAGAAAAAATGTAGAGCCACTCCTCTATGCATTCTGCCAAAAAAAGAGAGAGTGTAATCTGGGTAGAAGTTATCCCAACAATGGTAGCAGGGATATCTGTTTTCTATTTGAGAATTCTTTAAAAAATGTTGCCTTGGGCAGTATTAGGAAGATAATAAATAAAACTCCTTCAGTTTAAGTTGATCTAGTGCCATTTAGATGGGTTTGAATTGGCTTGAACCAAATTACTTTGAGTTAACTTGGTGCATAGCTCAGAGTGTAAGTTGAGTAATGTCCAGGAATTGTAAAGTGTAGCTGGCATGTCCTGCTATTGTAACAATTCTGTTGAATAAGTATTTCAAAAGGCAGTTCTGTGCAATTCCAGCTTTCATAATGCAGTGCTGAAGTGGGAACCGTTATCTTGTGTAGAAGCCGCATGACACTTACGATAGCAAAAGCAGTAAAATCCATTCGGGCTAAATGTCAATTGGTTCTCAGCAGTCCCGAGTTCCTTGTGCTCTTTGAGTATCATGGTTCGTTTCCTGTCCTGAACACTGTATTGTCGTGTGCTGGAAACAGGTGCTGTGGTTTTAACCCAGAGGCAGCTGCCTTGTGGGTGCTCTTTGAAGTAGCTCTCCCATTGCTTCTTCCCTCAAACGGATGTTATGAGGCTTAATTAATATGGGACAAGATCTGTGACCTTTGTAATAAAAGGCATTGTGGATACTCGAATGCTGTAATCGCAGCATGGCCGGTGGTCTGTACAGATGTTCTTCTCTTGTCATTGCACAGCTACTTAATGGCTTCCTACAGATGTTCCCATGAGCATGCATGTGCATCGTTCCCCGTTTTCATTTATGATGCCCAAGATCTGTGTTTTTTAAAAATTGTTGCTGGCTGTTTAATCTCAGACAACAGAAATGATTTCAGCATCCCTGCTGCACTAGCTATGCTGGTTTTCTCTTTCTGCACCTTTTTATTTAGGTTACGGATACTGCGTAGGCATGGACTTCCCTCCTCAATGGCATACCCCCATACCACAAACAATGGCATCTGCAGATGTTTTTTCTGTGTCTCTTTTTACTTTTGTGTTCCACTTCCTCTTGTGGTTTTCATTCCCACAGGGCCTAGTTCATGGAACTCTTCCTCTCCTCCAGGGACCATGTGGCATGTGTCATTTTTGTTCTCCTCTGGCAAATGTGACAGCAGTCAGCCCAGATGACTCTTCTTGTTCCTGTTACTGCTGCTGATAGTTTCAGGGCTTAAAGAGAGGCTGATTTCGCACTAGAGCTGCCTCGATGTTGCGCCGCCGTTTGCCCCGATACTATTGGTCAATTTCACACCCGAAGCCGCAGGTCTGTATTTTGACCCGCGGCTTCGCCCGATTTCCCTCTCAGTTTTGTGATCCTGTTTTTTGAGGATTACGAAACTGCGGAGGAAATCGGGCAAAGCCGCGGGTCAAATGCAGCCCCGCGGTTTCGGGTGTGAAATTGACCAATAGTATCGGGGCAAACGGCGGCGCAACATCGAGGCAGCTCTAGTGCGAAATCAGCCCTCATCTTTAAAGAATGGGTTGGTTGTGGCTCAGACTGTGGACAAGAAAGAGAATAAGAGCATCCAGTTCTTGAAAAAGTCCCACATGCCAACTGGTTCAGCTTGCAAGACTAGCAAAAAGATGCGCATAATAGTTAGTTACATTCCTGTTACAAGATATAAAATTCTTTAAAAAAATATATCATACAAAGCCATTCCTCTAAATGAAAAGCAAAACAAGTACCATAATAAAATTACAATAATAAAATGGTCACTTGCTTATATTCTGGTGCTATGTCTCTGAAAGCCAGTTTGGTGTAGTGGTTTGGGGCCTGGGCTGTAATCTGGGAGAACCAGGACTGATTCCCCACTCCTCCACATGCTGCTGGTGTGACCTTGGGTCAGTCATAAGTTCTGTCAGAGCTTTTATCTCAAGGGCAATTCTCGAGAGAGTTTTTTCAGCCCCACCTACCCCACAGAGTGTCTGTTGTATGGGAAGGGGAAGGGAAAGGGATTGTAAACCAGGTAGTGAAGGGCGGGGTATAAATCCAATCTCCTCCTCCTCTTGCAAAGCATCTGCTTTCTGTATGCAGATGGTCCCTGGTTCAATCCCCAGCCTTTACCATTAAAAAGATCAGGTAGTAGGTGTTTTTTATCCAGCTATCCCAAATTATTTTAGAGCTTTCTTATTATCTCTATTGAATGCACATCCCACTCTGGTTATGAAGGGAAGATTAGAAAAGATTCCTTACTCAGACCTCCTTATGATTGTTCTCAGGGGAAAATTGGTACTTTAATACCTATCTTATCGGAGTGTCCTTTTTATGTTAGCCTTAGAAATAGATTTTTATCACAGTAAGTAAAGGTAAAAGTTTCCCTTGGTCGAAAGCTAGTTGAATACGACTCTAGGGGGCAGTGCTCATCTCTGTTTCCAAGCCAAAGAGCCAGCACTGTCCGAAGACTTTCCCGTGGTCATGTGGCCGGCATGACTAAACGCCAAGGCACACAGAGTGCTGTTAACTTCCCACCAAAGCGGTATCTATTTATCTGCTTGCAATTTCTTGCTTTCAAACTGTTAGGTTGGCCGGAGCTGGGGCCACAGATGGGAGTCCACTCCATCATGTGGCACTAGGGTCTCGAACTGCTGAGCTACCGACCTTCCGGTCAGCAGCTCAACATCTAAACTTCTCAACCACCGTGGCCCTGTTTTTCACAGTACCTAGTTAACTTTTTTCATCTTTGTCTCATCACAAGCTATCTGACAGATTCCCTAACCTTACCCTTCCAGTCGTGAGATTTTTCCATTGGTTTAGTGTCGAGTCCAGATGATTCTACTTAACAGAAGGGTTTTTGACGGCTCAAGACTTTTAGCCAAGGAGCTTTAATCGGACTGAAGGAAAGGAAAGGAAGGTGACGTGGAAGACCCGTGGAGAGCCACTCCCGATCAGAATGGATGACATGAACCTTAATACTCGGGGTCAGTAGGAGGCAGCTCCGTGCATCCCCCAAATAGGTTTTCTGCTCTCCTTTTACCTACGTCTTTCCTAAAGCGGTGGCTCTGGTGCTTTGACCGAGATTCACTTTCGGACTGAGCCACCCCCTTTTCACTCAGCGATACATCCCTTCCTCTTCCCACTCCTTCCCTTTCCGTGTAGCATGCCTATGGGAATGATTGTGAGGCACAGCAGACACCAATCTGGCTATATATCCCCTTGTACTGTCTGTGTATATACCATTTTGCTTGTCACCCTGCCTGCAGGAGATCAGCACCTGGCCTGAAGACAGCTGGCTAGAGTTGAAGCAAATAAAGTTGGGGCTGATGCTGATGAGAAAGGGCAGACAGACAGAGAGCTTAGCCAAGCCCTTGACAGTGCTATCCATCACGAGTGTTTGGCCTCCAAATATAGGCATGACATGTGTGCGCACCTAGTAATCAGGCTTCACGTCTAAGGCAAGGCAGCTGCAACCATGCTGGACAGATTCAGCTTCACTCTAAAAGATATTTCTCAAAGAGTTCCATTATGGCGAGCTTAGCTTGGAGGAACGTTTCTTTAGCTTGGCAATGCAACTTCGGATTCTTTTTTTCTACTTCTTAATTTTAAAGGCTGGCAGTTGGTCAGTATGCCGTAGTATCTCCTACTCTTTTAATGAAGAAGTTCTCACTTTCTATAGACTTGTCTCTCCCTAGTCTGTTTCATGTTTTCTTTTCGTGCCAGACATGTTCTCCCCTCTTTGAGTTTTCCATCTGTCTCCTTCATCTCCCAAACCACCGAGGTGTTTCTGTCTTTTTATTCTCCAATCTGAAGGAAAGAGTTTAAAACTCACCTTTAGTTTGAAAAAAGGAGGTAGTTTAATTTGAACAGAAATTATAAAGTGGTATAAAACCCTCCTGCTGGTTGCCAGGTTCAGCCTGGTAACCCTGGTAACTTATCTCAGCCTAGTAACCCTATCTCCAATACGGTTGCCAGTTCTGGGTTGGAAAATTCCTCTGGCAAAACCTGACTCTGCCATGATGGTTCTCAGTCGAAATGTCTCACTAACACCAGAAGAAACTAGTAGTCTTAACACGATGAGCAACAACAGATTAATAGAAAGCTTTGAAAAAAATTGTTAGAAGACCTGTTCATTTCAATTGATGGCCCCGTTCACACGAGGCGTTTTGGGCCGGGAGTGGGCCAGATTGGAGACGGAGCAAACGGGTGCGATCCCACGCCAACATCTGGCTGGCATGGCGCTCCCGTCTCCGATCTGTCCCTTTCCCCGGCTGCGGCGCATCAAAAGTGAACCACCTACCGAGGTGGTTCATCCGGATGACGCGCCGCAAGCCGGGCCGTCAGATCGCCGGCGCGTCTTTGCGCCGGCGCATCCCCGGCTCCTAGCCAAACTGCGCATGCTCCGACATGTCGGAGCATGCACAGTTCGCCAGGCTCCCTGTCAGGGCCCTGGTTTCTCCCCGGCGTTTGATCGCGCCGGGGAGAAAAGGCACCGCGGCCAGGGGATCCGTGGGATCCTGCCGCGGCGTGTCAACTTTGGCACGGCTTTTAAAAGCCGCGCTTTTAGAGGCTTTTTCCCTGCCAAGTGGCAGGGACCTATGTTTTACATCTTCTGCGTTTCTATTTTTTGTTTTTCAAATGGTAATATTGAGAGTAAAACAGGCATAGTTTTCAGAAAGCTGCTCATTCTTTCTTTGAGGCCATCAGCATCGGGAGGAAATCTACAAATGAAAAACTACCGGCAGCTTGGTATCTCATGCTTTTCTCAGAAAGAAGGATCTATAGGGCAAATCTGTGGTTTGTCAAATACATGGGAATGTTACACTACATTGCACAACTCACATGCATTTCTGTAGGAGAGATCTGCTCTTCTGGTCCAGTATCTTTTATATTTTATTTGTATTTCACTGTGAATGTTCCTCTGTAGAAGGAATAAACAGTGTGTAGCGATGTAAGGACCTGCCTTTAACTGAATCAAACCATTCATCCATTTCACTTGGTACTGACTATACTGATTTGGCAGCAGTTCCCCCAAGGTCTTAGAAAGAGTTCTTTTCCTAGCTGTACTGCTTGGAATCCCCTAACCAGAGTTGCCAGGGGAACCTGGGACCTTATACATCTGAAGCATGCACTCTCCCTCTAAGCGATTGCCCTCTTCTCAATGCTACACCATAATCAGCACCTTTGTTGTCTTCCCATGAAACCCTCCTGCTGTGTAGATGCGTGGAAACCTGCTAAGGGATTTTATTAGCCCCATCAACACACATTTTCCAGTCCTATGGGGGAAGACCTCCTTTCATTTTCTTTTGAAATTCCTAAGATGTTTTACCCGGGCAAGGATCTTTCAAACCGGAATGCGAATGGTGGGTAAGAGGAGGCTGCTGTCTCATCTGGTGAAGTAGGAGGAAGGAAAACTTTGAGTGACACAAAGCATTCTCCGATGCAGACTCTGAACTGGCATCATTTAGGTGCACACCTGTTGACAGACAAAGCACCCTACTCTTTACCGTAGCGTTCCCAGTGATTCCTAGAGATACCACCGTTGCTTCTGGGTATTCCCTGGAAGTGATGCCATCACGGTCCTTGAAAGCTCTGCTTTACTGACTTTGCAAAAAGCAAGAAGGCCCTGTCTGACGAAATTGTGAAGATTGTTCCATAGTGAGATCAAACCATCCAGAGGGAGGGGGACAACCAACAGACCCTGCTACAATGAACAAAGGAGCCACATAAGTCTAGGGATGGGTGACTCCTCCTTCTCTTAGCATATCTGGCCATTTCCTAAAATCTTTTAGCTCTCTTGAAATTCCGTAGTAGTTTTGCCCACTCAACCCCTTGGTCCCCACCTGTTCAAGATCTTGGCTGTCTCCTGCAAAATCTACACGGGTCTTCTATTATGTATTACACCTTTTCCCGCTCATATTCCTGCATGGGTCCTCCAGAGACAAAAATTATTACGGTGGAATCAACCTCTAATTGTCTGCATATATAACTTCCCTTTACCCTTTGACATAGCTCTGGGATTGTGACATAATGTTTCTCACATGGACACTCTTCTGTGGTAGAGGTACATAAAAATGAAATCAGCTTTCCCTGCCAGAAAGAAGCAAAAACTTCCTGTAAGCATTATGGCTGTTGAGGGAAACCTGGGGACAGAGGTGTGTAATGCAGAGCAATTGGGTTCCTTCTTCCTCCATATCTTTAAGCCCAAGCAGCAGGCTGTTTCTTAAACCAGTAATTCTCAAACTGTGCATCATAACCCTAAGAGGCTCACATTTTTCTCAGGTTGATCAGGAGGCCAGGAATAGCGTTGCCAGCCTCCAGGTGGAGATCTCCTGGGATTACAACTTATCTCCAGACAATAGTGATCAGTTAACCTGGAGAAAATGGCTGCTTTGGAAGGTGGAATCTATGGCATTGAAGTCCCTCCCCCAACCCCACTTTCCTCAGGCTCCACCCCCCAATCTCCAGGTATTTTCCAACCCAGAGATGGCCACTCTGGCCAGAAAGGAGGAGGAGGAAGAAGGTGATCTGGAAGGAGGAGGCTCTGGGAAGCTATTTGCCATTTCCTCTGCATATGCGCAAAATGGCCATGAAATACAGTCAGCCAGCCCATTACTCAGTAACACTGTATAATAATAAATACTAAGCATGAAAAATGAACTATAAACTTGTTCAGGGTTACTGAAGGGAAATTCCTGTGTTTTATGTCAGGGATTAAAGAAAAGAAGTGTTGTTTTGCAATTAGGTCCTGAAAACTACGGCCAATTTAGAAGTGGGTCCCTCCCATGTTAAAAAAAAAATGTTTTCAAACTACTGTCCTAAATGAATGTGGTTCCTTTTCCGAGATCCAAATGGCTTCTTTCAGTGCTCTGCAGCCCTCTGAAGGGAGAACCCTTCTTGTCAGTTCTACTAGGGAGGGGGCTGTAGGGAGTTTAAGAATGCGAAGTCTCCTCAGCTTGCGAGAATGTTTATTATTATACTATGGGACCTCCTAGGAAATATATACAGTGAATCATCATCAGAAGCTGAAGATAACTTCACTTCAGTTTACAGTTCCTGCTCCAGGATCTCATTCTGCATTTCATTGGATCGGATGCTTTTTAGTTGAGCAGATCCAGGGTCTCGACCAGTTCCTCTGTTTGTTTTAAGTAGGAGTGATAGGAAGAAAGAGACACATGTGTATGTAGGAAATACATTCTCTCTCTCTCCCTCCCTCTCTCTCTCTCTCTCATTTCCCCCAGCAGTTATGTATGATTAATAGTAAAGGCTCTCAGGGTTTTTTTTGTTTCTGTAAAACAGGGAGAAGAAACATCTTTGAAGCATCCCAATTCTAACAATAGTACAACAATAACAGATTGCTGCTGCACTGGCAAAACTTGTTATTGCTCTTTGCCTGGATAGAAGATGGATAACAGTTACACCCTTCTGGGCCCATTGACTTCAGCTGCAATGGAATGGTGTGACTGTGTTTAGGACTACTTTGTAAAAGGCAGGGATGGAGTCCACATTGGGCTATTTGGAAGCAAATGGAATTTAGGGTTCTCCTATATCCTGAGAGGTACAGCTCATTAGTACATAGTTCTCCATAAAAAACCATTTTGCAAAATCCAGGGCTGTGACACAGAGGCAGGCAATGGCAAACCACCTCTGAACATCTCTTGCCTTGAAAACCCTACACGGTCATCAGACATCCACCGTGATTTGAAGGCACTTTCCACCACCAAGAAACAATATATAAGCTTGACTGAGAAAGGAGCTTCTGTTCCTCTGGCGACAGCCTGTGCTACCCTGCCTCATAATAGCTAGGTGCTGGCAGCAAACTGCTGAGCTCTGTTATTTTGTGCTTGTTATGTGTCGTATCTTTGTTAGAATATTTGCAGGATGAATTGGTTGCTGTTTACCCAGACTTGGTTCATAGATGGCAGAATTGTGAAATGCATTCAAATCAATGGCAGCACAAGAACAGTAATTTAAAACTCATCATTTTCTTACAGAGTTTAGAAATGTTGGGTTTTAAAGAAAAGTACCTTGCATTCAGCCTGGAATGGTGTATCTTGTAAACAATTTACTGTCACCTGCAAATGTTGCTGCCTTGATGTTTCACCTGAGTCTTATCCCTCAATTGCAAAGTTTTCTTGGGTGCCTTTGATACAGGCAATTTAGACTTCGTTATCCACTTAGAATTCCTTGAACACCAATAGAGCACAGTGAGCTTAAAAGCAGCTTTTTTTTGTAACCTACCCCTCTGCTGGCTGATCATTCTGATGTCTGAGAGTTGTTGGCTAATACTTGCTCAACAGTTCTCAATTAAGAGATACAAGCTCTTGAACAGGAAAGGATTCTTTTGCTGTTTTGGAAATGTTGGGTTTGAAATTAAAGCACTTCGCAGCCAGGTTGGAACTTTCTCGTGCATTTTTTTCTCAAGGACTTGATCATTAGTTAAATTAAAAGAATGTGGGGTTCTTTCCACGTTTTGGAAATGTTGGGTTTTAAATTACTCTTCTTGTGCTGCCATCGATTCGAATGCCTTTCACCAATCTGCCATCTATGAATGAAGTTTGTTTGGGTAAACAGCAACCAACTCAACCTGCAAATATTCTGACAAAGATATGACACATAAGAAGTATAAAATAACGTTGAGGAACAAAATCACGTTTTAAATTAAGGCACTTCACAGCCCGGTTGGAATTTTCTTGTGCATTTTTTCTCAAGGACTTGTTCATTAATTATACAACAGTTGATGCAGTTTACACATCTGGAGACATTACAATCAGCTGAAGAAGTGCTAAATGTTAAAAAAAGGCAAGTGTAAAGAGGGTATAAAACAACAGGGGGGGAAATCAGGTGGTATAGCTATGTTTGTCAGCTTCCAGGTGGGGGCTGGCATTCTCCAGGCTAGAGAGATCAGTTCCACTGGAGGAAGTGGCAACTTTGGAGGGTGGGCACTATTGGCATTATAACCCACTGACCTCACTCCTTTACCCAAAACTCTACCCTCCACAGGGAACCACCCCTCAAATCTTCACAAACTTCCCAAGCTGGAGTTGGAAACCCTCTGAACAGCTGGATTTGGGATTTTTAGGGAAAAGAGCTCATAGAGGGAAGAATTTGGGCCGTCTGAATCATAAGGAGCCAAAAATTGATGTCTCAGTAATGCATTGCCATTAAAAAACCAATGTTGCATAGGTGAAAGAGCTGCAGCTGAAAAGCATAGTGACTTTAAATCATTTTGACTGAACTGTTTCCCTTTGAATGTGTAGACCGTTAGTACAATGTTAATTTATGACCAGTCACCTTTCACAATACACAGTAAAAGTAAAGTAATAGCAAACATTATGACCGATTCTGCAAAAGCAGTTGTTCCGTCCTTGGTCTCCCATTTTTCCCAGTTGCACTGCTCAATTTCCCACTATTCGCTGTACGGCCACATTTTGACCTGGATCTCCCCACCCCCCCACAATTTCCCCTGCATCTTCTTGATCCTAAAAAATAAGGACCAAGAAGACATGGGGGAAATAAGGGGGAGATGAGGCTCAAAATGTGGCCACACAGCAAATAGTGGGAAATTGAGCAGTGCAACCGGGGGAAACAGGAGACTGAGGGTGGAACAACTGCTTTTGTGGAATCGGTCTATATGTTTAATATACATTTAACTTACATATCTTCTGGGCATACTGTTAGTGGTATAAAAAGTTGTATAGGCATGTCTTAAAAGTTTTTCCTGATTTAGATTCTCAGTGGTCATTTTTATTTTGGTTTCGGAATGTCTTACTGTGGTTTAGCATAGCTTGGCTTAACTTGAAATGAAATTAAGATTACAATTAAGATAAAATGAAAACAAGCTACTTTTAGTTAACGAAAATAAGGCCGTCCATACAGAGCCATGAACGGTTTTATTAAATCATAAACGTGCCCCATGCTTGCAGACAGAAAGGTCCTTCTTGAAAATGTACATTATGGATTTGTTTTTTTAAAATGCTTCTAAAATAGCCTTCTAAAAATAGGCTCAGGTGGAGAGAATAATTGAATTATGTAAAATACTGTACATAGTATTTTATTCTGCTTCAAATTACCTTTTTGTTTGGGGGGGGGCATGGAAACTCTATTGGATTTGTATGCAGGCCAAATAAGTTCTGTGGCCTCAGTGGCACACATACATGTGTACTTCCAAGACAGGTGTATGAAGTAGCAGTATAGGTAGTGGGTTGGATCCTGAAACTCCCTGACACTAAATGAAGAGTCTTGTTGCAGCAGGAGATGAATCACTACTCTGTTGCCAACTTCCAGGTGGGGCCTGGAGATCTCCCGGAATTACAGCTGATCTCCAGACTTCAGAGACCAGTTCCCCTGGAGAAAATAGCTTCTTTGGAGGGTGCAGTCTTTGGCATTATCGGAAGTTGTAATACCTACTCTTTTCACAGCTCTTCTGATAGGGTTGCCAGATGTGCCAGGCAACCAGCGGGAGACCAGGGTGAGCGGGGACATGGAGGGGCAGTGATCGGCTATGGCGTGATGTTACTTCTCATAAAAACGCAGAAGTGACATCACACCTCTCTAGAAATCACTGGAAACTCTGTGGCAAAACCATAGAGTTGGGGGGATTCCTAGAGAGGACTGATGTCCTAGAAGTCACTTTAAGCCGTGCCTGATGGCATTTTCTTCTTCTTCTGACACTGCTGGAGTGCCGGTGGGCAACATCTACTGTCCCCAGTGAGCATATGGCAGCCCTACTTGGGAAAACTACTTTAGACAACTTTTACATTTTTGAGCAATGTTATTGAATGTGTTTCAGATGTTTGTAGACTCCAACATTGTACCTCATGCTTCTGTTAGGTTCTGAGTGTTTATTGTTGGAAGCCCCTATATGTTCAGCTTAATCTATGATCTGTGCATGTATGTCTATTTTCATGCATCCAGGTAGTTTATGAATTATAGATAGATGTGAGCGTATGTGTGTATGCAAAGCAATTTGGCTTCAGTGGCAGAATTAATGAAATACAACTATGGGACACAATCTAGAGACAGTTGTGTGCTTTTAAGACTACTGAAATGAAGCAATAACTGTGAACTTAAATTCTGTTGGCTTTGATGAGTTTTAAGCATGCCTGATTTGTGGAGGAGATTCAGAGGTCATTTCGGGGGGGATTGTAGGGGATCGCAGTTCCCCCGGGTGAGGTATGGGGGGCGGGGCACATGACGAAGCCCCGCCCCCTGCTTCCGGCCGCCCCGCTTCCGGCCCTCATTCAGCCAGGAGGAGGCAGGAGAAGAGGGAGGGTAAGTTGCTTCCTCCCTCCCTCTCCCCATCCCTGCCTGCCTGGGGCCAGGGAGGGCCTTCGCGGGGCTTCCTTGCACTCCCACCGGCCTTGCAGGTCCACCGCCGGGCCCCTCATGGGGCTCGGCAGTGGAGCTGCAAGGCCGGCGGC
>NW_015162475.1:43349-51025 GCF_001447785.1 Gekko japonicus | reverse complement strand
GTGTGTGTGGCCTTATGACACACTTCCGGTGATGTCAGGGGGTGTGGCCTTATGACACACTTCCGGTGATGTCAGGGGGTGTGGCCTTATGACACACTTCTGGTGATGTCAGGGGGTGTGGCATATGCTAATGAGTTATGCTAATGAGTTCCCCTAGCTCTTTTTCTACGAAACGACCCCTGAGGAGATTGTACATTAAGAACATGGCAGGCATTTCCACATAGTTTCTGAGAAGGCATTATGCCAGCAGTTTCTATACCTACTGCATTCTAATGGAGTAGCCTTGACAGTCTGTTACAGCAATAGAACAAATTAGTTTTGTTTCTCCTTTTAGGCAAACACAGTTATTGTAACATAAGCTTTCATGGCCTAGAGCCTGCTTCATCAGATGCATGAAGTGAAACCTCAGACTACAGATACACATGCATAGGAAAGATGGTGAACTGTAGGATTAAAATGCAAACTATGTAATCTGTGAGATTTCTATGCAAACTCAGAATTACACAAGGTAAGCACAATGACCATTCACAACAGCTTTAATTATTAACAGCAGAGTCTTAGTTGCATTGTTAAACAGTTTAATTCCTGCAATTCCTGCAGAAATACATCATGTCTGTTTAAGCCCTGGTTCACACAATTAAACCAACTGATAAATTCTAATTGAGCAATTTCACACTGAAGTGTTCCTTTGAAGTTCCTTTATTATCACCATTCTTCCTCTTCCATTTTGTGACTGCCTTTGCTATAAATCTATTTTTAGTCGTCGATATCCAGCATTTGTAGATGCTGGTTGCCTTTGTGTCTGTACTCTCATTAGCATAGCAGTGCAGAACTCAGGATCCATAGAAACAATGCATTTCTCAATGGCTTTGTAGGGTCAACTCTTGTTTGCACTCGTGCTGAAATGAATGGGACTGCTTCTGTGGACAGAACTAACATATGTGCAAAGTACACAACTCATGCTCTGAGAGACATTAAGGCATGGGCTTTGCATTCTTCTCTGTTCCAAATATTTTTAATGAGTCCCTTCTGGTGTAGACTGGGAGAATTTATTTCTAGCCTTATTTCCCAAGTATGCCTGGTATGAACTTGAAACCCAAATAACAAGCTGCACGAAAGCCCCACTGTCTGCAGATGCTGCTTTAGTATTTACAGAAGAACAGCAACTTCAGGTCCTTGAAGCAAAGCAGTCATGGCAGGGCATGGAACCGTGCACAACTAGGAGTTACTTCAAGGCCAGTTGATTGGTTAAGCAACGCTTTGATTCATCAAATCTTGGACTGCTGACGTAGCTCCATATCCCATGTCTTCTTGCGACTTAGTCCCAGTTACGGTTGTTGGGAGACTGTTGTTTGTTAGCCTGATGGTTTGCTAATAGTTCAAACTGAGAGTCTTGGTTTGGCAATCTTCCAAAGTCACATGAAGCTGCCTTATATTGTGTGAGACCTGTGGTCTATAAAGTCCAGTCCTGTCTACTCTGACTGTCATCAGTTTTTCCTGGTCCCAGGCAGAGGACTTTCACATCCCCTACTAATTGATTCAGTTAACTGAAGATGGTAGCGATTGAACCTGGGACCTTCTGCATGCAAACCAGATTCTCAATCACTGAGCCACAACCCTGCTTTGTTAGGGAACTTGGTTGCAAGATTGGACTTGAACTCACATCTGTAGAGTACCTTTAATCCAGGGCTTCTCCCAGCCACGCCATGGTGTTCCCAGTCCAGGATTTGATTAATCAAAGCGTTGCTTAACCAATCGACTGGCCTTGAAGTAACTCCTAGCTGTGCACGGTTCCATGCCCTGCCATGACTTCTTTGCTTCAAGGACTTGAAGTTGCTGTTCTTCTGTAAATACTAAAGCAGCATTTAATGCCCCGGGTATTGAAGGTCAAAGAAGATGGGGATGGCAAAGGATGAGATGGTTAGACAGTGTCATAGATGCAACGAACATGAAATTGAGCCAACTTCAGAGGGCGGCGGAAGACAGGAAGGCCTGGCATGATCTGGTCCATGGGGTCGCGAAGAGTCGGACTCGACTGTGCGACTGAACAACAACAACAACAATTTCTCAGCACTCAGGGAAATAAAGTAAATTTAATCATTCTTCTTGTAGATTCTCTCTGCAGCTGTGTGACAGAAAGCAATATATGAGCCAGGACATTCACAGCAATGCCTGACCTTCACAAGGCCCATTCTCTCCTTCAGACATCAGTTCTTTCCTTCAAAAGCATGTGTTTGTGGGACTGGGGGGAAATAGTGTGGGGGAAGAAATAGTGTGTGTGAAACCTACCATTCAAGAATCAGGCACTGATATAAAAGCTCTAGTGCATGTGCCAGGGTTGCCAACTCTTTCTTGAGAAAGTCCTGGAGATTTGGGGGGGGAGGGAACTGTTGCCCTGCAAGAGCCCTGTGCAGCATATATGAGGCTATGGACTGTAACTGTAAGCTGGACTGTACAATGAGTGTGCCGGGGAACTGGACTGTGCGATAGCCCAGTGACAGTTCCAACCTCCTGGACTGCAGGCATATGTCCAGCCGAGGGTATGAGCCTGGGGACCACAGGGATCTCACTGGCGTACAATAGACTCCACCCTCCAAAGCATCCATTTTCTCCAGGGGAGCTGATCTCCGTAGTCTGTAATCGGGAGATGAGCTATAATGTAAGATGTGTAAGACGGGGATTTTCCAACAGCCTGTGGTTGAGGAGAGCGATGGCCTTTACCATGTCTGGCCTATGGTCCGCCCTATGGAGGGAGAGAAATACAGTATGCCCCATCAGTTATCTGCTTGATGTCTATTGTTTTTATCTGCAATTATTTATCTTATTTTCAAATCCTGTATGTTTTAATGATGTTGTACAATGCCCCGAGCCCTTCAGGGGAGGGCAGTTTATAAATTTGATGATGGTGATGATGATTCTGGGGGATCCCCAGGTCCCACCTGGAGGCTGGCATCCCTAGTTGCAAGCCTAGCATGTGCTGTTTTCCCCATGTGACTATGGTGAGGGGCAGGTTGGATGGTTTGGCCACTGAACTAATCCGGCATGAGTCGTGGGACTGACAAGGCATTCTGGGCTGGGGGCTGGCTCAGAAGAAGTTCTGTTGCTGACCTAGGGTGATTTCGCACTAGAGCTGCCTCACGGCGCAGCCGCCATTTGCCCCGACACAAATATGTCAATTTCACACCCAAAGCTGCGGGGCTGCATTTTGACTCGCGGCTCCGCCCGATTTCCTCCGCAGTTTCGTGATCCTGGTTTTTGAGGATCACGAAACTGTGGAGGAAATCGGGCGAAGCCGCGGGTCAAATGCAGCCCCGCAGCCTCGGGTGTGAAATTGACAAATAGTGTCGGGGCAAACGGCGGCTGCACCGCGAGGCAGCTCTAGTGCGAAGTCGCCCCTAGTGTCCTCCAGACTAAAGGTTGATTCTCTCAGCTGATTCCTTCTTTGCGGCCACAGACAGCTCATGAATGTTTTGATTTTGGGGGAAAAGCGTAGAGATGGACACCCACTGAATTGTCTGATCCATTAGGATGTTTATCGAAAGGACGGTGAGCTTGTGTAACTCTCAGGAATGTTGATGTTGAACCTTCCAGGAGGATTATTCATTCTTGCACAGACCCTTAGTCATCTTTAGGAATGGGAAAGGAGAAACTTGCCTCTAAACTGCTTTATACTGGCAGGCTTTCCTTTTGTCCAGAAACTTTTTTTTAAAAAAGAGAGAAACCAGTGATTCACTTACCATGTGGCTTCCAAGCATGAGGGAACGAGAGAGCCCACCATGTGCTTCATCAGGAGAATATTATGGGGTATATAATGAGGAAATGAGTGGGATTTTTATTGCCTTCAAAACTATGGCTCCAGATTTAAGGAGGATTACAAATACAGCTCTTTGAGGTGGGTGTTATGATTGCAAAGTTTTATTTTGCGAGGTTATAGAAAACATTCCAAGGGATTTCATTATTCACTTTGTCTTATTATCGTGGTGTGATTCTGGTTAAAGGCTATAAAATGCAAATTTGGCTTGAAGGTTCTTTTCAAATAAAGGTTCAAAAATACACATAACAGTGTGCTGGCAATATTTGGGAGAAAATTTTTTTAGCCTTTATATTTTTCACAGGATATACTGGAGGATTTTAATGACACAGCACAGCTCTGTATAAAATGTGAAAGGTTTATACTGGCCTACATTTATTGAATGTTGCTTGAAAAATGGCATATTTGCTTACATTTTGGGTGGAGATTGGGTTTTGAAACTAAAACACCCAGAACGAACAAGATGGCCTTTAAAGAATTCCAGAATTCATTAAAGGTAGCTGTTTGATAATGTAAAAAGTAGTACATGTGGCCGAAATGTCAAAATATCAAAATGATAAAGCTTCCATATAAATCGGACTCTTAGAACAGAAGCCTAGGTGACAAGCCTTCAGTATAGGGCTGCCAACCTCCAGGTGGGGCCTGGAGATCTCCTGGGATCACAACTGAGCTCCAGATGAAGAAGAGTTGGATTTATACCCCACCTTGGAGTGTCAGAGCAGCTTACAATCTCCTTCCATTCCTCTCCCCACAACAGATACCCTGTGAGGGAGGTGGGGCTGAAAGAGCTCTGAGAGAACTGCTCTTGAGAGAACAGCTCTGAAATACTTGTAACTGACCCGAGGTCACACCAGCAGTTGCATGTGGAGGAGTGGGGACTCGAATCCCGTTCTCCCAGATTAGAGTGTGTCAGTCTTAACCACTACACCAAACTGGCTGTACTCTGTGACATGTACCTCATTGGTTGCTACTTCGTTGGATGTACTCAATGGCAAACCTATACAGAGCTGAACCAGTTTTTAAAAAGGATGTACTTAATGGCATTACATCCCTCCTGAGGTCCCTCCCCAGACCCTGCCCTCTCCAGGCTCTACCTCCAAAACCTACAGAAATTTCCCAACCCTGGCATTGGCAACTCTATTCCAGTAGCTACAATTTGCCTAACAGCTGGCATGGCAATGTGGTTAGAGTGGCATGCTAGGTTGTGGGACAACCAGGTTCAGATCCATGCTCTGACATGGAAGCTCCTTAGATAACCCTGGCCCATCACAGTCCTTTAGCCTAACATTTCTAGGGTGGTCAACCTTCAGATGGGGCCAGGCATTCTTCAGGAATTATACTTGATCTCCAGACTATAGAGATCAATTCCCATGGAGGAAATGGCAGCTCTGGAAGTCCATCTCTTATGGCACCATATATCCACTGAGCTCCCTCCGACATCCAAACTCTGCCCTCCTGAGCTACCACCCCCAAAGCTCCAGGAATTTCCCAAGCCAGAGTAGGCAGATCTAATATCTGCAGTCTCACACTGAGTGGTAGAGTAGGTAATTGGACGGGGAAGCCAGTAGCCAGGGAAAGAAGTAGGTGGCATGGAGGCGTAGGCAAAAATTTATGAAACAAAGCTCAAGAACCACAGAAATAAGACTAAATGTCTAGCTGTTGTCCAGGCAAAGTCCAGTAGGGTCACCATGCAACCATTTTGCTCCAGTGGGAGCAAAAATAGTGGGGGTGTGGAGTGATGTCACTTCTGGTTGGACCCAGAAGGAATTCCCAATCTCTATGGTAACAAACATGGGATTTTAGGGAATTCCTAGAACATTGTGATATCACTTCCTCTGGATATAACTAGAAGTGATGTTAAAATGTCAGTTCCCCCCATTTTTGCTCCTGCTGATCAGCAGTGGTGGGGACCAGGAGGTGGTCTTGGGAGATTGCCCACTAAGGACTAGGATTACCATCCACAAGGTGAGGCCTGGAGTTCTCCTGGATTTACGGCTGATGTTCAGACTCCAGAGATCAGTTCCCCTGGAGGGAATGGCAGCACTGGTGGGTTGACTCTATGGTATCACGTCCCTACAGAGCCACCCTCCCCTTCCCAAAGTCTGCTCTTCCCTGGCTCTGTCCCAGATAGGGTTGCCAGATCCCCTGGGGGGGGGAGGTTTGCCTGCTTTAAGGTCCCTGATCCACCCCCAAAGTGCCTGGATTAGGGGGATGTTCTAGCATTCGGCCTGAAAACTCTATGGTGCCTAGTGCAATGACGTCACTTCTGGATGATGTCATCGTGGCACATACACTATGTATGCTCAACAGAAGATCCCAAGAGAGGAGCTTCTCCCCCCAATGGCAAAAGGAAGGGACCTGGCAAACCTAGTCCCAAAATCTCCAGGAACTTCCCAAACTGAACTTGGCTACACTAGCAAAGACCCAGGCCTGACCTGGAAGCATTTATGTCCAAGCCAAGTCAGGAAGAACTGGTGGGCTGTGTGGGGAACAGAGATGGGGTCTGGAAGAGCAATTCTCCCCCTCCTTCCTCTACTCTGTAGCCTCAAGTGGCCACCAACACAGAGAGAATCCGCCACCGCCTGGCTTGGTGTTTATGCGGAGAGGGCTTGAGATAAATCCTCATGCTTGCCCTGTCAACAGCAACACAGAGGTAGAAAATTACCTGTAAAAGTGGTAAGTGGAATCCTCTGTTGTATTTAAGAAGAGGGAGAAGGAGATCAGTGAAACGTCTTTGTCACCAAGGCCAATTTACATATCTGCATATTGACAGATGTATTTCAGCTTGTTTCTCGTCCACAAGAGAAGGAAAATCTGCTCTCTTTTGTATGAGGCATAACAAACCTCTGGGGTCTTTGTCACAATACTGAACTTGTGAGCATTGAAATGTGATTATGGCAGTGTCTAGCTTGGCAGCCAGTCTTAGGACATTTTCCATGTTAAATTAGGTGAGGCACACACTAAAACTTGGATTTCACCTCTCCAGTGAGTAGACTTTTCCCCATGGCACTAATTGCACAGGATGCTAAACCTTATATCTCTCCCCCCCCCCACAACTCTTTACAAGAAGCAGACCTCCCAATTTGTAAGTGTGCAACTGACAGCATTTTAACCTGGATGCAGTTTGGATTATTGGAAAGGGAGGCAGCTCTGCTATCAATGCACCAGGCGACTGAAATCGGACCTCTGGGGCATCTGTTTAAATCCAGAGGGCCCATATCTTTTAACTTGAGTCTCCTCGTTCTTTTCATCTGTGTAACGTTATGACTTGGAGGAATTTGTACATTTTACTATGCACTATATCATGCTGGTTTTGTGGAACAAAAGGCGTTAAATATTAAATGCAAAAGGCACTCCCACTTACGGTGATTGATTGGGAGTGCTTGTTTACTGCGAAGTAAAAGGAATGGCAGATGTTTGATGAAAGACACCAAACATCTGCAATTTCGATACTGCAGACCAATGTGTAAAGCCAGCAGCAGCAGCAGCAGCAGCAAAACCAGATTAAAAAAGAGAGCGAGAGAGAGAGAGAGAAAAGGAATTCCATGTAGCGAAGGGCTTTGTAAAAAAAACCCATGTTGCAGGACTTGGACTCTTTCCATAGTTTAATGTGAAAAAGGCCAGTTGCTAAAGGAGTGTGCTCATATGGTTTGCTTTGAAGATGTGGGACTGTCTGATGCACGTGCATGTCCCACAAATGACAGATGCTTTCGTTTTCCATGGGTCCTGGTGCAATAGTCTGAGATTACAGACATCCAGCTATCAGCACCTCTTCACACATGAGCATCATGTGCAACTGCAAGTTGTCTTGGACTCTTGGGCAGGCGGCACAATATCCCTTTAATTTATTTATTTGAATTGTTCA
>NW_015162475.1:41884-43297 GCF_001447785.1 Gekko japonicus | reverse complement strand
TATAACCAAACAACTATAAGAACCATCTGTGATTGACCAATCAAAGTCCTGCCCTTTCTGGCCAATGACCAATTCCCTTTAAACTCTGGCTAGAATGCTTATTGAGTCAGTAACAGCCAATCAAGGCCCTTAGAATCTTGGAAACAGACAGGGTGGGGGATGGAGCAAAAAGCAGTTAACGGCTTCTCTTCCCCCCCTTCTCTTCCCCTCCCTTGAGACCCTATCTCTCCCCCCAGGACTTAGCTACAGTGATCCACGCAATGGTCACTTCCAGGCTTGATTACTGCAACTCGCTCTATGTAGGCTTACCCTTGAGGCTGACCCAGAAACTACAGCTGGTACAAAATGTGGCAGCGCGCCTGCTGACATCAATGCCTATGCGGGCTCACATCCGGCAGGTGCTCTGCCAACTGCATTAGTTGCCCGTTGACTAACGGATTTACTTCAAGGTGCTGGTAATCACCTTTAAAGCCTTATACGGCCTGGGACCCACATATCTGAAGGACCGCCTCTTCCCATATATGCCCTGAAGAGCATTACGCTCTGTGGATCAACATCTCCTGGTTGTCCCCAGCCCAAAGGACGTCCATCTTGCCTCAACCAGGGGCAGGGCCTTTTCTGCCCTGGCCCCTGCCTGGTGGAACATGCTCCCAGTCGAGATTAGGGCCCTGCGGGATCTTCTTCAATTCCGCAGGGCCTGTAAGATGGAGCCATTCTGCCAGGCCTTTGGTTGAGGCAGCGGACGTCTCTATACGGCCTCCCTGAGGTGGTTGTCACCCACCCACCTATCATCCCAAATAATATGCCAGGGAACCCCCACAGCCAGCTGATTCATTAGAAGTGTGACTGTGTTTTAATGTTTATTATTGTCAAATTGTTTAAATTGTTTAATTTTAATTGTATTTATTGTATGTTTTATGATGTTACCCGCCCTGAGCCCTCTCGCGGGATGGGTGGGCTATAAATACAAATAATAAATAAATAAATACCGTTTAAAAAGCCCTCACAGGTTACCTCATGGGTGACTGCTTACTTACCATAAGGAGTCGGACTTATGCACTCCCACCAAAGAGAACTCTATTCAGCCTCTTGATTCTGGTTTAAAGCTCACCAGGGTAATGACTGCTAAAAGTCCATAACATGCTACCCAAGTTTTTATTAGCTTTTATACAGGTATCTCCTGGATCTTCACACCATCAGAAAGCTAAAATATAACCATAAGCCCAACTGAACACCATCCTAAACAGCTCTGTCTTGCACATTTTCCTGAATGTTATCGAAGATGGTATAATCCTTGCTTCACCGGGCAGCCTGTTCCACAGACAAAACCCGTAAAGGGACTGAAACAGTCCTGACTGGAAGGAACCGAGAACAGGGGCTGATGGGAGGACCAGCAGTCAGTTGGGCTTACAT
>NW_015162475.1:35735-41863 GCF_001447785.1 Gekko japonicus | reverse complement strand
GCAGGGCCCGGATCTCCTCTGGGAGCTCGTTCCACCAGGTAGGAGCCGCCACCGAAAACGCCCTGACCCTAGTAGGGGCAAACTTAACCTCTCGTGGGCTTGGAACTTCCAGGAGATGGAGACTCCCCGATCGTAGCGATCTTGGGGGAACATATGGGGAGAGGCGGTCCTTCAGGTAAGCCAGACCCTGGCCATTTAGGGCTTTAAAGGTAAGAACCAGCACTTTGAAGCGAATCCGGTATGCTATCGGCAGCCAGTGCAGCGCTTGCAGCCCAGGCTGGATGTGGTCTCGCCTAGAGAGGCCCATCAACAGCCTGGCCGCAGCATTCTGCACTAGCTGCAGCTTCCAGATTTGCGGCAGAGGCAGCCCTAAGTAGAGTTACAGTAGTCAAGCCTCGAGGTGACCGTCACATGGATCACAGTGGCCAGGTCTTCACGGTCAAGGTAGGGGACCGATATTTAAGGTAGGGGACCAATATTTAAGTGACCACCAGTTCCTAACAATGAGGGGGAGGGGATTAATTAGAATACGGGGGGCCATTTCCTTGGATCCTAATTTATCATGCCCCTTAAGGGTTCTTTCAGCTGGAAAGAGGAACGGGAGCCCTTATACCAATGTCTTCGGAACTGGAGATGAATTCAGAGGGGTTATTTATCACGAGGCAAGCATTCCTCAGGACCAGATTTCCACCTCACCCCCCAAATTGTGTTATACAACACGAAGGGAGAAAGGTAAAAAAAGCCACCCCTGTGTTGGACCACTTCAGTCCAAAGCTAAATGACCCATTTCCTGTTGACCTAGTCCTGAATCTCAGGAGTCATTGCCACAGGACAATTGCAGTCAACTGGAGGAGAGAGTGTGATGGACTGGTTGGAGCGCTGGACTAGGGTCTGGGGGAGCCACGGCTGACTCCCCACTCTACCATGGAAGCTTGCTAGGTGAGCTTGGTGCTCTCACTGTCTCTCAGCCTAACTTACCTCACAGGACGGTTGTTCTTAGGCTAAAATGGAGGAGGAGGGTAGATATGTTGGGGTCTCCATGGGGGAGGGAAATGGGGTAAAAATAAACAGGATAAATGAACAGGAACCTAATCACTTATTCCTGGAACTCAGGAGTCTTGCACTATTTCAGTGCAGGGGGCAATTTTGTCATTGCTTATTCACAATCTATTATTCTTTGTAGCCCCCAACTTGTGTATGTCTTTGGAACTGGAGATGAATTCAGAGGGGTTATTTATCATGAGGCAAGCATTCCTCAGAACCAGATTTCCATCTCACCCCCCAAATTGTGTTATACAACATGAAGGGAGAAAGGTAAAAAAAAGCCACCCCTGTGTTGGACCACTTCAGTCCAAAGCTAAATGATCCATTTCCTAGTGCAGGGGGCAATTTTGCCATTGCTTATTCACAATTTATTATTCTTTGTAGCCCCCAACTTGTGTCTTACCTGTTTGGCACCTTGTTTGCCGTAACATGAGTCATCGAGGTGCTGAAGGCTTCATAGGATCAAAGCTCAACAGAACAGATTATTTTTCTTAAAAAGAAAACCCCTAAAGATACCCAGGTATACATTTCATTTCTTCATACAGATATATTTTCTCATCCTGACAAAAATGTAAGAAAGCATCAGAAAGATGCACACGCTACACAGTGCACTTCTAGCCTGCCACGTATAATTCGGCTACTAATATATTTGATGAACTGGCCTAGAGTTTTATGAAGGAAAATTGCCCTTGGCTTGTGTGAATCTATCAAAATAGATGCAGGTGACACTCCTGACACTCTTCACACAAGCAGCATGCTTTTTACTGCATTGAAGCACCATCCTGCTGGAAACTGGGCATATTTAAAGCATTTCTAAAAATATATATTTTTGTATTCCAAAAATGGCAACGCCTGACATTCTGCATATTCAGCACTAGAGGGAGCCAGTGTCTGCATGTTTTTCATTTTTACCTTTGCTTAATTCAGAAATATTTCGAAGCAATCAAAACAAAGCGTTACAATTATTGCTTAAAGCCCTGGTTTCTAATTTGTCTTTAGTTTCTGTTATCTAAAGTTCTGCCAGTCAGAGTAAACTGTGATTTAAGCAAGATTCAGCATAGCAGTGTACAGAGGTACACTCGTTTTTGGCTACAAGGGCTGATTCTGTTCAGTGGTTATTCATTCCCTGCTGGCACCGTGCCAGGTCATTTACAGAGCACAGAAGGTACATAGTCTTGCTCAGAGGATGGAGGTGTGCAATTTTTGTTTCCACTTGTATTCATTTTCACATCTAAATCCCATTTCTTTTGCTTGCCTTTGATTTCATTCTCAGTGTTTTCTTCTGCTGCCTCTCCCCCTGCTCACACATTTACGGTGACACGGGAGGCTACGGCTGATACTCCTCACCTTGCTACTAAAGTAGGGTTGCCAACCTCCAGGTGGGGGCTGGAGATCTACTATTACCGACAGCAGGAACTCCTGCTGGAACTCCTTAGCATAATAGGCCACACCCAACAGCAGGAACTCATTAGCCTATTAGGCCACACCCCTGACAGCACAGCTCATTAGCACATTAGGCCCCCCCCCCATGTTACCAGAAGTGTGCTCATCCAGCCACACCCACCTTTTGCTTGTTATTCTGTTTACCTTGTTTGTTATTAAAACCCAGGGCCTTTTTTTGTAGCAGGGACTCCTTTGCATGTTAGGCCACACACCCCTAATGTAGCCAATCCTAATGCGTTCCTGCTGTTGGGTGTGGCCTATTATGCAAATGAGTTCCTGCTGGGCGTGGCCAACTTGAAAGCCAGCCGGAACTCTGTTCCTGTGCGTTCCTGCCCAAAAATAGCCCTGCCGACAACCAAGATCAGTTCCCCTGGAGAAAAGGCTGCTTTGGGAGGGCAGGCTCTGTGGCATTATGCACTGCTGAGGTCCTTCCCCTCCACAACTCGGGTTGCCACCAGGTCTGGGTTGGGAAATACCTGGAGACTTTGGGGGTGGAACCGGGAGGGAGCGGGGTTTGGGGAGGGGAGGGGCCTCAGCACGGTACGATTTCATGGAGTCCACCCTTCAACGCAGCCCTATTCTCCAGGGAAACTGATCTCTGTCAGCTGGGGATCAGTGGTAAAAACGGGAGATCCCCAGGGCCCACCTGGAGGCTGGCAGCCCTACCACAAACCCCACCCTCTCCTGGCTCCACCTCAAAATCTCCAGGTGTTTCCCCACCCAGAGCTGGTCACCCTAAGGCAGCAGTGGCCTGCCAGCCAGCCATTTGGTGGCCAGATGGGCAGAGAACCTCTCCCCCAGTACCTTGGAAGCTGCTTTAAGCGTGTCTGCAGTGAAGCCTGGCAAAAGTAGTCTGCGGGGTGCCAGATATCTTAACTACATCTTGAAACAATGCCCAAGGGGCCAGCAGGAAGAGAAAGACTCTTCCCACCTGACCATCTTTCTGGTTGATCAGGCACCACCGCAAGCCTGGTGTGGCCTCAAAAGAGCTACCACCTGCGTTCCTTGTAAGCTGAGTTAGTGTGAGCTAGCTCGCAGTTTTTTAGCTTCAGGCTCACACATTTTTGCCTTAGCTCAGGAAGGATGGCTCCAGAGCAAACTGATTTGTGCAACATCCAAATCGCTCTCTCACAATTTTAATGCCAGTCGCTCACAAAGCAGAATTTTTTCCTCACAAGACTCCACAGCTTAGAGGGAGCATTGGCTACCACCAGCGATTGTTGTGAGGTAAGGGGTAGCAAGACCGAGGGAGGAAGGGGTGAAGTCACCCTCTGACCTCCACTTCAGTGAACAAACTAATGTTGCATTCGTTTTCATTATTGAAATGGATTGGTTCTTTTTGCGCTCTCTCTTTTTCATTTGTTTGGAAACAAATGTAAATTTTGAGCACAAGTCTTTTGGTTTATGAGCACAAGCTTGCTGTAAATCTGTTGGAATAGTGAGTGAATCCAGTGATCACATCCCAAAAAAGTACATCAGACTCGTTCCTCTGAACAGATTTTATTGGGGGCCTTTTTCATATGTGGACGCCTCTCTACTGGAGCTGGAGCATATTTTATGGTAAATTCACACCATCATAGCTTGTTGTTATTGCTCAGTTGCACAGTCAAATCCGACTCTTTGCGACCCCATGCACCATCTTAGTTTACATGAGATCATTTCTTCTTGTTCACTTAAAAACCTCACTTTATACATGGGTTAATTCTGTACTGTTAGTCTGGAGTCGTTAGTTTACATGAGGTCATTTCTTCTTGTTCACTTAAAAAAACTCACTTTATACATGGATTAATTCTGTACTGTTAGTCTGGAGTCGTACTGTTAGGCTGAAGAACAAAGTTTGAGTCCAGTGGCTTTTTAAAAATCAACAAAGTTTTATTCAAGGCATGAGCTTTTGTGTGCAAGCACACTTCCTCAGATACAGCGAAAGAGGATCTCCTCAACCATTACATATAGGAAGGGGGGGATTAGTCGCCAGGAAGGGCCGATTAGAGTCAAGACAGAGACAGAAACAAAACTGGAAATGACCAGTCCATAACCATTTCTTTGGGTTCAATTCTGGGGCAAAAGCAGTGAAGGAAATAAATATGTCAAAATTGGAGATGGGTGTGTCCTTAATTGTAGAATGCTGAGAATAATTAATTGAGATCCTGCCATCCATCTCCCCTCCAGCATGGAGGGGACTTTATAGCATCTTCTTCTTAGAAGTGGAGTTACTGGCTGTGCAGATTTATCTCCCCTGTCCACAGATAGTTAGGTTGAAGTTATACATACAAACAGTGTAGCCATGATCTAACATGATGGATCACCATAGATCCAGGTAGATCCTCTTTCTACCTAAAGGATAAACCTTTAGGACCGACATACCTTTAGGACCTTGGATAAACCTTTGTTGGTCTTAAAGGTGCCATGGGACTCTAAATTGGATCACCTACCTTTTAAACTGTATTAACTTGTATCAATTTTTTTCCCATGCCAATAAAGGCTACTTAACTAATTGGATCACCTTAGTTATTCATTCTGGACCGCCTTTCTTGCTGAGAAAGTCAAACAACAGTTTAAAAAAATGCAATACGCAGTGTAATAACACATATGATAAACAATGCAGTAAAACCGGATTACAAAATTAGAAAGCAATGTAATAAAAACAGTATACTACCTGCAGTGATGCAATAAACCAGTTCATAAAAATTAGAAGAAAAATACAACAAGGACAAGATAATACACAAAAGATAAAGCTGTGTGAAGTGAGCTGCCCCCAAACAAATAACTCCATTCCCTTTATAAAAATATTTTTTACTGTGCAACCTTAGAAGCAACCTGAATTTACTAGAACCAATTGAAATTAAGCAGACTAGCCAATTAAACAGAGCACCTCTTCAACCCTAGTGGTCATGTCATGTTGCAAAAAGTTAAAAAGCAGTGGACCAAGTACTGATCCCTGCGGTACCCCACTGCTTACCACCCTCCACTGAGAAAATTCCAGTCTCATTTTGTTTTATTTCCCACCACAATCAAAATAATGGGTGTCCAGTTGTGTGCCCCAAGAAATGTGTATATTCTCTTCTTCACGAAGGGTGAATTCTGCTGCCTAGCTTCTTTTTTTGTCTCAATAGACTCTTTCCTATGAATCAAAAATAAGCAAAGATAGCATAGCAGCTGCTCTTTCTTAAGTAATCCCTCCTAAGATATTTAACATGTTTAGTACATTTTTCCTGGCTGATCTTTGTATAAATTCATGTCTTTAGCAATGCCTTTTAGAAAGTCTTTTTAAACATTCATTGTGCATTAGAAAGATAATGGAAATTCTCAGCCCTGACCTGGATAGCCCAGGCAAGCCCGATCTTCTCAGATCTCGGAAGCTAAGCAAGGCCGACCCTGGCAAGTACTTGGAAGGGAGACCTCCAAAGAATACCAGGGCTTGGGACTCAGAGGCAGGCAATCAAGACACCTATCTGTAACATCCAAACCCCACTAGGGATCGTCAGAAGTCACCATGACTTCCAGGCAAGCAAGCACACACACACACACAACCCCCCCCCCTTCAAAGAAAGATAATGGAAATTCTCTCTGAAATGTATGGTTGTAACTGATGAGCTTAAATGAACCTTTTATCCATGTCTGGGTCTACTAAGGTGTGCTTT
>NW_015162475.1:20160-35665 GCF_001447785.1 Gekko japonicus | reverse complement strand
CTCGTGGCTGTGTATGGATACTGCAATAAACTGTCCTCTAGGCAAAGCTGTATTTGGAGAAGATAATGGAGGGAGGAAAGCCGGGATGATATATCCGCATCACTTTATAAGGGACCTCACAAAACTTTATAAGATTTCACAAGTGATCATGTCATATATGAGATTTTTCACAGGAACAGAAATGGAGAAGGACATAAATTCCAGGAAACCTAAATTATGGGGAAATGATTTGAGTGGATAAAAATGTGGATGTTTTAGTGCCAGGTGCTCAGAATCTTACTGTGCAGTGGGTGGCTTTAAGAAGAAGAAGAGGAAGAAGAGAAGAGATTGGATTTATATCCCGCCCTTTACTCGGAGTCTCAGAGTGGTTTACAAACTCCTTTCCCTTCCCCACAACAGACACCCTGTGAGGTAGGTGGGGCTGAGAGAGCTCTTTCAAGAACTGCCCTTTCAAGGACAGCTCTTGTCAGAACTATGGCTTGCCTAAGGTCATCCAGCAGCTGCAAGTGGAGGAGTGGGGAATCAAACCCGGTTCTCCCAGATTAGCGTCCACGCACTTAACCACTACACCAAACTGGCTCCTCCCCTCACAAAAATCTGTGCTATTGAAAGCCATCCTAAATATAATAATACCTGAATACTTGTGATAGAATACTTTTAGTAGCATGATGGTACTAAAAGGGGAGATGGTAATGGATAATTTAAGCATCTGATAAGAACATAAGAGACGCCAATGTTGGATCAGGCCAAAGGCCCATCCAGTCCAACACTCTGTGTCACACAGTGGCCAGAAATACCAGGTGCCATCAGGAGGTCCACCAGAGGGGCCAGGACATTAGAAGCCCTCCCACTGTTGACCCCCCCCAAGCACCAAGAAGACAGAGCATCACTTGCATCACTTGCTGCCAGCCCGAGTTTACGATACTGACTTTGAGGGACCAGTGCTCTAATTCAGAAGGCAGCTTCCTATGTGCCAGGTCTGCCACTGCAAAGACCCGAACTGCTGGGAGTCGAACAGGGCCACCTGGGCAGCCATGAAACGGGATAGATCGCCTGTGGTTCTGCGAGGCCAGGGTCTCAGAGTTCTGCCTGAGGGCCCCTTCACCCAGTATGTTTCTAGGTGCACCCCTAGGTTTTCTGTATTCATCGAAAAATGGACAAAAGAATGATTAGGAACAGTTTTGGCTGCATCTTGGACGTGCTCAATCATGTCACCCCTCAGTCGTCGTTTCTCCAAGCTAAAGAGCCCTAATCCTGTGCGGTTCTTCGTTCTTAACTATATTGTAGATATCAGATAAGGTTTTTGTTCTCATCACGTCATTGTCATATTATATCCTGCTTTTCACTCAGCCGTCGTTTCTCCAAGCTAAAGAGCCCTAATCCTGTGCGGTTCTTCATTCAGATAAGGTTTTCGTTCCCATCATGTCATTGTCATATTATATCCTGCTTTTCATGCCATCAAACTGGTGCAGGCAAAAGGCATAAAGATTCTTTTCTATCAGAGCTCAGCTTCTGAAACTAGACCACAGCACACAACTAATTTTCTGCCCTCTGTTGTCATGTCTAGCACAGGGGTAGAGAACTGATTTGGCCCAAGTGCCAAGGGAACCCCCTGCAACGTCTCCCTGGAAAGATGTTAGTATGCCGGCAGACAGATGGAGGGGAGAGATAGGAGCAGGGCTATTTTTGGGCAGGAACGCACAGGAACGGAGTTCCGGCTGGCTCCTGAGTTGGCCACGCCCAGCAGGAGCTCATTAGCATAACAGGCCACACCCAACAGCAGAAACTCATTAGGATTGGCTACATTAGGGGTGTGTGGCCTAACATGCAAAGGAGTTACTGCTACAAAAAAAGCCCTGGGTTTTGACAACAAACAAGGTAAGCAGAGTAAGAAGCAAAAGGTGAGTGTGGCTGAATGACCACACTTCTGGTAACATGGGGGTGTGGCCTAATAGGCTAATGAGCTGTGCTATCAGGGGTGTGGCCTAATAGGCTAATGAATTTCTGCTGTTGGGTATGGCCTATTATGCTAATAAGTTCCTGCTGGGCTTTTTCTACAAAAAAAGCCCTGGATAGGAGGGTTGTAGTTTGGCCAGACGTGCGGGGAACAAACTGAGAACTGACCCTGTGTAGGGAGCAAAATAATCTGCTGTGCAACTTTTGGGCACTTGTGCCGGTGGATCCCCCCCTCCCCCGTGGTCTACTAGAACTGACTTTGTGCGGTGGGGTGGTGACATTATTATACTAGGGTGTTGCATTACTGGCTGTCACTGAGGGAAGGGGAACAGGGTGTCATGACATCACAACACAAAGCCAACCACACTAGAGATTGTTGGGCAGGTGGAAACCGAGCACTCCCTCCACTGTCCAGTTTGGCTTTAAGAACAGTGAGCATATCAGTACAATGCAGATGAATCTTCTCTCTCATTCCTCTACCTCCCTTTCTGCCATTCTCTGCAGGTCCTGTGTGACGGACATGTGCGAGTGCCCCGTTCATAAAAACTGCTACTGCGAATCATTCCTAGCCTACGCCAGAGCCTGCCAGAGGGAAGGCCTCAAAGTCTACTGGAAGCCTGAGCAGAACTGTGCCGGTAAGTGGGATGCACCAGCTGCATAACTGGAACTGAGGTTGGCAGTGTGCTTTGCAAGCATCTGTGTATCCCAAAGGCCATTTTTCCTGGGGGGGGGGAACAGTATGGGGAGGGAGGTAATTTTGGGAGGAGAGGCAGAGAGGAGAAGGCTGTGCTTAGTCCTCTTCCTGCCCGGACACTTCAAATGACCCCCCCCCCAAAAAAAACCCTCAGTCCTTCCTCCCTGGTGTTGATCCTCTGGCTGTTCTGAGCAGAGAAGAGGTGGCAGGGAAAGTGTTAACCCCTGACACTGCTCCAGTCCAGACTGATTCCTTCCAAAGCCACTTTTCTACGGCAAAAGTAGTTGTCCAGCTTTTGTTACACACATGTGCAATTTGACCAAGATCTGCCCTGAACACACAAGCCTGAAGGGAGCAATCTTTTTCTGAACCTCTATAATGCCAGAAATTAAACAACAACAACAACAACAACAGAAAACCTAACAAAGATCAATAAATGGTTACCAGGTGCTGAAATCTGATAACCAGCCGGCTTGCTTTCTGCCCTTTAGAAAGAATACAGGAAGCATCTGTGACAAGCAGAATTCCAGCAAGTTTGCACTAACAACCCTCTTATAAAACTTTGCATCAGAAACCTAGTTTATTTGTCTGCTAAGCGGATGGAGTAGTTAGGGGAAGGATCACAGAGCTCTGAGGTTCTGTATTATGATGGCCGATTACTAACATTTCCTGCACTGTTTTTTAGTTCCTGCGGAAGCGCAGCTGAAGTAGATTTGCCTTCATAGAAGGAGAAAAAGAAAAGAGAGGGTGTGGTGGGAATACACAGCTGAGCTGCATCTAGTTTATTCATCACATGACACGGCCTAGCATGATGAAAGGCCTACCCTCTCCCTAACTTGCACACCTGAAAGCTTCCAGTATGGCGTGTGTGTGTCGGTCTTAAAGCATATAAGGTGTCTGTACCATGGCTTGGGAATGTTCCCAAGCTGGGCTAGATCCAGTAACTTTGGCATTTTTAGAACTGGTGCAGAACTTACTGCAAGGAGTGGGGTATAGTGGTTATGGTGCTGAACTAGGGTCTGGAAGAACCAGGTTCATATCCCCATTCTGCCATGGAGGCTCACTGGGTTACCATGGGCCAGTCACATTCTCTCAGCACAGCCTACTTAACTAGGGTTACCAGGTCTGTTGGATGAGTGGGTTTGTGGGCAAAACCTCTATGGTAAGATTAGCTTCTTACCATAGAGTTTTGAGCAACAACCAGAGGGTCACCCCCCTCCAACATTACCGACATGCCTACATCACTTCTGGGTGATGTAGGCAAGTTGCACTTATTTTGGTTTCTTGCGGGGTTTTTTTTTTTGGGGGGGGCGGTAATTTCCCCTGGTTCCTGACAGCCCCGAGGTGCTCCAAACCAGGGGATCCCCACCCCATACTGGGGACTGGCAACCAGTGTTCCCTCTAAGCTGAATTAGTGTGAGCTAGCTCACAGTTTTTTAGCTTCCAGCTCACAGATTTTTGTCTTAGCTCAGGAAGGATGGCTCCAGTGCAAAGTAATTGATGCAGTAGCCAAAACGCTCGCTCACAGCTTTAATGCCGGTAGCTCACAAAGTAGAATTTTTGCTCACAAGACTCCACAGCTTAGAGGGAACATTGCTGGCAACCCTATATCTAACAGGGAAGTAGTAAGAATGAAATGAAGGAGAGGAGAATGTAAGTTGCGTTGGGTCACCGTTGGGGAGAAAGATTGAGTATAAATGAAGTAAATAAGGGAGGGAAATTCAGCTTTTTCCCGTGTTGTATGACAAAAAGGTACCTGTCCAAATTTATTTATTTATATTTATAAAATGTATTCTGCTTTTTTGCTTTAAATATACTTGTTGCAGACCACAATTTAATAATAACCTAAGAAATATGGTTAAACAACGAAAATGAACATCACAAAGCAAGTCTACAAAACAAAAACCAAAATCGCAGCAGCAGCCAGAAAAACAAACTAAAAACCTTAAGCCGAATCTCTTAAAACAGCAGCCCCAGTCAAGGTGCCCTTGAAGGCCCTCTAAGAGAAGCACAGGGCTTTTACTGACCTCCAGCAGGCCATCCGAGAGAGGGCAAACTGGATCTCCTGGGAGAGCAAATTTCACAGCCTTGGGGGGGGTCGCAGCACAGAAGGCCTTCTCTTGTATGCCCAGCATTTGCACCTGATGCAGAGTCAACATGGGAAGAAGACCAACCCTAGAAGACTCGGTGGTGTTGCTGGCAGTGTAGGGGCCCCATGCCTCAGCTTCCTTCCGGGTTGTCTGAACATTCCAGTGCATTCCTGTCTGTATGCCCTCACTTTCATCACCGGTGGGAGATCAGGTGTCCTTCCCAGCTTTCCAAGGGTGCACTTGCGTCTTCCCTGAAATTCACCTCTGTTTTGCTTCCTGGGTTCATCTTTGCTATATTTCAGCTCTATGCTGCTTGCAGCCACGTATGCCTCATTCAGTGCCAAGTGGTTGCTTTTATAGCAAATGATTGCCTTGTGATCTCCATACACTATTGAACATGAGTGTTTCCCTTGTTGATGGCTTTATTACTGCATACTACTTTCTAATGGGGTGGTGACCTGGATGCTCATGGAGAGGAATTGATGGTTATTGGAGAAGATAAAAAAAGGGGTAGTCCTTGCTGCTCCTGCAGTTATTAACTTGAGGACCGTATTGGTAATTATATGTGACACAAGGTCCACTCGTTTCCTTTAGTGTCCTTTTAGATGGAGGGTACATTAGCAGATAGGGGTGAATGACAGAGCTAAAAATAGTCAGGAGATTGCTCTGAAAGTTGTGATCATCCTTTATAGTATGGAAAAACAATACAAGCAAAGTGCTTCCAAGTATGATTCTGGTCTCAGATATCCTTAATGGAATCTCTCTCTCTCTCTTTGTTTATTGACCTTTGCCTTTAATAAAGCAACAGCAAAGTGAATTAAGTAAGACTGCAGAAGCAACAAAGTGCCCACTTGTACGTTACAGGGGAGTGCATTAACTTCAGTAGGACTTGCCCTTTAAGATCTTAGAGCTCAGCTAACTGCTCAGGTTCAGCAAATTTCCTAATTAGCTCATGAGGACTTAAACAAGAATTTGCCAGCAATACAGTTATGACACAGATCGTTGCAGCATGGAGAATGAAATGGGTGAGGGTTTTAATGCAAATGGTCTGCCTCATTGTTGGGGGAAATTAGTTATGTGGCAGGGGAGACCAGAGGGGTACAGGGATCGCACACCAATTGTATACCAAGGTCCCGTACAGTAGGAAGACTCCAGAATTGAGGGGGTAAATAAAAATAGCTTTATTGAAGAATATCCCTAATTACAAGCACACTTAGCATTCAAAAAGAGCAAGCGATAGGAAAACTAACGGCGCATCGACAAGCGGGTGGGAGCCTTGAGTGCTCCGTCCCTGCTTGAACCTCTTTCGTCTCGTTCGAGCCTCCCGTTTTCGACGGGAGAGCCCGACTAGCACCTTAGGAGTGGGAGCTGGAGTAGGGGGCGTCTTTCTGGCCCTCCCCCTGCAATTGGCAGGGCGGGGGAGGTGCCCAGAACAGCCCTGAAACCGGGACAATTGCAAGGAGGAACATGGTTCCCATGTTCCACGAGATGCAGCCAGCTGTTTTGTTTTTATCTTAACTATATGGATAAGCGGCAGCAGTAACATAAGAAGTAAAGTGAGTATGGCTACAAGTCTATTGTTGTTTTAAGATAACCCCAGGGCATTTGCCCAGAACAGAGGAGAGAAGCGGCCAAGGAAATTAACTATGGGCTGAATAGCGGACGGTTTTTTCTTTGATGGGGAGAGGAAAACATATGTGGGCAAGGACTAATATGTATTTAGTAGAA
The DNA here is from genome assembly GCF_001447785.1 of Gekko japonicus. NCBI lineage: Eukaryota > Metazoa > Chordata > Lepidosauria > Squamata > Gekkonidae > Gekko > Gekko japonicus. Next base: position 29,197 of record NW_015162475.1, on the reverse strand, counting down.
AAGCGATTTGTTTGAAGTGAACTGACTTTTTTTTGGCGGAATAAATAAAAAGAAGTATCTGAGTAAAAATGGCGTCTTTAAAGAGTAACTACGGGGAGGAGAAAGATGAAGACGCAGAAGGAGGAAAGTTTGCAGGGAAGCAGTTCTGGGAAACATTAGAGAAAAGGATTTGTGAAGGAATACGGAGGGGGATGGAACAAGCGTTTGACAATATACTAGAAAAGCTATCAAGTCTACTTTGTTTAACAGGGGAAATGGGAGTATAAGTTGTTAGCAAGAAATAGTTAAAGGAAGTGACTTAATGATTGCTTATGTGGAAGTAGTAGTAGGAAGATATAATCCTGTTTTGCCTTGTTTTTGTATTTAAATATCTAAGAACATCAATAGTAAATGAATATAGTTGCTAGTAGGAAATAGTTAAATGATATAATTTGAAGGCTATTACCTTGGGATATACCAAAAGAAACTTCTAGGTATGTTTTGTGTTTTCTGTTTCTTTTTTGTGCATAAGTCAAGTTCTAGGTGAAAGCAAATGACTATTCTATAGCTGTTTGTTTAAAAGGGAAACTGGGATTAAAAATTGTTAGTAAGAAATAGTTAAATGTAGTAACTTGATGATGGTTTTTGTGGGAGTAACAGGAGGAGGATATAATCCTGTTCTGTCTTGTTTTGTTTTTTTTCCTCTTGGGATGAAAGGGAAGTTGTGATGGGGGAAGGTAGAATAGGGCCTAGAGGTAGTAAATAAGTAAATTTTGTATGAAGTGAGTAATTAATTAGGATGTTTGTTGGAAAATATCAAGATACAGGACTGTTTGGATAAGCAAATAAGGTGTATAATGTTGAAAAAAATGTTTAGGCCAGATAAAGTTAAGGAAGGAAAATCTGAAGGTGTACTTAAAAAAGAAAAGAAAAAAGCAACAGATGTATTTGGTAGAGTAGACCAATATTTTGGTTTAAATGGGAAGAGGTAGACGTAAAGACTTGCCTAACTAGAGAAACTAGATACTATTGTTGACTTATGAATTATTATTAAGATATATGGATTAATGGAAAAAATGAATTTATATGTAGTACCAAAATTGTATTGGAGAGAAATTAGCTATGTTACTGCTTGGAGTATGCATTTATGATGTATTTGTGGTGTATAGGTGGTGGGTATGTACATGTTTTAAAAATAAAAATATATATATAAAAAAAACAAAAAGAGCAAGCGATTCAGAACTGAGAAAGCAGAGATGATGATAGCGAATAGAGGGGTCAGTTACAGGGTAATACAACCTGTCCAGACGTGCAGAGGTCCATGAAGAAGGGATTATGACCCAAACCAAAGTTTGGGGGTGAACTGCCAGTTAGCATCAGGGGCAGACACACAGTCTGAGGCCATGTGCATGGACGGATATAGACATTAGAGAACAATGCTGACCAATGGGAGGTCTTGAGGGGCTTGCCCCAGGTGAAGACAAAAGATTACCTGGACCAATCAGGGGTCCCAGGATGGGCAAGACCTAGATGTGACCAATGAGGTCTCAGAGGGGCAGAATCTGGATTCACAATAGCTGTGATGGGATTAGCCAGGTATGGGGTGACTGTACAGGAGCTAAATGGGTTTGATGACCACGAATGGTCTGGCCGAGGCAGATTGAATAGATTCCCAGATATAGACAAAAGGTGAGAAATGAGTTCCGGATTAGTGTCATTTGAACGTATAATTGGTTTATCTCAGTATCCTGAGGGATGGAGCAGGAAAGACAGTTGTGAAGACAAAAGATTCTCATATAGACATAGGTGCACACAAAAGGGCTGGTGAAGCTCTGGAAACAGAAGGCTATACCAGGTGGCCTCTGAATAGTTTTTAGAAATGTAGATACTTTACCCAGTGGAACCCATTGTTATTCCATGAGCGTATCTCTGCTGGGTGGAGGGGGAAGTTGGAGGCTGCTCAGAGGGCTGTCTTGTATCACCTGAAACTAAACCCTTTTCCAGAGCTGTGGCTAGCTCTGTGTTTCAGGCCAGGAGTGCCTTCCTTGATCTGAGTTTGTGGGCCTCTGGTTCAGGTTAGAAGTGGGGTGCCCTGATATTTAGGGCTACCCGCAAGTAAGGCAGCACCTCTGGGCTAACAAGGCAATATTCCCGAGTGTGAGTGCAAATCAAGCTAAGCTGCTGCTGTCTAAGCACGTTGATTTCAGCTCTTCTTAGGACTGCACTGTGTGACTTGCAGTTCAGAAACCTAAAGCAAAGAACCCTGCCACTTCTCCGAGTGTGTGTTTGGGGATTTGCCTGTTGTGTTTAGGATGATGTGGATTCGTCAAAAGGTGAACCCTACCTTAGAGCAGAAGGCTGGTCTTAATGACCTTCTGGTGTATATCAGTCTCTTCCCCATGTTCAGTCTCAATATCTTCCCAAAGCTTTTCCCCCTCTCTGCCTGGCCAGCCACTACGTGAAACAGAATGCTGGACTAGATAGGCTGTTGGTCTGATGCAGCAGGGCTCCTTTCTTGTCTTCCAATGTTGTGATTTTATTCTATACATTGGAGGAAGGCTGCTAGGAATTGGTGAAGAAGGGGAGACAGGTTATACGGAGGGAAAGTGATAAAGCTGATGTTTGAAGGGAGTGATAAAGAATAAAGTTCGGAGCATATGAAGGGAAAGATAGAGATAAGGAAAGGGGATTCAGAAGGATATAAAGAACAGCGAATGTCTTGAAGGTAAAATGAACGAATCTTAGGGCCAAAACAGTCAGCCAAGACATGACCAGATTATTCCTGCATTTTAAAAAGCTAAACTGCAGCTTTAGGATTGCCAGGACTCTACCATCAATCCCCAGGAGCTTTTGAGGGTAGGGCACAGAGAGGAGAAGTGTCAATACTGCAGTGTCACAACACTCTAGGTAAAACCATAGAGTTTGGAGGACTCTCTACAGCATTGTGATGTCACTTCTGGGTAAACCCTGGAAGTGATGCTTTGGCACTAATCGGTGTTGCTTCCTCCTCATTTTCCCTCACCACTCTATTGAGCAAATGTTTGGGAGCACAGAAGCATCAGTAGGACTCTAACCACTATAGCACACTGGCTTTCATGGGGTGGCTGCTGTTCAGTAGTAGCAAGCAGCTGTGCCTGGGTAAGTCTATGCAAGTCATGTGATAGCAAGTTGCCTGGTGGTGGCTGCAGCTGGGCCTTGCCCTTTAAGTCCCCCCTCAGCGTCCAAAGCAGCTATGGACAGGGCCCTCCCCCTTCCCCACCTTTCACTTCTAGAAACCAAGGCTGGAAGGCTGGCAATACTGTTGTGGTTGCCTAGCAATGGGGGGGGGGCTAACCCACCATGTGTTTGTTTTTAGATTTCCAATTTTTCTGCACAGCAAATGACAAGCAGATAAGTGGAAACCCTAGCAGCCACATGCAGCCCCAATTCAGATCAAGGCTATCCAGCCAGGGCAGATGCGGTCTAATCCTTCCACCACCATGCAAGATACTGACATCATTCTCCCCGTGTGCCCATCAGTACTGGAAGGGGAAGAAGACAAGCACCCATCTCTTTTTCTTTCTTTCCAAATTTAATAGCAGCATGTGGAGGGCAGTTTCAATAGACAAGATCTTACAAGAATAGATGGATATTTTTTTCCTTAACAAAACTTCCCCACGTGGCCCTGATCCAGATCAGGATAACACACAGCAACAGTTCACTTTATAAAAGTGCTAAAATACCTGATTGTGGATCTCATAGCTGTTTGCCTTGTTTAATCCCTTGGTAGGGATGTAACTTTGAAGCCACAGGAAAAGGTCCAGCATCCTCTGGTGTGGAAAGGTGTCTGTTGGTCTTTAGGGTACAGAAGGACTGGCTGATTGTGTTCAGGTGCGAATTAACACTCGAATGAATGCATGGAGGAAGCAAATGGTTTCATTTCTAGGTCTTGTCCCCAGTCTCCATTTGTTTAGGGGTTATATTTGGACAGAGCACATACATGGTCTGGTACCCAAGTCAATGCAAGGTCCTAGAGCTTCCATCCTGCTACGCAGGGCTAACCTCCAGGGAAACATGGGTCTTGAACATGTGGAAGTCAGGGGTGGGATTGACTGGCTCCTGCCTCCAACTGTGATCCCGATTGACTCTCTTCACATTCATTTGGCTACAACAGAATGCCTGAACAGGCCTACCGCATGTACAAAAGCTGGAATGGGGTGACGTCTTCATTTTTAATTAATCTATATATTTTCCAAACTGAGGCAGAAAATTTGGGCAGTGATAGATATAGCAGTAGGTGAGCTGCTGTACGAAATAGAAACAAAGCACAACTACTGTGTACAAAGACAACGAAATAAAGAAATGTACAAAAATATTTATTAAAAGTTCAATATAGTTGTTATAAATAGTACCGGATGAGAACCTCAAACTACTCAAAATACTTATTACAAAACCACTATGAATTGTCAAGAATATTACATTCCAAATAAATTACATCATTTGCAAACATAGCTCAATAGTAGCACTAAAACTCCCCCTTGAAGTGTGATAATAAATCACAATAAACAGGATCAAAGTCCAAAATCCAAGCTCTTCACCATGATGTGCTGCAGCCGGATACGCTCAGCAACTGAGGATTCATCAAAGAAACGGTTCCAGCAACTCCCTGCTTTCTCAAGAGTGGAACCAAACAATCTGCAAAGAACATGTTTTAAAGCTATATCTGAAGAACCAAACCCAAATAAGGCGCCACCTAAAGAAGAATAACTTTAAAACATGTTCATTGCGGATTGTTTGGTTCAGTTGCTGAGCGTATCTGGCTGGAGCGCATCATGGCGAAGAGCTTGGATTTTGTACTTTGATCCTCTTCATTGTGATTTATTATCACACATCAAGGACTCTGTTCACGAGTGGGAGTTTGAGTGCTACTACGTAATTTATTTGGAATGTAATATTATTGACAATTTATAGTGGTTTTGTAATAAGTATTTTGAATAGTTTGAGGTTCTCATCCGGTACTATTTGTAATAACTATATTGAACCTTTAGTAAATATTTTTGTACATTTCTTCATTTCATTGTCTTTGTACACAGTAGTTGTGTGTATCAGCCAGCCCAGTTTCTGCTTTATATGCATTGGGCTACTTGTGTAAAAGGAACCCATGTTTGCATAAGCTGTATGTGCATAGATACCTATGTATCTACACTATCTGTATGTCTACAGTGTGTACATGCATAGGGTCTTTTCACAGCAATTGCTGAATGCCTGTCTATTGGGGGCAGGAGTCTGCATCCCTCTGCATACTTTCAGGGTTTTGTAGTTGGAAAGGGATTTAAAATGCTCCTGTGTCCAATTAGCTAATGAATTCACAGTTGCTCAAGTAATTGATCTCGTTTATAGCTATATGGAAAACAATTAGTCTGGCTTCCATTCTCATAACATGTGCTAAAAGGAGACATTTGCATTTGATGGTATTTGTGAACAGGCTGTTTGCCGTTTTTTTGTGACCACTGCTTAAAAGCTGCATGCCTTCATTAATGCCACTGGAAGAAGAAACACTTAGAAGCAAATTGCTAAAAGCCTAAAATCTGTACAAGGCAGCGAACAGAGACAGACAGAAAGACACATAAACGTGCAATTTAGAAGAGGAGTAAGAAGATCTTATTGTACTGAAAAATAAATGTTTCCAATTCATTGTTTTTGAAAAAAACTTTACAGCCTAACGTCTTCGTAACAGAAATGAGAAAAAACCAGTTTGGTGCACGGTTACAAGTTTAAAAATGTGAATTTTGCATTGGAAAACTTACCTCTTGCACCCTCTCTACTCTGTACTTCTGCTTTACTGATTCTCTTTAAAGAATAGGTATATTTGAGATGTTTTGAATTAACTGGCATTGGAATTTAGATCTCAGTACTTTTCAGCCAGATTAAAAGCACGCCAGTTAAGGTGTCAGCTCATGTTGTTTTCCCGATCTTCACTTTCACGTTGTTTAAAATTTATTGTAAACAAAAGGAGGGGAAGAAGGGGGATGTATATGTATTGAGCTTTTGAAAAAAAAATGCAATGGGATAACTTCCAAATATTAAAGGTTTGCATATAGTTTCTTTATAGGGATGCCAGCTTCCAGGTGGGACCTGGTGTGTCCCCAGAATTACAGCTCATCTCTGGAATACAGAGATCAGTTCCCCTGGAGGAGAACGGATGCTTTGGAGGGTTGACCCTTGGCCTTGTACCCCACTGAGGTCCCTCTGCTCCCCAGGCTCCACCCCTAAATCTCCAGGAGTTTCCCAACCCTACGAGTCCATCCCCCTCCTCTGGCCAGGGGGATCCTATTTAGTGGATGTTTCAGCAATACTCAAGTAGTGCTTTTGCTTAGTGGATGGAACTATATGAGAATTTTGTTTGCTATGCAAATGATGCTCTGTCATCTTGGTGCTTGGGGGGGGTCAACAGTGGGAGGGCTTCTAATGTCCTGGCCCCACTGGTGGACCTCCTGATGGCAGCTGGTATTTCTGGCCACTGTGTGATACAGAGTGTTGGACGGGATGGGCCTTTGGCCTGATCCAACATTGGTGTCTCTTATGTTCTTATGTTCTTAAAATAAGGAAGCTCATAGATATTACTGCGCATGAATGAAGTAAATAAATAAAAATGAAAATTTAAATTCTCAACCAGTGATACTCAGTTCCCTTTGAACTCTCTTCCAGCCACCCAGTGTAAAAACGGTGCCGTTTACGATACCTGTGGACCTGGATGCGTGAAGACCTGTGACAACTGGAACGAGATTGGTCCTTGCCACAAGCCGTGTGTTGCAGGGTGCCACTGCCCTGCGAATCTAGTCCAGCACAAAGGCAGATGCATCAAACCTATTCTCTGCCCACAGCGGTGACGTTAGCTTTCGATTCCCGAAGACTTTAGAACTGGTATCTAGGGTACCTTCGGAAGCTCACAGCCAATGAAGGACTACAGTGCTTGTTGGCAGATTTTGCAAAGTGCGCTCGCCAAGAGGGAAGATAATGTGTGTGCCTGTATATTTAGGTGTGTATATGGAAGATACCATGGGATGAGAGACGCAGCAACAGCATCTACCTATGCAACAGGACTGTACAGGTGCCCCATGTGCAGTCATATGAAGCTCTGAATCAAATCCTCATCTCAGCAGCTATAGCATTAAACTCTACCCTATGATGTCCTGTACATCATCTGTGGCTCCACCCCCAAGCCCCTCCCTTCTCACACATCATTTAAGGTAGTATCGGTCCTAGGTTTAATGATATCTGTATGTACCCAAATACACGTAAAAAGTGCATGGGCACACGCCTATGAAAGGAGAGATCATTTATATAAACCACCGAATAATTAATTATTATATGTATTTTTCTTGCTATAAAGTTTATGCATTATTCTTATGATGGTAACCTGTAAGCCATGTGAATCATTTGTATAAATAAACCAGGTGCTTGCTGGCCTGAAAGTATCTACCAGATGACTTTGCCAGTATAAAACTTGTAGTTTCCACAGAAGTGTCCCCAGGGGCTACAGCATCACCAGGTAAGGTTACATTAAGCTAAAGATTTATGGATGCAAAAGAAATGTGTTTCTCTGAAGTTAGGGATAACTCGTGTTTTCCTCCTCAGAAGAACCTAGTGATTATTAAGAGCACCTTAATAACTTAGAAAGCTGGAGGTTGTGTATTATAATATTTCTGAGTCATTCAGAGGTCCTTTAGATGGCCCTGTGTAAGTTACTTTCCCCTGTGCCCGGGATAATGTTTAAATAATCTAACCATGTGTGGGAAGCAGCCTATCACGTGAGCTTCAACTATAGAACTGTCATTGTATTGGGAGGGGGGGTATGTCTATTTCATGGGGTGGTTTCATGGGAATCTGCCCCACCCATGTTTGGATCATGGAAAAGTGCCTCCCAAGAAGCTAAGGTGACCTCTAAAGGATCTGTTTGAACTTTGACCACAAAGTGGCCAGCTAAGATGACAGAAGCAATTTGAGGTGTAATTCAACACAGAGTTAAGCACTCCAAAAGCCGCTGACGGCAACCGGCTACAGTGTGCTTAACAGTTTTAGACTGTCACTTTGGTGTTGGGATAAAACCAAAGACTTCATGGTAGTGCCATCCCATCCCAATGGCTTATCAGGGTTGGCTACAGATAGGCAGCCAAGGATGTCCTAATGGAAACATCCTCGGAGGCTTTGTTGGGTGATCCTGGGGAAGTATCCCACAATAGAAAGTACGGTCCATGACTACCACCCATTTCCTCATGTAGGGAATGCTCTATTCTTTCTGAACAGGGAGGAACAACAAGAAATATGTGAACTACCCCACAGAAGGGACTTTGGGTATCATTGCTTCTGATTCTCTCTTGGAAATAAGAAGATGTTCAGCTGAGCAGCCTATGGGCTGAAAGGGAGACAGAAATCCAGGCTACTTGTACCCTCATTGGGCATATGTACTGCTCTCTAGGAAACTGTTGAGAAATATGCCCAGAAGAGGAACATGCCTAATACAGTAGAAAAGAGTAAAAGGCACCTTAAAGACTACTATCTGAAGAAGTGAGCAGCAACTCATGAAAGCTCATACCCTACCACAGATTTTTGTTAGTCTTTAAGGTGCTATTGGACTCTTACTCTTTTCTTCTGCTACAGACAAACACAGCTACCCATTTTGATCTAACAACGATATCTGTACCACACTGCAATTGCTGGGGGGGGGGGTCCTTTCCACACTAGATCTTAAATCCTGGTTCAGCCCTGTCCTCAAACTTACATTCTGCACTACATGCGAGTTCACCCCTGTAATTATCTCAGGGTATATTTACATCCTACATTACACTTGAGTTTGTCTCCACATTACATTGATATCACCCCGGTTTCGCCCCGCACTTGTCCCGGGATAAACAGATGCTGTTATAACCAGGGATAACTGCAAAGTATTGTGTCGTGAGTTGAACTCTGATAAAACCAGGGATGAGATCCAAGTGCAGAAAGGCCCACAGGCATGTTTTCTGCCAGGTTACAGCCATTCCCGACTACCTGAAATGGGAAGCTGATTCTTGGCTGCAAA
>NW_015162475.1:4675-20122 GCF_001447785.1 Gekko japonicus | reverse complement strand
TGAAAGCACCAAGATTGAATGGCAAAAGGGAAAAAAAATTGCTTATTTAAATATTTAAATGCCTCTTCTTGTATATGTTATGTCTGCCATCCATTGAAAATAAATATTAAAGAACTAATAGAAAAAATTACGTCCTTGTTAAATACATTGTATTAATGTAACTTTTTATGAGTAGGACTGTGGTGATTAATGTTTGTAAATAAACTATTTATTTCTAGGGCTGTCAACAGATTAAAAAGCAACTAGTGGATTCATGATTAATGTTTCTTAGTTTAATTGAACTTGCATAGATATGCGTATTGTCAGAAAGCTCAATTTAGGTTTCTTTCTGGCACAGGTAACTTACAATTTAATAAACAAACATTACAACTTCTCGACTAGAAACATCATTGTTATTTTGGGGATAATGCATCCCCAACATGCTGTGGAATTTCCACGAAAGCCTGAGTAATAATCTGGAAAAATTATTTCAGAGAACGAACTAATTTTTTTAGGTACGTTCCAAGACTGTGAGGTGAAACCTGTGCCTTGAATTTACTGGAGCATTTTTGCAGACAGACAGCTTCCCACTGCTGGAGTGCAATTTTCTCACCTTCTGCCTCCAAATGCAGCCCCCAAAGGCCTCTGAAGTGCCTTGAAATGATGGGGGGGGCATCATCTGGGAGCAGCGTTGGTGGTGGTGGGGCTTTGGGGGATGTAATAGGAGATGTTTAGTTTAGTTTTATTATTACAGTCTTAAGACCAACATACAGAGTAAGCATAACTATGTGAGGGAGAGAAGGGGGTAAAAACAGTCATAATATACAGAAATAGAAATCTGGATTTAAGAACTTTTATAATGCGATTCCCACAATCTATAATAGGAAATGATGAAGCAGCCCTCTGTGGAAAAGTGGATGCAAGGCATTGCTTTCAACGTATAGTCCTGGGGTTTTATTAATTTTTTTACTTGTTTTGTTTCTTTATATAATTCAAACTTGAATAAAGGAAAATAAAAGTCTGTGGCTTTCTCTGCAGCCTTTATGGGAGCTGTTCTTGCAGATGTGCATGAGGGTAAGTCCAGCCAAGCCTCTGGGTGCAGCATTAGGAGGAAACTTTGCTGGAGTGGGAGGGGCTGTGGGCGGCACAGCTTGGTTATGTCTGAGAATGACAGTGAGGTGGGCGCCACAGTCAGGGCCCTCCCACACCACTGGTCTTCCTCCCACAGGACTGTGGGCTTCGAAGGATTACTGAGCAATGCAGGAAGACGCTGCAGAGCAAAGTGTAAAGTCTCGCCGTCAGAGCTGACTAAATGGGGACCCCAGCAAGGGGCATTTACGGTCTCCCTTCCAAGTACTGACTTTGCTTGGTTACTGCGATCTTAGGAGACTGGGCTATACTGGGCTGTGCCTCTCCCAGTTCATAGCTAGGTAATGGTTCCCTTGCTCGAAAGCCAGCCGAATCTGACTCTAGGGTTGTGGTGCTCATCTCCGTTTCAAAGCCGAAGAGCCAGCGCTGTCCGAAGACGTCTCCGTGGTCATGTGGCCGGCATGACTAAACCCCAAGGCGCACGGAACGCTGTTACCTTCCCACCGAAGTGGTACCTATTTATCTACTTGCAATTTCTTGCTTTCGAACTGCTAGGTTGGCAGGAGCTGGAACTAGAGACGGGAGCTCACTCCGTCTTGCGGCACACTCGGGTCTCAAACTGCTGAACTACTGACCTTCCACAGCCTGCAGTTCAGCGTCTTAACCACTTGAGCCACCGCAGCTCCAGTTCATAGCTACTTCCAGTATAAAGTGACGGCTGCATTCCCCCCCCACCCACGTGGTGCCACTTAACCAGTTAAGTCTTTCTTGGACTGAGCTACTGGGTCTGTGAAGTTTTTTCCTGGTTAGTGCTCTGGAGGCTAGGTTAAGTGAGAGGTGGTTTTGTTGCGAGTTCTCCTCCTTCGAAAGACCGAGGAGGCCAATTCTGTCCCCTTTTCCCAATGCAGAAGGTCATTCCTCATTCCTACAATACTGAGAAGGCTCCGTTTCTGCATTTGCTGGATGGCACAAGAAGAGCTTGCCCTCGGATGTTACTAAGGACTCAGACTCCCTGGAATCCAATTTGAGAAATGGTGTTATGTATAGTAAGCAAGTTTATATAAACGTAAAGCACTCAAAATTATGTTATGCAGAAGGGAAGCAGTCAGGATGGCATCCTTTTAAAGCAGACGGTGTGTACTACAACAAACTGAAGGATCTGGAGATTCACTTGTCACATTTTCTAACAAGCTCTGTGTAAGCAAATGCCATCTAGTGTGCACATGGCAAACTACACACTTCCTAGAAATGTGTACAGATGTGCATGCAGTGCTCATTCCACCGAAGCATAACAGTTACGTCAGGAATTAGTTTATCTGTACTTCAGTCTTTCCCTGGTTCAGGTTAGACCATTCTAAAAGATAAAAGCTCCAGACACTGGAAACTTAAGTCGTGTTTGCAAGTGCCACTTTTAATGCAGAGATATTGTTAAACTTCTGAAAGAGATTTGTTATTGGTCTTTAGCATAGTTGTGTGTTTTTAATGTCTGAACTGCGTGCAAAAGTTCTCAGCAGATGTAAGAGATCGCACCTTGGATGAGGGAGGGAAGGAGATGAGTTGAACCAGAACCTTTAGATATTTCCATGAATGAATGAGGGAAACCTTGCAGAGGCTGTAGTGAATGTCTTGCTGGTTACTGCTTCAACTTGAACCTGAGGAGCAAATTTAAGCTTGGTTCCCCAAAAGCGTATACTTTTCAGTGCCCTGGCATGGCTGGACATCCTGTACCACTATATGGCTGAGCTCCATTTTACTGTGGGGCTTCACCATGCCATACAGTGGCCTTGACCGAGGACTGCATTGCAGGTGGGATGACCAGTGATTGTCCAAACACCCAATGATATAATGGAAATCTCACATCTTGGCATCTCTTGGCATCCAAAGACTCACAAGATCATATTGTGAGATTTAGGGTGCCATTTTGGGTTCTTATAGCCTTCTTGCAAATCCAGCCACAGAAGGAGGGACGACAGAAGAAGAAAGAGGAGGGGGGAAAGAGAGGGAAAGAAGGACAGGCAAAGAGGACACAACCAACAGGTTTTCTTGCGGACCACCCACTTGCATATTAAGATGGGTTTTGTGAGCCAGGCTCAGTTTCATCACAGGAAGACCCAAATGAACTCCATGAACAGACAGTGTTCCTAGCTGCGCACAGACAGTGTTCCTAGCTGCTCGGCCCATAACCCTTGTTATGTATTCTAACTATGCAGAGTGAATGGTGCATCACAACTCATGTATATTTGTATACACTTGTCAGGGATGCTCTAGACTGATCCTGCATCGAGCAGTGGGTTGGACTAGATGACCCGTATGGCCCCTTCCTACTCTGTGATTCTATGACTAGAGACCTACAATGCAATCCTGTGTAGACTTACTCCAGTCTAAGCCAATCAAAATCAATGGGTTTAGACTGGAGTAACTCTACACAGGAGTACATTGCTAATCACCTCCACCCCTGGGGTTTCTGACCATTACTCCTTCATCCTTGTTGAGAGCTGTGGCTGTGCAAAGTGTTTCGCTGATTAATGTAGCAGCAATAGCGGCCAACAACCAGCACTTCACCACGGCTGCTGTTCCCATCCCTGCCCCCACACCCAAGCGCCTGAACACATAACTTGCTTTTAATTAATTAGTGTAAAATGCTGGCTATGGTTTTTGTTGTTGTACATCGTGGGGATCAGGCGGCGATTCATAAATACAATGTAATAAATAAACAATAACAATAAATAACCCTCCTTTACCTCTTCGCTGCCCCTAGGTGTCTTCAAAAATAGTGCAGCTAGCCATTCATGCCCTTTGGGATCCCTGAACTCAACCAACAGTGCTTCCTCTCACAGGACTGCAGCTGCCATTTTGGTCACTCTGGAAACAGGCAATTAGAAATGGTAGCTGAACAGGGATCTCACAGGAGTTTGGTGAGCAGCACGTGTAGGTGTCCACGCTGCTTTTAATGGGGCCTGAGGGAGCGGGGGGGGGGAGGCTTATCCCTCCCGAGTGAGGGTGGCAGTCAAGGGCGCAGTGGGTAGACAGACAACTGGCTGGCTGGGCACAAGTGTGAGGCTGCTGGTCCCCAAAACCTGCTGTTTAAGGTAACCACCTCAAGGCAGCTCATAGAGCCATAAAACAAGTGGACTCCACCTCAGTTGCTTCTCTCTTATCTAATCCCTGACTATAGTATAACCAGGGCTTTTTTTGGTAGAAAACCCCCAGCATGAACTCATTAGCATAATAGGCCACACCCAACAGCAGAAACTCATTAGCATATTAGGCCACACCCTGACAGGGTAGCTCATTAGCATATCAGGCCACACCTCATGCCTTCCCTTGGCTTGCCCGGGCAAGTCCTCCCTTGAAGGGAAGGGAAGGCAGTTTAAACTGCCTTCCCTTAGCTTGCCTGGGTGTCCTGTGGCTGCGGGGAGTCTGGGCAATCTGGACTTTGGAGGGGAGGGGAGGCAGTTTAAACTTGGACAGGCCGGGGAAGGCACAGGGAGGCATTTAAATGCCTCCCCAATCCTTCCAGGCCCCCTCAATCCTTCCAGGCCTTGGAGTTGCCGGGGTGGTGGTGGTGTTGCTCTGTAGGCCTTCCCTCTATAGCGACACACTCAGAGGTTTTGGCTGTAGTGGGCATGGCCAACTCTGAAGCCAGCCGGAACTCCGTTCCTGTGCGTTCCTGTCCAAAAATAGCCCTGAGTATAACCCTTTCCAGACATTATAGCAACAGGTATTAGGCACCTAGTGCCACATGTATCAGGAGCACTCATAACCCACAATACTTTGACACATGCTTTGGTACAACGCTGAAAAATTCACTGGTCGGTTTGTGCATACCAAAGCTGTACTTCCATACAAATATGCACGTCCCCCATATTTAGACATGGCTACCACACATACTGGAAGGATTTCTGTGTAGTTGAGGGATCTATGGTATGTATGGACATAATGTCTGAAAAGGGCTTAGGATACTGCAGGATGACAGGCCGCTGTTGATTGTTGACTTTTAGAAAGGAAATACAGAGGATACTTATTTCTCCACTGGATTTCACTAGTTCTGCTAATCCTTCCAACAAAGAGTAAAACTTAGGTGAGGCTACATTCACTCTCATTTATCCAAAGGGATTGTGGGGGCACCTGAAACATTTGCATATTACTATGGATAAATGGAGTGTTGTTTCACATGGTTAGGTTGACACATGGGTACATCAAGAAGATTAAGGAAGTTAGAATATTGAAAGCAGGGACTGACAACTCCCATATTCTCAGGAGCCATTGTATCCTCTAGACAGTGGTAGTCTGCTGCATAACTTGATCCTCCAGTTGATGCTCATGCTTTATAATAAAGTTGCCATCCCATATGTAGTAACCGGGGGTTATTTTAATTTTTTAGTTGATTAGTTGTGTTTAGTTCCTTGTAGAAGCCTGGTGTTTGGTCCTTGAGCCTGAAAAGGGTTAATAAGGCCACCTGCAGACCACTAGTTGGTTGCCTAGCTCTGATTTGGTGGGATATTGGGATCAGGTGAACCTGGTTGCTAGGTCCAATTGACAATTAGTGCTGGGGGTCAGGTGTTTCCAGAAGGAGTTAAAAATGAAGTCCTTTTTTATCGTTGTCATCTGACTTTAGACCCTGAGCTGGATGCTATAGGGTACTATTGTTTTCCATTTGGGGAAAACCCTGAACTTCTGCTGGATGGACTGAACTTTTGGTGGCCTGAACTGCGGTAAGCAGATTGCTGTTATTTGTGCTTCAAGAACTGCTGTGAATAACTGGTGTGGTATCATCCAAGGTAACTTAGTTAGTGATTAAAAACCTTTTTTCTTTTTCTTTTGTGCAGTGTACTGGTATTGCTTTGCACCATAAAATAAACCTTTTTGGTTACATACCTGTTTGGGTATGTTCTGTCTGGGGGTTTGCAGAAAGGCTTTTCCTAGTTGCCTTTTGGCCCTACCAATTTTTTAGGAGTGGAACTCCTGACTCTGGAGAGAGTTTGGAGTTCTGCTTGAGGTCTGGGGGTAATTCAATTGGGCTCGGTTGGATCAGAGCTAGCCGGTATGTTATAGTGGCTGAAGTGTTGGGCTATGACCTGGGAGACCTGGGCTCAAATCCTCATTCTGCTAGGGAAGCTTGCTGGGTGACCCTAATCCAGTCATATCCTTTCAGGTTACCTTGTCTCACGTGGTTGTTAGGAGGGTAAAATGGAGGACAGGAGGACAAGGTAAGGTGCTTAAGCTCAAAAGTCCATTTCAGTATGTACTATTCCTCTGCTCATTTTAACCAACTACCTTCTTCTCCTAATGTATAATTTTGTTCAAACTTGGACTACACCTTGATTAACATTTGCTATGGTTTTTAGACACACCACTTAAAGAAGGGGGGGGGAGGGAGGCACATTTCCCCTCCAGAAAACTATTTAAGGAAGCTGCTGTTATAAATTTCAGACAATACTGTACCTTAAGGGTTTTTATTATTATTTTTTCTAAATGTCAAGTTTGAGTTAAAATAAACTGCATTGTGTTCGAGGAATGCAGATCCATACAATTTACTTTGAATGTTGCAAGGCAAAGATACGTTTCTGAAAAGCTGGTTCCATTTGCAGAGAGGGGGGAAAAACCTATCACAAAGGGCTTTCTTTTCAAATGCTGATAAGGCAAAGATGTCGTATGAGATAGCTTGTTTACAAACTGCATTTGTTGGTTGTAGATGAGTCATGTCACGTTTGGCCCTTTGAATACCCAGGTGAAGATCTTCTTACTTGTCTTACCCATTTAGTTAGAAGCATGAATTTTTGTTTCAGTTCAAGGCAAAGCACAGAGACTGTTGGTGTACTTTCATCTTATATAGAGAGAGAGATTAAATTCAAGGTGTTCTACTTTGTGTAAGGCAATTATGACTTCTGTAAATTTCCTCTGTCAACTATAACTATTTTGTAGTGACTCCATTTTGAATGGCCCAACACAGATCCAGGCCTGATGTACATATTGCTACAGCTAGGGTTTTTGTCCCCATGTGTTCCTTTAAAACAGGCCTCTGTCTTCATTTTCTGTGGACAGCTTGGTTTCTGAGGATACTTGAGTGGGTTAACATGCATTAATGCTGTCAAACTGATGTTGTCGTTGGTTAATAAAAATCAGGATTTCCGTTTGGAATTTTAGAACATACTGTTCAAAGTCCATATCCAGCCATTAGAATTGAATCCTATACATCTGTTGCTGAGCAGTCATTATGAACTTCTGTAAACAGTTGACATGTACCAAACTGGATGCATTCCAATTAGTTATGAAGGTAAACATTTTCCCCTCCCTTCATTCCTCATAAATCATTAGAGGGAATTGTACTCTTAAGATTTAAAGTTATAAAGGAAAGTACATTTGGGATATATCTTAAAACAACTCAATAAATGATCATTGACCTCCATATCCAACCTGTTGGTCTGTATAAAATGCAGTATGTCCAAGGCCTTGCTTTAAGTTACCATGGGGTTTCATTGGTTGGTGTCCTTGGTGAGTCACACCATTAATTTATAAAGTCAACCAGCACTTTTCGAATAGTGTGGGTCTGTTTGGTGTTGAAAGATATCCTTTTATATTTTTGTGTGCTGTGAGTCAAGACTGTCTGTGGGAGAGAGTTAGAATAGCACCAATCTAACTGGTGGTCCCTTTGAACATTAGCAGTTGATTTTCAGCCAGACGAGGCCAAAGCAAGTAGCTTCTCATAGGTGCCATCAATGAGCTGCAAAGTTCCATGTTGCTGAATCTTGCTTCCATTTGACGCATTAGAAGATAGAATTCTGATACATTGGAGGTGGAGGATCTGTTGTTAACCTACCCCAATCTTTTCTTTCTCTTCATTGAAGAGGCAAAAATGCAATTTGTCTCCTTCAAAGCTTGGTCAGATTCAAGGTGCCGAATGGCTGAAAAATTAAAATAAACATTTGGGGGACAGTGGCTCTTTTGTGATTTCAAGCTTTTGCATGATGAATGGAATCTGGGGACTGTGTGGCTTTAAGCAAAGAGTTTTCCAGCCCGTTCATAACAACAACAAATACCACCACAAAATAAATTCTTCATGGGGGGGTCCTGTATTTTGAATAGTAAATATCCAGCTGCTGCAAGTGGCATCTATTGAAATAAACAAATAATCAGTTATTTTACTTTTAAAATTCTAGCACTCAGAAGTGCTTTTTGTACAATTACTTCATCTTGGTGTCAAATATAAGGATGTGACCAGGAAGGCGCATATTTCATTCATCGGTTGTAAATCATACTCTGTATAGAATGGTCTTTGAATTACTCCCATTTGGCAATCTGAAGATATTCTTGCTGTTTTCAGTGAATCATCTATATTGTTGGTTTAAGTAATAATTTCCAGTTGGTTATTTACTTCACTAGAACCAGAACAATTTTATTTCCTGTATTCAAAATGCACACTCTGTTTCCTTTACAAATCCATTTCCGTATCCACTTTTAAAATATTGCTGTTCTTTGTGTAGGCCCCATCCAGTAGTGCAGCTGCTTTTACTAGTCATATTGAAAAATTATACGTAGATAGCTTTTTTCAGGTGGTTGGGGGGGATAACCTTTCCACCTGGTGGCATCTCAATTTCTTGAAAATATCTGTCTGAATATGGTCTCTTATTGAGGATGTCTGTAAACTTGTTTGATCTCCATTTGTGTTCTTGTTTCATTTATTTATAAAGTCTTTTTTCTTGGAAGTCAAATATTATTTGTCTGTTTCTTCCATTCATCAGCCAGATGGTGCCTGGGACCCTCTTCTTTGCAAGGTAGTGTTGACAATATGATCAGTTTTGTCTCTGCAAACAGTCTGAAGTTTTCATGCCACTCTGGATCATTTGCCTTACAATCTGTTGCTGGTTAAGTCAATTTTTTTTCCCCTCTTGGTGGCAGAAATTTAGTTTAGGCATGGAGGGGGGGGGAAATGGTTTTCCAAGAATTGCTGGAATAGATGGTCTGCTGGCCAGGGCACATGCGGGTGGATGGAGGGGCATGTGTGGGTGTAAGGTTATCTTCTGGGCAGGCTAAGGATCCCATTTTGCCCTGCCCTTTTCCAGCCAGGCCAGGTCTTAACGGGAATGCTGCAGTGCAAACGCGCACTTCTTGTAGGCAGCGTAAAGCAGGAGGATGGCACGCAGCATTTGGCGGCACATGGCCATAGCCATGCGCACTTGCGGCTCCTGGAGTCCACGGGGCCAACGTTGCTGGGAGCTTATGACCTGACAAAAGGCTGAGCGCTCTGAAACCCGCAGCGAGCCAGTCCAGTGTGGGGGCTGTGCCGTCACAAAGTGCCCAAACACAGAGTCGAGCCCCGTGAGCCGCACGGCCTGAGGCTTGCGCACTGTCCCGCCGCTTCCTCTCGTCTCTCCCGCTGCCCCAGGGGGTTGGGGTTGCCCAGCTCCTGTCTTCGTGCTGGGCTCCAGCACCAGGCTGAGTCCCTGGAAACAAGGCGGCACCTCAAGATCAGTGGCGGTGGCTGGGCTCTGCCCACCACGGAAAGGGTGTTTGGTGCCGCTGGGCCTGGGCACAGCACCCCGCAGCCATTGTAGGGACTCATCCAGCGGGGACCAGGGACCCCATAGCTGGTACCCACTGGCCATGGTCAGCGTTGGTCAGCTGCCGATACACCACCCTGCTCAGGCTCCTCGTGCATGTTTCCTTTGCCTGGCGCCTTGGCAACCTATTATGAGCACGCATCCATCCTGGAACACACTGGCCGGGTTCAGAGTTCCAGAAGCTCCTCCTCCTAGTTCCCACAGAATAGGGTTTCCTGTTAGAGTTCCCCCCCCACACATTAAAACTAACTTCTCTGGAAGACCACACTAATTCCAAGAATTGCAGCTGTCTCCCCAGCTCTGTACTCAGCTTATGAAAACCATTGAGCGGCAGCCAGAGACATTTTCAGCCAGGATGGTTTGCAGAGAAATGGTCAAACGCCTTGCTTCATTCATTCATTCATTAATTCATTCACACAACTACCTCCATTTCCCAGCCCACTTGGTGACCCAAGTTTGATTACTTGTAGCTGAATGTGAAAACTGAAACCCAGGAAAAGCGTTACATTGAAGGAAGTTGGGAGAATTCTGTCTGCTTATTCACACATGCAAGTAATCACTTGGTAATGCAAATGAAACATACATATGGGAATCTGTGTTGTATTCAGAAAACAAACCCAAACAACCCTCAAGTATGTATTTCTGAGTCACATATAACATCTTCGAGTCGGGACACCAAAATCTTGCTGAGCTACCAAGAGTATTCAGTGACATAAATTTGGGGCAGTCTCTCAGGCTAACCCTTACAACAGAAGAGTTGTTGTGAGGGTAATAAACGGGATCATCTCTCAGGGCTCTTTTTGTAGCAGGAACTGCTTTGCATATTAGGCGACACACCCCTAATGTAGCCAATCCTCCAAGAGCTTACACTAGCCCCTGTAAGAAGAGCTCTGTAAGCTCTTGGAGGATTGGCTACATTAGGGGTGTGTCGCCTAATATGCAAAGGAGTTCCTGCTACAAAATGAGCCCTTCTCGCTGCAGAATAAAGGCAGGCAGGGGGCAGTTCCATTTCCAGTTGGCCCTTTAAAGAAGTGAATGGAAGGATTTCCTTATAACAGACGCCTATAAAACCCTGTTGCTAAGCCCAAAATCTCTGTTTTTCATGTCTGCAAACTGTTAGCATAGTGAACATGTATGTAAAGAATTAGTTGGTTTTTTTATTTCAGAATGTCTTCCTATTTACAAATAACAGCTTTCTTCAGTAAATAACATCATTAAATTGCTTCTTGGCCCCTTCCGTCTCTTTGCCATTCTCATGATCATAGTAACGGAAAGTTCTCCACTTCCTATGTCCAGGATTATGTTAGGATGATTAGGTGGAAAACACTCTCATGAAGACTCCAACTTTTGTGTGTGGGAGGGGAGATTCTTGGGTGGGAACAGAAATGCTTCAATGCAAACAGGTCTGCTTCAAGAAAATTATATGGGATAAATGAGTGGCCCAGCTGGGAATGTGCTATGTGCAAGGCCACCCTGTCCCAAATAATCCAGCTAGACAACCACCATCTCAGTGTTACCAAAGGACTTTAAGAATTTAGGCAAAATTGGAATTTGGTGGTTTTGTTGACATTGGTGGTTAAGTTGCAATGTGAACCCTAATGGTTGTGTGAGTGTATATGAGTATGGTTGTGTGAGTGTATATGAGTATGCTTGTAGATCACCGAATGATTGCACCTTAATTTCGTTGTACTATGTACAATGGCAATAAAGTATATTATTAAAATGAGTACAATATTTTTTGCCATTTTCTGCTGGCATTCAGGGTGATTGAAACCAATGGAGCGGTTGGCTTGTATTATAGCCCAAGATCTAGTTCTTCTGCACTCAGTTCAACAAATATACTCTGGCATCAGTCTACACAGTCTGACACTCAAAGTTTCTCTGCCAAAGGAAGCTCTTTGTTGCCCTGCTTTGAAAGTTGAGAAACAGGTGTTGAGAATGAATACACTTTGGCGAAGTTGGCATGGTTTCAGTGGCCACAAGGAAGGGTTGTCTTAAAGCATTTAACTTGGCATGTTAAATTGGTATGATATGATGGCTGTACATTTTAAAGAACAGGAGCCCATAATCACTATTTGAAAATATCCACAGACTAACTTTGTATTTGGAATCCAGCTTCGGTAAAAACAAATCTGAGTGGCTGTTTGTGATGACAAACGTCTGTATGTGTTAACTGCACAATCCTCAACCCTAAAAAAAAATCCATCCCTCTTGATTTCATGAGAAATAAAGTTGATGTATGAACTGGTATACGTAACTTGTCACTAAAATCAGCCTTTGTACCAGAGGACTGGAGAGTAGCAAATGTTAACCGAATTTTTAAAAAGGGTCCAGAGGGGATCGAGGAAATTACTGGCCACTTAGCTTACTGTCTGCTCCAGATAAATTAGCAGAAGCTGCAGGGCTATTTTTGGGCAGGAACGCACAGGAACGGAGTTCCGGCTGGCTTCAGAGTTAGCCACACCCACTACAGCCAAAACCTCTATGTGCATGGCTACAGTTTAAACTGCCTTCCCATCCCTTCAAGGGCCAGTTTACCCCAGGCTCCCCACAGCCACAGGGCGCCGAGGCAAGCCAAGGGTTGTGGCCTAATATACCAATGAGCTGTGCTGTCAGGGGTGTGGCTAATGAGTTCCTGCTGGGCTTCTTCTACAAAAAGAGCCCTGAAAGCTGTAATCAAAGACAGAGTTATTAGACACATAAAGAGACAAGGCATGTTGAGGGAAAATCAGTGTACCATCTGACAAAGGAGTTCTTTGAGAAGGTTAATAAATATGTGGACAAGAGTGATTTGGTAGACAACAGTGACCCAGTAGACATCATATACTTGGGCTTCTAAAAGGTTTTTGACAAGGTGCCTCACCAAAGACTCCTGAATAAATTTAGCGATCATGGGATTAAAAACTGGTTAAATTGCAAGGGGTAGGGATAAACAGGCAGGTCTTGCGATGGAAGGAACTGAGTAGTGGAGTCCCACAAAGACCAGTATGTATACCAGTGCAATTTAATTCATTTGTATATTATTTGGAACAGGGCTATTTTTGGGCAGGGGCAGGAACGCACAGGAACGGAGTTCCCGCTGGCTCCCAAGTTGACCACGCCCAGCAGGAACTCATTAGCATAATAGGCCACACCCAACAGCAGAAACTAATTAGGATTGGCTATGTTAGGGGTGTGTGGCCTAACATGCAAAGGAGTTCCTGCTACAAAAAAGCCCTGGGTTTTGACAACAAACAAGGTAAACAGAATAACAAGCAAAAGGTGGGTGTGCCTGGATAACCACACTTCTGATAACATGGGGGTGCGGTCTAATGTGCTAATGAGCTGTGCTGTCGGGGGTGTGGCCTCATATGCTAATGAGTTCCTGCTGGGCTTTTTCTACAAAAAGAGCCCTGATTTGGAATTAGGGTAAGCGGTGTGGTGGCCAAGTTTGTGAATTATTCAGGATGGTGAAAACCATGGTGGATTGTAGAGCGCTCCAAGAGGATCTTTCTACACTGGGTGAGTGGGAAACAGTGTGGCAAATGAAATTTAGTATAGGTAAGAGTAAGGTGATACACAGTGGAACAAAAAATGCTAACCTTAAATATACGCTAATGGAGTCTGAGCTGGCTGACAATGAGACGGAAAGTAATCTTAGGGTTGTAATGGATAGCTCCATGAAAATATTGACTCATTATGCAGCAGGGGAGAAAAGGGAAAACTCCACGCTGGAGACGATTAGGAAGGGAACTGAAAACGAAATGGCCAATACTGTAATGCCTCGTGCAGTTTCATTTGGAATTCATGTACACTTCTGATCACCATATCTCAAAAAGGATACTGCAGAGATGAAAAAAGTACAGAAGAGGGCAACCAGCATGACTGGGAGGTTGGAGCACTGTTCCTGTGAGGGAAGAATGAACAGTCTGGAACATTAAAGATCAGAAGAAAAGTTGACTAATGAGATCATGACAGAGGTTTATAAAACTGTTCATGTGGTATAGGGAGAGGATAGAGAGAACCCCCTCTCCCCCATGCTATCATGCTAGAACTCCAGTGTAGTTGATGGGCATATAGACTCAGGATGGACAAAAATAAATACATCTTTAGTCAATGAGTGATTCAGTTCACTGCCAGTGGCCATCACTATGAGCATGGATGGTTTTGGATGGGTATTAGATTCCTGGTGGAGAAGTGCTCAGTGGTTACTAGCCAGGATGACTACAAGGGTGACTTCACACCCGGGGCAGTCAGCCTCAGAATACCTGTGGTAGGAAGCTTCCTCAGGGAAGGCCTTGGCCTCTACATCCCGTTTGTTGGCCCTCTGGGCCAGCTGCTTGGCTGCTGTGTAAAACAGGGTGCTGGATGTGTCCATCTAGTTATTGGATCACTTTACAGAGATTTTCAGTGTTGAACCAGGGAAAATGGAAATAAGGGAATTCAGATGGAAGAACTGTTTCACTCCTTTCTACTGATCTTAATCAATGTCCCCTCTAAGCTGTGGAGTCTTGTGAGCAAAAATTCTACCTTGTGAGCTACCGGCATCAAAGTTGTAAGCGAGCAATTTGGCTCCTGCATCAATTAGTTTGCTCCAGAGAACCTCCTTCCTGAGCTCAGACAAAAACGTGTGAGCCGGAGGCTAAAAAACTGTGAGCTAGCTCACACCGATTCAGCTTAGAGGGAACACTGATCTTAATCCATCAAATTAGTACTCTCACCACTGCATTATCATCCTTTATGTGCCTCACAGTCACAGTCTTTGGGTAGCTTTCCACCACCCAGTATTAGCTAGAACACAATTTTGTGGTATGAGTAGGCTATTGGATTACTGGGCTTCGATTACTGGTCTGTAAACAGAAAGCAGATAATGAATGGCAAGACCCAGGTCCTTTCTGGTAGCTAGGTTTCTCAGACCTGGGAGCTTTGGGGTTTGTTTCCAGGGACTTCTGTGACATTTCTCTGCCCACCCACCCCAATTTCTTTCAATGCAAGAGTGGAGGAGAGCTGGCAGGGGTGGGAGGCTGCCTACTATTAGTCGCTAAACCCCAGAGACAGGAACGGTGAATCTTCAGTAGCTGAAATGGCAAAATGAATAGGAATGTGAAAGAATATTTGTAGTCATTCCACGCTCCCTTAAATGTTAAGAAGGATATTATATTGCTGAAGGATGTTGTACATAACTACTCCTTTATTCCAAATGATGGTCCTGCATTGGGCAGGTGGTTGGACTGGATGGTCTGTATGGCCCCTTCCAACTCTATGATTCTATGATTCTATGCAGGGGTCGTTTCGTAGAAAAAGAGCTAGGGGAACTCATAAGCATAACACATTAGCATATGCCACACCCCCTGACATCACCGGAAGTGTGTCATAAAGCCACACTCCCTGACATCACCGGAAGTGTGTCATAAGGCCACACACCCCACCCCCAATGGTCCCGGCCGCCGGCCTTTCAGCTCCACTGCCGAACCCCATGAGGGGCCCGGCAGTGGACCTGCAAGGCTGGCTGGAGTGCAAGGAAGCCCCACGAAGGCCCTCCCTGGCCCCAGGCAGGCAGGGGTGGGGAGAGGCAGGGAGGAAGCAACTTACCCTCCCTCTTCTCCTGCCTCCTCCTGGCTGAATGAGGGCCGGAAGCGGGGCGGCCGGAAGCAGGGGGCGGGGCTTCGTCATGTGCTCCGCCCCCTTACCTCACCCGGGGGAGCTGCGATCCCCTGCGATCCCCTGCGATCCCTCCCGAAATGACCTCTGATTCTATGAAAGGTCTGATGAGGAACCTGATAGTACAAGGACACAGGTGACTTGCTTATTATCAAATACAAATGATTCTGTTCCTCTT
>NW_015162475.1:0-3750 GCF_001447785.1 Gekko japonicus | reverse complement strand
GCTTAGTTCGCGACATCTTTTGTGACGCGAGCGGATGTTGGAGTTTGAATGCTCTGACAGTTATTTTGGGTTGATTGGACTGGGCCGGGCCATAGAGGTGGGGGTTGGTTGGCTGGATCTTGAGCAGGTGAGTGATCAGTTGACCCGAAGAACCTGCGAATAGATCGAGCTGTTTCTGAGAGAAGGGGCGGGAGGGCAGAAGGAGATGCCGCTTCATCCCCCCTTCCCATGACACCCCTCTCCAACTTTCCCCTCTCACAATAGCGTCTCTAGGCAGAGGCCGTGCAGTTGGCAATGCGTCTCTATTGGGACTTCGGTGAGAGCTCTACAATTGTTTCTCTCGGTCTCGGTTACTTGGGAGTAAGCCTCATTTGAGTTCTATTTCTGAGTAAGTAAGCGTAGGATGGGGCCGAAAGGGGAGACGCTGGGACGGCCCCTGCTTTTGAAGAGCCCCGCCCCCCGCACCTCACCCGGGGGAATGGTGATCCCTCGCAATCCCCCCAAATTGACCTCTGGTTGATGGGCATATAGACTCAGGATGTACAAAAAGAAATACATGTTTAGTCAATGAGTGATTCAGTTCACTGCCAGTGGCCATCACTATGAGCATGGATGGTTTTGGAAGGGTATTAGATTCCTGGTGGAGAAGCGTTCAGTGGTTACTAGCCAGGGTGACTACAAGGGTGACTTCACACCCGGGGCAGTCAGCCTCAGAATACCTGTGGTAGGACGCTTCCTCAGGGAAGGCCTTGGCCTCTACATCCCGTTTGTTGGCCCTCTGGGCCAGCTGCTTGGCTGCTGTGTAAAACAGGGTGCTGGATGTGTCCATCTAGTTATTGGATCACTTTACAGAGATTTTCAGTGTTGAACCAGGGAAAATGGAAATAAGGGAATTCAGATGGAAGAACTGTTTCATTCCTTTCTACTGATCTTAATCCATCTGATTGGTACTCTCACCACTGCATTATCATCCTTTATGTGCCTCAGAGTCAAGTAAGCCCTTGGACTTCTTTGGGTAGCTTTCCACCACCCAGTATTAGCTAGAACACAATTTTGTGGTATGAGTAGGCTATTGGATTACTGGGCTGTAAACAGAAAGCGGATAATGAATGGCAAGACCCAGGTCCTTTCTGGTAGCTAGGTTTCCCAGACCTGGGAGCTTTGGGGTTAAGACAGGGGCAGGGAAAAGTTTCAGTGATGTCAGTTCTGGACCTTTACTACATTGCATGGAACCCTAGGAATCTTCCCAATCTTTATGGCAAAGACTGCAGAAATTGGAGAAATTCCTAAAGCATTGAGGATGTGGCAATTGTAAGTGACATTGCCACTTCTGTGACATTTCTCTGCCCACCCATCCCAATTTCTTTCGATGCAAGAGCGGAGGAGAGCTGGCAGGGGTGGGAGGCTGCCTACCTATTAGTAGCTAAACCCCAGAGACAGGAACGGTGAATCTTCAGTAGCTGAAATGGCAAAATGAACAGGAATGAGAAAGAATATTTGTAGTCATTCCATGCTCCCTTAAATGTTAAGAAGGATACTATATTGCTGAAGGATGTTGTATATATCTTTTTCTGTGTGGAATAAACATCACACTTAATAAGCTAATAGTGAAGTAATGAGCATTTGTACGTGCGTGAAATGGGGGAACAAATTCCTTTTTATAATAAGGGTACTTAGATTCAGGGATCTTCCAGAAAAGATCCCTAAGTGCACTAGTTATGGAATCTTTCCAGAATGGTATCAGATTAGTAATCAAAAGAAGAAGAAGATTGGATTTATACCCCACCCTTCACTTGGCGTCTCAGAGCAGATTACAATCTTCTCCCCTTCCGCTCCCCACAACAGACACCCTGTGAGATAGGTGGGGCTGAGAGAGCACTGAGAGAGCTGTGACTGACCCAAGGTCACCCAGCTGGCTTCATGTGGGGGAGGAGTGGGGAATCAAGCCCAGTTCTCCAGATTAGAGTCCGCCACTCTTAACCACCACACCACACCACATCACACTGGCTTTTCATTTCACTCAGCTTCAAGGGCAATGAGCAACTGCCTCCCTAAAACTGCAGAACAGCCCAGTTAACACTGCCTCCCAGTGTCCCACCCATTTGGGATAGGTCTATGCTTTCCGGACAATATTAATGCTTCTGGAAAGGGCTGCCATAGGGTTGTCAGCCCTGCTTTGGCAAGTGGAGGAGATTTTGAGGGTGGTGCCTTGGGAGGGTGGAGTTTGGGGAGGGTTTTACCCCAATCCACGGCTTCCTCACTTTCCCTCCTCTCCTGTCACTTGCTCTAAGACAGTGAGCAGCAGAGAGAGCTGAGGTGCCCTGGGAATGCATGCTCTAAGAAATCCCACCCTTGTTGGGAATTTCCCTTCATGCCCCCTCAACCCCCTTCCCAAAACTTTGGGGGTTCATGGGGTTCTGCCACCCCACCATCGTCTAAGGGTTAAGTTTATAGTTTTATCTGATTTTATTCTTTCATCCAAATGTTGCAACCTGCCCTTAGCCCCACTTGCAGGAAGGGTGGGATAGAAATTGAATTAAATAAATAAATAGGTCTCCCGAATCCTCTTAGATGCCATGAGCCATCTAGGAGAACATGTAGATGCTCACTTGATAAAGTTGAAACTACCAAGCATATGATTAAGGAGTGTCCCATATTTAATGAGCTGAGGGCCAGTTTAATTACTCCTTTATTCCAAATGATGGTCCTGCCTTGGGCAGGGGGTTGGACTGGATGGTCTGTATGGCCCCTTCCAACTCTATGTGTTGTAAGTTAATCTCCAGCAGGTAGATCAGTATGATCTAAGCTGACAGCTACCTGTCAGCAGGTGGAGTGATAAAGCTAGTTCCAACCGGTTTTGACTGGCACTGGACAGTGTGTAGTCACCATGACTCAGCTTGAATCTGATTGGTGGAACTATGTATATAAGTCTTGTACCGTTGCCATGCATTTTTCTTCTGTCTGAAACGAGCGCCTGGCGAAGTAGTTTGATTGTGGATATTGTGAATAAGCCCTTGTACATAGTGTGCCACTGGACTGTTTCAGTGTGGTTACTATAAGGGGCTTCACAGCAAGAACTGCAGTGAAGAGCTGGTAAGGCTGGGAGGCTGGAAAGTCCTGAAGGGTGCTGGCTTGAATAAGTGCTGGTTTTGGACTGTTACACACACTTAGCGCAACACTATGATTCTATGAAAGGTCTAATGCGGAACCTGATAGTACAAGGACACAGGTGACTTGCTTGTTATCGAATACAAATGATTCGGTTCCTCTTTCTGTGGCAAAACTTGTAGCGGCAATAATCAAACAGCAGAAGAAGACTATCAAGTAAGGCATTAATTTATTTTATTTTACTGTTTTATATTTTGCTTAAGGCTATTGCTGTATGAGCAGTAATAGACAGACAGGGATAGATGGAAGGAGAATCTCAGTAGCTGATCTGAGCAGCCTTTGGCTAGTGGGTTCAATGCAGTCTCATATACACCTCTTAAGAAAAAGAGTTAAAATGCATTCTATTAAAAACTACAACACAGATGAGCTAGGCTACAGCAGCTTGCAAAGGCAGAGTTTCTAGAAAATAAAACAGGAAGAAAAATACTAGCTTGCTTACACTGGAAATTAGGATCACTTTGTCCTGTTAGCATCCTCCCACCTCCTTTGGGAAGAATCCTCTTGGAAAGACAGGAGGCAGGACAGAGGATGTTCTCCATTCTCCCCTGGGTCACTGCCCTGGACAAATGCATATGTGTGCTT
>NW_015162474.1:2392551-2436211 GCF_001447785.1 Gekko japonicus | reverse complement strand
GCTGGCACCACACAACTGGGCCATAGTTTACCCACGGAGAGGTTGCCAGAGGAGGGAAAGCTGAAGACAGAGTGGCTGATAAAGATAGGTTGGCTGGTGGGTGGACAGGAAAGAAGGCAGCAGGAAAAGGGAAGAGGCTATGGGGGTTTTCAGAAAGGGAAACAGGATGTAGTGAGGGAGGAGAAAATGAAATGCCCTGCAAGTTCCTGTGGGTCCCCCACTTGTACAATCTAATGCTTACACACCTCCACTACATGATAGATTCCCAGATTTTATCTTGGAAAGCTATAGTGTGATCTGTACAGCCATATAGTTAATTCAAATGTTAAACCCTTCAATAGATGCTTGGAGGTGGAACAAGTATGCTAGGTAGGCAGGGAGGTTAGGCATACCTTTATGCCTCCTTTGGTGTTCATCATCATGCATAGAGGAGACATAAAAACATAAGAGACACCAATGTTGGATCACGCCAAAGGCCCATCCAGTCCAACACTCTGTGTCACACAGTGGCCAGAAATACCAGGTGCCATCAGGAGGTCCACCAGTGGGGCCAGGACATTAGAAGCCCTCCCACTGTTGACCCCCCCCCCCAAGCACCAAGAAGACAGAGAATCACTTGCCCCAGAGCCCCTATCTATACCTTGTAGCTAATAGCCACTGATGGACCTCTGCTCCATATGCTTATCTAATTCCCTTTTGAAGCTGTCCATGCTTGTAGCCGCCACCACTTCCTGTAGCAGTGAATTCCATGTGTTAATCACTCTTTGGGTGAAGAAGTACTTCCTTTTATCCATTCTAACCCGACTGCTCAGCAATTCCATGGAGTGCCCACGAGTTCTTATATTGTGAGAAAGGGAGAAAAGTACCTCTTTCCCTACCTGCTCTATCCCATGCATAATCTTATAAACCTCAATCATGTATTCAGGAGTATTTAGGAAATCTATGTCTCAGCCATCTCTTGAACTAGGGATTTTTAAGCTCACAATTTCAGCCACTATACTGTACAAGGCTACCTGGTGCAAATTTCACACTGTTCTTACTCAAAGGATCTTTTAATAGGTCATTATACAGACACATTCTTTTAATACCTTAGATTGGTGGTGGTGGGGGGGGTTGCAGTAGTATACATGAATACATACATACATGAAGCTGCCTTATACTGAATCAGACCCTTGATCCATCAAAGCCAGTATTGTCTACTCAGTGGCTCTCCAAGTTCTCAGGCAGAGGTTTTTCACATCACCTATTGCCAGATCTTTTAATTGGAAATCCAGAGGATTGAACCTGTGACTTTCTGCATGCCAAGAAGATACTCTACCACTGAGCTACAGCCCCTCCCCCCAAAAGTAATTGGAGACAAAAGTAATTGGAGAAGTATTTTTTCTGAGTGCCTTTCCAGACCATTTGGAAAGTGTAAACAGTAAAGGTGGAATTATGTGCAAACAGTATATCTGAAATCTTGAAATTCTGCTGAAAAGTAGTTACCCAGTACATTAAAGGTATTTCAGGCTCATCCCACCATGCTGGTTTGTACCAGAAATGACATTTCCCCTAAATGTAGTACTATCTTTTGAACAGAACAGAAAAGCAGTATATTAATAAGGAAAGCATCAATTTTTGTTTGAATCACATTAAATTCTGATGACTGCAGAGAATTATAAAATTGTTTAAGTCTTTTAGTACTTCAGATGAACTATAATCTTCCCCAAGGGTGTATTTTCTATATTTAACTCCTTCTCTTTCTGTTTTCCTATCATATTCTGCCAAAAGTAATTTCCCCATTGTCTTATTTTTAATGAGGGATAAATTAGTCTAGTAGGCAATGAAGTTGAAATTAAAATCCTTTATAAAGAATACCAAACATGAATGTAACCTGAAAAAGGTCCTTGCTTTATATAACATATGGCTAGCATAATCTCCACTGAAACTCCTGGCTCCTTATTGTGCTCACTGCTATAGCCAGCAATATTAGGACACAGCTGTTCCTTGCATCTTGTGCTATTGAAAGTGGGGGAGCGGAGAGGCGGAGTCTACGACACAATGATGGTGGATGCCTTTCCCAGCTCTCTGGGAAGGCATACAGCACAGCAGCAAGGGGGAGAGGTGCCGCTGGATTGGCACCCCCACGGGAGTTCGGGGAGAACTCCCAAGCCATAGGGCTTTTGAGGGTGAGCCTCTTTTCCTGCTAACTGCAGGGAGATGGAGGCTCCCCTCCGCCCTGACGGTCCCTCTCGCTGACTGCGTCCTCTTAGCGAGGCCACAAGCTGTGTCAACCCGATCAAGCGCAGGAGATCTAGCGGAGGAGCGATTAAGAGCATGGTCAAGATAAAGACCAAAAATGAACTGTGAGTTAAGGACTGCGTCCTCTTAGCAAGGCCACAAGCTGTGTCAACCCGATCAAGCGCAGGAGATCTAGCGGAGGAGCGATTAAGAGCATGGTCAAGATAAAGACCAACAATGAACTGTGAGTTAAGGAGTGAACTGTGAGTGAAAATGAGCGATTTGTCTTCAGAAGAGAAAATCCTTCCCCCCAAGGAAAAACTTCTTGAGCGATTGGAATATTCTGAGAGAGGGATGCCTCTCAATGCATTTACATAAACGAGGGGGGGGGAGAGAGAAAAGATTGTAAATGGATACTTGAAATGAAATCCCCCCCCCGAAACCCCTTAAGCGATTGGAGTGGAGTGCCTCTCTGATGCGTTTACATAAACAGATGAGGGAAGGGGGAGAGGGAGAGACAGCTGTAAATGGATACTTCTGAAAGGCTTTATTTACAAGCGTGCAAGCCTGTTGTGGGAGATTTCCATGAGCTTTTAAACAGCGAATGCAATTTGCAGAGCCGGGAAGAAAGAGATTGTATTGAAAATAAAACGTTGAAATGGCAGGCACTCTAAAAAAGATGGCAAAAACTCCGAGAAGAAGGAAGTTGACATCACTGCACTAGTAGCAGAAGCCATTAAGCCGATTCTGGAGCAACTTGTTGGTATTAACCAGCAGCTTGCCAAGATAAATCAACAATTTGTGTCCCGGCTGCTCCAGGAGGCGATAGTAGAAAAAATGGAATTGTGGGCTTTCAAAGCGAATTAGATGGACACTAAATTAAACAGCGATCTCAATGAGAAAAGAAGAAAAAGCACAAGAGAAACAGGAAAAATTTACAAGGATTTAACTCCTTCTTTGCAAGTGTTTTTAGAAAGTGTCATCTTAAAGCCTGCTGAGAAAAAAGAGCTGGAGTTTCCCTTCACAATCAAGAAACCTTTGAGATGCCACGGGCCCCCGAGACCAGAGCAGAAGAGGCTTAAGACTGGCGGTTTTATGCCTTTGGACGGAAGAAGATTGGGTTGCAGTGAACGTCTAAGAAGCTATCAAGATTTTAGAGAGTTTTAGTATAGATGTAAAGGCAAATTGCCTTTATGAAGCGAGCCGGAGGAAATGCTCAGGAAATCTTCTCATAACAAGTAACAAACTAACATATAAGCTTAGAAAGACAGGTCCTCACAAAGTATATTGTTTATTAACAGCCTTTTTAAAAATTAACAGTAGTTTAACAGGGAATGATCTCCTAACCTTGGGTTTTCAGTTTAGTGTGGGTTGCCTTTTCTTTCTCCCTAATTGTAGTCCCCCTATCCCTATTTTTTCTTGGTAGTTTGTGTAGTATTAAAAAAAAATAAAAAATCCCCTCCGGGGGCTTAAAAAAAAGAAGAAAGTGGGGGAGCAAATCCAGAAACTGAGCTGTGTTTTTCATCTCTGCATCCCCATTTGTACATGATACCAGCATAAGAAACAATATAACGAAGTGTGGCAATAGTCTTCAAACTTTCCACACCCAGGACCCACCTGGAATTTTCCAGCAGCAGCTTGCATGACATCAAAGTCACATGACAAGAAGAGGAGGAGGTAGCATTATGATTTCACTGATGACAAGGTACTTCATTCTTTCAAAAAAAACCCCAAGCCCCTCAAGTGGCTTTCTTTACAGATGGAATGCTTGGGTTGTAAATGCCTCAAGAGCTTTATTTATTTAGGAGGGGTTTATGCTGCGTCTTCAGAGTCCTGCTTTGAGGGCTTGCATTTGTCAGTGTCTCACTGCATAGAACTCATTGTGGAAATTGTAAGCTGTTTCCCTCAGTGCTGGTGAATCTGTAATTCAGGTACTAAGATTCAAAATGATCAGAAGATTTACTACCGCTAGATTTTTTTTTGGGGGGGGGGGGTGTTGCGGTGTGGAAGGCAGGCTCCATGCCACAAACAAATGCAGAATGCCAGAGGAGAAACTGTGTGCATGGGCCTGGGCTGACTAGAGGAACAGAGAAATGGGAAATGAAAGCACAGTGGGGAAAGAGGGCTTTGTGCATGGAGCATTGGAAGTTCAACTGATGGTGGTGGCCAAGCTAGGCAGTGCTGGCCAAGGGAAGAGGAAGAAAGCAAGGAAATGCTTTTACAGGGAGGGGAACCTGCCTGTGCTGAAAAAGAATTCACTAGTGAGTGACTTTGCCTTGCTTTCCTGATGCTTCTCTCACCATGTGTACAAAGAGAGACAGGAGGTGTAGTACTCTCTATGGAGTCACATTGGCAGCCAGTCTATCTAAACAGCAGCAAAAAGGAGGCAGCTCTGCGTGCATCAGCAGTCCAGCACACAGGCTTCTGTGATCCACTGGAGAGTTATGACCCCAGGGAAACAGCTCTGCTATTGTACTGATGTGACCACAGAAAGATACCCTCTAGGGTATATTAGGCACATTCTGCAGGACTAGAACACAATTTCTTCAAACAGCACATTTACTGTAGCATAACATTCTTGATAGGAGTAAACAATATGTGATGTATCGTTGAATACTACTGGTGTTTTACCAGCTTTTAGAAGTTATACTATCTGATACCACCTGAACATCTCCAGCAGCAAGAGAAATTAACTAGCTGTTGTTAGAGCACACAGTGTCTTCCTTAGCAGCATGGCTTTTTCACAGCTGAGTACTCTCTGGTTTTACCCCCTGCTCCTTCTGCTATTCAAATGTGTACTGATTTTGCTGCACAACAATGAGTTGCAGAAACACATGCACCAGAATTACCACTGGGCTGCTAAACAAAGGAGACATTGAAAAATGTTGATCCTTTCCTTTAAAGCATTAATTCTTCCTGCAATCCTGACCTATCTCAGTTTACCCTTATCAGTGGAATGATCTGACAGAATATTGAACCAATTGTTTTCATTAACTAACCCATCCCCCACCTTAGATTCAGCTCTCAACTGCGTGTTATGCATTGTATGTGTGAGTAATACATATTCTATGGCCTTGGGTAGAATAGTCCCTTTAGATATCCATCACAGTTAGCTCAGAAATAAATCTCTTCCTGGTTTCATATGACCAACAGTGCAGAGTGAAAAGATTAATGCTCTCCAGACTCAAGCTACAGATTTAACTGCAGCACTGATAGAAATTCTTGATGTTCACAATCCTTGTCCACATCAGGCTGCAGTCTGGTACATTATTTTAGTATTTAAATGCCATTGAAGTCTTTGGGATTTAAACAGCCTTAACCATGCCTGGACTTTCAGACCTATTCAAAAGCAAAGAGAAATGTGTGTGTAATCACACATCTGTAAATCTCCCACAGGGACAGGCTTATGATGAACTAAATGTGCCTCTAGAATTGTTGAACTAATTCTAGTTGCACACAAAAATTAAGATTAACTTGCAAAAATGCAAGCGTTTGGAATCAAAGCTTAGAAGTGGATAATATAAGCTTTCTAGAACAAGAAGAAGAAGAATGTAGCATGCCTTTAAAATCTCTCTATATTATAAAGCTAATTTGGGGTGACCACACTCGATGCGCTCCCTCAGCCATAGGCTGAGGCAGCCACCACTTACTCTGAGAACGCTGGCCACTGGCCGTGGTCTCTGCCCCCACCCACAGAGGCGCTGCAGGAGTGAACGTGCCCTGCGATTCGAAGAGAGAGCTGCTTTGGCATGTCCACGCTCGATGCGCTCCCTCAGCCATAGCCTGAGCCAGCCGTCACTCACGCCAGGGACGCTGGTCACTGGCCACAGTCTATGACGCCTGCCCACAGATGCGCCACCTGGGTCAACGTTCCCCGCAATTCAAAGACACTGTGGCAGAGTCTTGCCCCGCCACCCAAGCAGCCGTCATATCTGTCCTCTCCCGAGTGCCCATAGCCAGCTGGGCTGCGCGTGGCCCGACGACGGATGGTCCGTGCACGCCACTGGGGGTCGTGGCCCGAGCCTGCCACCACCCTTGCCTGAACGCGTGTCGCTGCCCAGCCTCCATGTGATCTGACGATGGGCAGCCCAGCCACTCCAGCGGGGGGGGGGCTATCCTGCCCTTGCCCTCACCCGAGCCCGGCTACAGGCTCCCAGCTGCCCTGCGCCTGGACGATGGCCACATCTCCCACTCCAGCATGTGGGGGCAGCCTCCAGCCATGTCTGATCCTGCTGCTGCCACCGCTGCCAACATGCAGCTGGCTGGCCTCTCACTGGGTGGGGGCCGGCACGCCACCAGCCCCAAGGCTTCTGGAAGTCACCCAGCCACTCCCTCGCCCCCCGACTCTGGGGGATCGTGCGGGGGGAGAGATCAGGAGACTGGGGGGGCGCCTCTGTCATGCCGTGCTAGGGTTCATTGTCTTCCTCCACGATGGGCTTTTCTCCTAGTAGAATATAAAGGATTTAAAAAAGAAAAATAAAGAGTTTTCAAAAGCTAACATATATCGATCTTCTGTTACATTGCCTAGCATGAACAGTGACTTGTGGAATAAATCTTCCATTCATTTTTTAAGGGAATGAGGAGATAAGAACATGGGCAGTAAACTGTGAAAACTCAAGTTTAAACATTTACTTCACCTTCATTTTGCACAGCTGGTAATCATAGCAGTCTTGTTTTTTTAAAAAAAAATCTAGACTGTTCAGCACTTGTGACATGACCACCCTGATCCTAAAGACTCTTGCCACACTGATGTGTGTTTACTTTGAACTCTACTGCTAAATTCAGTTGGGAGTTAATCCCAAGGATGTTAGCATTATTTCAAAATAAGTTCCATAATAATATCAGATTTTGGAACACAGGCAATTGGTTTCTTTCCCCCCAAAAAAGCAGTGACCGAAATGACTTATTCTCTTTCTGCAAGCACTGATCCTGT
This sequence comes from Gekko japonicus, assembly GCF_001447785.1. Classification (NCBI taxonomy): domain Eukaryota; kingdom Metazoa; phylum Chordata; class Lepidosauria; order Squamata; family Gekkonidae; genus Gekko; species Gekko japonicus. Next base: position 2,429,058 of record NW_015162474.1, on the reverse strand, counting down.
CTCTAGAGTGTGTTAATGATTACGCCACATGAGGTGGATGGCAGCTTGGATGTACAGGACACAGCCTGTCTCCAGTTCCCCTTTAAAAACAAGATGTATATACAAATCAGGCAAAATAAAGTATGACAACATATTTCCACAGTAAGGTATTGCAGCTGGGAAAAGAGTTCATCCTCTTTCTGTTTGCCATGTTTAAAGGACTGCCTGAGAGATGCTGTGCAGCAAAGAAATGCTTTCTCTGAAGGACTTTTGAAAAAACTAGAAGCAACCCCTTGGCAATTGTGTCAGCATGGGGAAAAGATCATACCTTTTAATTCCAATGATGATCAGTGATGACATTTGAATCTTTTGAAGATGAACCTACAGTTTTAGATAGTGAAATGAAAGCTGCACTGAGATCAACTGGGAGAAACAAATGACCAAGATTAGATGGGATATCAATAGAGCTATTGTAAGAAACAGAAATGGAGTCCATCAAAATCTTAACAAGAATATGCCAACAAATATGGAAAACAAAACAATGGCCTACAAACTGAAAACAACCTACATTCCAATTCTGAAAAAAGGAGATGTCAAAGAGTACAGCAACTATCAGAACACTGCATTAATTTTTCACATGAGTAAAGTAATGCTCAAAATCTTGCAACAAAAACTGTTACCATATATGGAAAGAGAAATGCTAGTTGTTGAAGCTGAATTCAGAAAAGGAAAAGGCACTAGAGATCATGTTACAAATTTACATGGGTTACTGAAGCATACAGGAATTTCAAAAGAAAATCAGCCTGTATTTCACAGGTTATGGCAAAGATTTTGACTGTGTGGATCAGAAAACTTATAGTTGTTTTAAAAGAAATGGGTGTGCCACAACATCTGATTGTGTTGATGTACAACCTATACTCTCGACAAGAGAACAGAATACAGAGAAACACAATGGTTCCAGTTGGCAAAGGTGTTGGACAAGGATGTATTTTGTCTCCCTTTCTCTTCAATCTATATGCAGAATTTATCATAAGGAAAGCTGAATTAGATTTGGATGAAGGTGGACTGAAAATCAGTGGAAGGAACATTAACAATTTGTGATATGCCAATGACAACACATTACTATAGCACTATCCTGTACAAAGCTAACCTATAGCATTCTTTTGTACAATGCTGAGCTCATGTAAAGCTTTGATAGAGGATGACTAAATCAAAATGGTTACTTGTGTCAGATATTATATTCTGAATTATCATTCCAAGTGTATTTCAATATTTTAAATCTTTATTTATAGACCCCACAATTCCAGTATCCAAGTGTTTTCAGCAGGATGGAAGGTAGATGTCATCATTTCCCATCATCTCTGGATAGTTAGCAGTTAAAATTATAAATTCTTCATGATTAAATTATCTTGTTCTAATTGCTCTCTTGCATGTAATTATCAGAGAGTGGATTTAATAAGCATAGGAAACGGCACTACATGCCAAAATGTAAAAATAAAACTGAAATAGCTCCCGGATTTAAATAGTAAATGTCTCTGTCAAACTCTGTAATTAGAGCTTTCAGAACTACATTAGTTTGTGTCAGTAAGGAACTTTGCCCCAACAGGCCCAACTCAAAAGGCAAGTCAAGCAGCTATCCAGGAAGGGGGTCACAATTCAAGACATACTGAGCTCCTCTAGAATCTACTTCAGGAAGAATTAACAGTGCCCACCTTAGCAAAGTTCTACCCTTCTAGGCTCATTAGCTTCAATGGACTCAGAAGGATAGCTGCTTAGGATTGCACTGTAAGAGTACTCCACCACCCCCCACCACATCTGGGCCAATACAATCTTAGTCAGAAGGTAGGTATGTCCAACCCCATTAATTTTCTGTTGCAGAACCCACTCTGACTGCTTACTTACAAAGGAGGGAGCAAGGGCTGCAAATTAAGAAAATCACTACAAAGGAAGCAATTTATGTTTGCAACAAGATGCAAGGCAGGAACAGCAAAATTAATTTTTGCCCAAGGCAGCCACATAGCTTATACTGGCCCTGACAACCAAATAGCACACACATACAAAATGTTTTAATGAAGTTTACAATTGAGTTTTAGTTGGAAAAAATATAAACAACAAGAGTGCCACATCCTACTCCAGGAAAGGAATGCTGAAAATGAAAGCTTACTTTAAATTTTGAAAGTGACTGAAAAAGAAACCTATGAAATGCAAATTCCTGTGTAGTGACATCTGTCCTCCAACAGACAAAGAATGATTTCAGTTAAAACAACTGGCAAAAATAATAGTACATGTATCAGATCCTTAGTAGTAAGAACTCATGGAAATGTTCCAATAAATAACAAATTTTAAATGTTAAATTAGCATAGTAACAGTGCAATCTTACACCCTTCTACGTCTATTGAAGTCAGTGGACTTAGGAAGGTGCAACTCTGTTTGGCACTGCACTGTTAGTCTAGGAAGATTGTATTATTTATTACCTGTTACTGTAGAATTTATTTGAATTCATTTGAGTTTTGCAGAGAAATGTCACAGACCACACCCCTTGCATTTTATGGCATTTAGCTCCCACTATTTACAATTTTTTTCTCTATCGACATACATTACATATCTACTATACCTCATACTGCCAGTGAAGTGGGGTCTAGTACAAAAAAGCTTAGGTCATCGTAAATCTTGGATCAATAGGGAACACAATACCAATTAATAAGGAACAGAATTATTGTTATTTCTTTAATATAATGTAACTGATGCAAAATATTAAAACCTAATTATCATTCCAATTAAAGTCAGTCCAATGAAATATTTTCAAGGTGGTTTAAGCATACTATAGATTAGGCCCCAAGACATAGTGAGGTTCCCTATATGAGTAATGTATACCTCTCCATTGAGCTACACATGGCTTGCTTACAATCACACATAAACCAAACCAAACTAAACCAGCAATTTCTTTATTACTTCATCAGGAAGCAATTTACATTTTTTCCAGTTTATCAAGACATTTAAAATATGGGACTCTGAACAGCATGGGACTCTTTATACAGTTTATAATCCTAATATTTTAAATGTCTCAACAAACAGAAATATGACCTTTATTTCTTGCTAAAATAATAAGGGTATTGCCACCATTCTTTTGACTTATTTATACATTATTTCAATCCCAATACTGCCATATGATATTGCTGTGACAGTAGATCTGATTACTATAATGGGTCTGGTCTCAGGTGGTATGCCTGGGGGAAACCACAGCCTGTGACAAAAGCAATGGTAATGTTTCCTAACAATTGTAGAGACCTCCCCGACAGGGCTTGAAGGGTTAGAAAAGTGCTCTGCCCAAGCACCCAAGAGGGCTTCAAGGAGATGATTCCCCCAAACTGAAGGGAAGAGGTAGCTGTGTGTCTTTTTGTGAACAAAGAACAGTTTAGACTCTGGAAAAGACATAGAGAAACTGGGGGTTGCCTGAAGCATTGTGAGGTTACAGCATCTCTGTCTGGGGCTGTGAAGTGAGGTAAGGCTCTGATGACCAGTAGGAGTGCCTCTTTGCTCCCACCTGTTCTCTACTTGATTATGGGAATATAAAGCAAACATTACAAAATGTCTGTCTTCAGTACTCTCTCTCCAAAGCCAGGGTTGCTGACCTCCAGGTAGTACAAGCCAAAAATGAGAGATCACGGGAGGAAGTGGAATTCCAAAAAACAACGAAGAGTCAATAAAGATAAGTTGCAAAAATGTTTACTGTAGTAATTTCTGTAGAAAATTTTCTTCTATTATCGCTCACACGCTAACGAATACTGAGCAATGAACAATTCATTTCACAATATTTGCTTTATCTGAGTGTGTAGCAATCCCAATTCTTATCAATTACTACTTATCAACTCTTGAAGAAAACATTCCATGTTGACTCTCTAATAACAGAACCCAAGGGTTGATAAGTAGTAATTGAATAGAATTGGGATTGCTACATGCTCAGATAAAGCAAATATTGAGAAACGAATTGTTCATTGCGCAGTATTCATTAGCGTGTGAGCGATAATAGAAGAACATTTTCTACAGAAATTACTACAGTAAACGTTTTTTGCAACTTATCTTTATTGACTCTTCGTTATTTTTGTCACGGATGTTGTTTTTGGAATTCAACCTCCAGGTAGTGGCTGGAAATCTCATGGGATTACGACCAATCTCCAGGCAACTGAGATCAGTTCACCTGGAGAAATGTCTGCTTTGGAAGGAGTACTCTATGGCATGATACCACTTGGACGTCCTCCCTTCCCCAAACCCTGCCCTCCTAAGGCTCCACTCCCAAAATCTCCAGGTATTTCCCAAACTGGAGCTAGCAACTCTACTCCAAACCCAGGGTTGCTCTTGGAATTTGTCACACAGATAAGCAGGAAGCATGTAATATATAATCTCACTATGGCTGAGAGCATATACTAAATTACAGCACAAGAAGCCGAGCTAGATATGCTATACTGCAGTATGGGATAAATACGTATGGTTCATATATTTGCTTTACTATCTTTTACAAGTGCTGAGTGGCATGAGAGATTTGGGTCCACTGAGTATGGGATGGTATGTCACTCAGACTACTGCTGTAATGCCTTACTTCCATGCATAGGGCAAGCGCTTTTTTCTTCCCTGAATATTCCTAGAATCCTATTGATTTATGCAGAAATGCATATGGAGATTCCACCGGACAAACTTTAGATATTTTTGTATCACACTCCTCTTCTGCTAATTTTTAACAACATACAGAAATATATGTCGGAGGCAGAAAATGAAAGCCTTCCAAAATAGAAGTTCCAGATAGCCATGTTGGTCCAAAGAAAAACACAATCAGAAAATCAATTTAATACCTTTTATTTGAAATACATGTTCAAAGTAACTACTGCATGTGCATGTCTTTTTGTTGTAAGACTGACCCTGAAAAAAAGATCAAACTACACATTCCATTCAGTTTTATGGGGCTTTCCCCCTCCACACTTTTAAAGTCAGCTAAGATGCTTGGAAGAAGGCCTGGATATAATATTTCTATTATGCATTCATTACTATCATTTAGTTGACAGTTTGTAAGACTATTATGACTGCTTAGAATGTTCAAAATTAAATAGACGTTCGTGTCATTTATTTAGAATATTTGAGACCACAAGACTCAAAGTGGTTTACACACTTCAAGTAACGAAGGGTTCAGTCACTGCCAATCTAAATATATCGTGGCATCAATTATCATAATATCTATCGTAACACTCAAACTGACTTCCAGCCCTTTCTTTATATCCTTCATTCCTTCCCAAGTTCTTTCAACAACTGCAATAGTTCTCCAGAGCAGCAACTGATGTTGGGGGGAAATTATTACACTGCCAAAATGTACTATCTACAAAGACAATGATTAAAAAAGCTGGCCGTCTGCAGGCTCAGGAAGTTAAGCTCCCTCTCCCTCCACAGTTCCAAGTAGTGGGTCTTAATGCCATCTTTAGGCAGCGGGGTGGTGGAGCCCAAGTGGAAGGCAGCCTCATGTCAACAATAAAACCAACAAGTGGCCTCTTCTGTTCTCTTGCTACTGTTACATGCTATCACGGCTTTTTTTGTAGAAAAGGCCCAGCAGGAACTCATTAGCATAATAGGCCACACCCAAAAGTTCCTGCCCAAAAATAGCCCTGCATGCTATTATATACAAGGCTTCCTAGACAACTTTACAGTAATATCCAAAGTAGGTGCAAGCAAAGTTAACCAACATTGGTCATACAGCTCTGTCATCACATCCTCCCTGTGTAAGATGCTCTCTGTGGTATATTCAGCAGATGTCTGGAGTACTCACCATTTTAGGATAAAGGAGAAATATGAGTATTTCAAAATAAAACAGATGGAAAAACAAAAAGGAGTCTTTAGCACCCTAAAGGCTGCCAGATTTATTACCAAATAAGCTTTTATAGGCTTGGTGGTGGAAAGTGCCATCAAGCTACAGCTGACTTATGGTGACCCCACAGAGTTTTCAAGGAAAGAGACGTTCAGAGGTGGTTTGTCATCGCCTGCCTCTGTGTCACAACCCTGGTATTCCTTGGAGGTCTCCCATCCAAACACTATTTATTTATTTATTTATTTAATATCCCGTCCTCCCCACCTGGTCAGGCTCAGGGCGACTTACATAGTATGTATAAAACAACTAAAACAAGATATCAAATAAAATCACAATAATATAATTATAAAAGCATACCATAAAGTGCTAGTGTAGTTTGTATAAACGATGGCGGGCATTAGCAGCATCCAGTATAGGCAGACAGTCAGCTAACATCATAGTCTGGGAATATCTAGCTGTCAATAATGGTGTTAATATTGGGGCCAGGGCCTCAGTTTATTGGGTGCAACATATGGAGCAAAACTTCAGTATGCAAACACAGAGGGGGGGGGGAATGAACAGTGGCCTGTATCTTATCACAGTTTTGAAGACTTCATGGCCGTTAAGTCTTCAGAAAAGGGGGCAGCAATTCCTGCCATTCCACATCCCACTACTGACCCCCAATTTGTTCCTGAGTCTGCTGACCTTTTCAAGGGCACAGTGGATTGCAGCAGGAGAGGGAAGTGGGAAAGTCTCACTTTGCAAAGCCCACAGAGAGTTAGATATACCTGGTTTCAGTCATCACTGGACTTTTACTTGTGTTTTCCTTCAGTTTGCCATCTGCTGACTTACCCAAGGTCTCATTTCCTTAAAACCATGGGGCGGGGGATAAGCAAGATGAACTGAAATGATCAGACTGGAGCACAACAGTTTAAAAAAAAAAAAACAGCAGTCAAATGAACAGCTATCAGGAGAAACTTGTTTAGTCACATTGTTTATGCACAAATAACTGCCTATTAGTTTTCCCCAGCTGCAACTGAGTGGATTGTAAATTTAGATAGTAGTCTTTAGTGGGATTGTTCAATCTGTTTGTATACCTGTTATATCAACTTGGTTATGTATTTCATATGATTATATGCTTTTTGTGTGTAATTCTGCCATACAATAAATAACTGCCTATTGTCAAACAAATACATAAGAAAAGCAATTTCACTTCCTCATTCATGGAGTGAAATAAAATAGGTCTGACATTGCAACTCACAAAAATGGTAGATCAGTAGCAAATATTTTGTTGCTTATTTCTTCTCTTGTATCATGGAACACAAAGAACACTTAACAACAACAGGGAGGCACTATATCACTTGCCTCCATCCACACTATAGGCATTGTGACAAGTTCTATGTTGCCATGGAATAAGGGGTGTGTGTAGATGTGTATGCTCATTCATAAGCACATGCCCAACTCCCATATAGGATATTTTAGTCTATGGATACACAAACATATCTAGAATCACCACCTTGGAAATGGAGGGAAGGCAATTCTAAATATAAAAGTTTGCTTTTTATTGGCTGCAAAAGGTAAAAGATCTTTAAAAGGCAATTTAAAATGCAATGCAAAATTTTAAAAAAGGTATAACAAGTAAAATACCCAGCTTGTACCAGCTCAGACAGATACTAGCTGTGCAGAAAGAAACCTGACAATGCCCTTTTGACATGTCTGCTTGCAAGATGACTGACGAATATAACCCAAAAGAGGCAATCAAGAAGATTAAGGTACAGAAGAGAAGCGGTTATTGGGGGAACCTGGGAGAAGAGACCAATAGTGCCTAGGATGAGAGAGAAATAAGGTAGGCAGAAGGGAAGGAATTTTGAAAATTTAATTTCTACCCCACCTTTCTTGCTGAGGCTGGTAAACAGGGTGTGTGAGAAGCAATGAAATGAAGATCTGCTAAACTGATAGTAGAAAACCTTGCAATGATTAGCAGAACAAACCGGAAGGTAGAAAGGTTGGAGGGGACATGGCCAGAGATAGGAGGGTGACGAAGGTGCTACTAGGCCTGGCAAGGCTCGAGGGAAGAGAGAACTGGGAAAGCTGCTAGGAGTTAGGCAAAGAGGTGGGAGAGGGTGTGGGGCACCCATAAGCTGATTGTTCAACAGGCAGAAGGAGTAGATATGAAGGAGGAGGAGGATATACAGGGTTTATACTTTACCTGATCTAGTTGCATGAGCATGGTCTCAGTGCTCACGTCTACAGTGTTGTGAGAGCCAGTTTGGTGTAGTGCTTAAGTGTGTGGACTCTAATCTGGGAGAACTGGGTTTGATTCCCCCACTCCTCCACTTGCACCTGCTGATGTGACCTTGGGTCAGTCACAAGCTCTGGCACAGCTGTCCTTGAAAAAGAGCAGTTTGTGTCAGAGTTCTCTCAGCCCCACCCACCCCACAGGGTGTCTGTTGTGAGGAGGGGAAGGGAAAGGAGTTTGTAAGCCGCTCTGAGACTCCAAGTGAAGGGCGGGGTATAAATCCAATCTCTTCCTCTTCCTCTTCTTCTTCTTCTTGTGGTAGAATTTATTCATTTCCATTAGGCTTCTATACAACCCTCCCTGTGAGCAAGCTCAAGCTGGTGCATAGCAAATTCATATAAATACATTAAACAGTCTACAATCGAAATCCGTAAAAAGACGACAGCTCTTGGGGAAAAATTGACTTAATTTGAGGGCCCTGAGAATACTTGTATCTTCAAAATTCACAGACCATTTCATTTGAGAATGAGAGGCAGGGTCTATCCCATTGGGAATCCTTCTGGGTTCAGTTAATCTGTGAGAGGAGATGGCCCTGTGTTTTGTTAACTCACTTAGAAGGACAGTTTGATTACCCCTACCTGGTGCCTTTGCAATCTTATGGTCCACAATAATGTAGTGATAGCTTCCTTGTAGAGTTAAGATTCTGAAGTAAAAATGCTGAATACTTTCTTTAAAGTATTTATATCCTACCTTATTTCCTTAGACTCAAGGCAACTAAAAGTGCAATGAATTGCAAGAATGTAAAACATAAAACTCCATTAACTAATATCAAAGCCTTGATTAGACAGTGATTGTCATTTGACATTTGAATGGGATTACTGAGGTAGCAGTAGAATCCCCTGTGGGAATGTTATTTCCTTTGCTGGAAATGAAACCTTACTTGTCTTAGCAGTTATCCAACTGCCTATATATAGCACTGAATAATATTTTCTCAAATATTATGGTTCATCAGCTATTAATGTCAGAGTCAACAAGTAAATGGGCTGATGATGTAGTAATAGTTTTCGATTATTGTTGGAGTGCTAGACTGTGGGGAAAAATACAAGCTGTGATAAGAAGGCTTGCAGACAGCATTTACCATTCGTTTAAATTTTGGAGGTATCTTGTGAAGCAGTTACATAACATGGTGGCCTTTTAAAAATAAATCTTTCAATATGAGAGTGCACTTGTGGTTTCTATAGTTTCTGAAGTGAAGGCATCCATTTGTGACCATTAAATATTACTCAAAATGTACTTTAATGTACTTAAATTTTGAAGGACCAAATGGGAACAACAAACTTAGTTTATATGGTTACCAGGGGTCATTTCCTGCAGGAGCGCACAGGAGCGGAGCTCCGGCACTAAAGAGCCCAGGGGGCGGGCACATGCAACAAGCCCCACCCCCTGCTCCCAGCAGCCCTCAGTCAGAGCAAGAAGCAGCCAGGTAAGTTCCAGAGCTCCCCCCGGCCCAAAACAGTCCAGTGGCACCGTTAAGACCAAGTTTTATTCAGGTACAAGCTCTCCCTCTTCTGTGAGGACAGATCTGCACGTCCCCCCCCCCCCCAATAGCTAGCAATCCAAAACAGTCCAGTGGAGCCTGAGAGGTGTGTGTTGCCTTCTGACACACTTCCGGTGGTGTCAGTGGGTGTGGCACATGCAAATAAGTTATGCTAATAAGCCCCTGCACCTCTTTTTCTACAAAATGACCCCTGATGGTTACCATTTGTTTGGATTTAATTCTGGAGGAAAACATAGTGAAGGAAATAAATATGTCAAAATTGGAGACTGATGGGCAGATGTATCCTTAATTGTGAAATGCTAAAAGTAATTAACGGAAACTCTGCCATCACGCTCCATCCATCTCCTCTCAATCATGGATGAAAATTTACAGCATCTTCTTCTTAGAAGTGGGGTGATTGGCTGTGTAGTGTGATCTCCCCCTGTCCCCAGCCCAGAGAAATATGTTCCAGTCTAACATTCCAAATTACATTACATTCTACTATTCATTATATTACCATATAAACTAAGCTTGTTATTCCAGTTTGGTCCTTGAATCTGTTAAACATCTTAATTATGTTGTATGCTAATTTACTGCTCACCCTCTACCTATATGTACAGACTGGTAACTTCATTTCATTGTATCTGAAGTGTGATTTGCACACGAAAGCTCATACCTAGAATAAAACGTTGTTGGTCTTAAAGGTGCCACTGGACTCAGACTTTGTTCTGCTGCTTCAGACCAACATGGCTACCCACCTGAAAGTGTTGGTGATGCAGTGAAGCAAGTCTTCAGGGAAGATAAAAAGGAAGATGTGCTAGCTCTGATTTGAACTGCAAAAATGATTAAACCAAAAATGGTTGTACATATTAGCACTCTTAGTGGGCATCAGTTACCAAATTAAACATATATTCTGAGCTAGAGCTGTGGTAAATAAATCATATTCAGAATTGGACTTTATGTCATTTCAGAAACCTCGCAGTGTTGCCATGAAGCCACTTCAGATGGCATTATTAAAGACTCTTAAATATGACTGCTTTGCTGAACTGTGCAAAATGTATGTCAGAGCAATGAACAGAGCTGTGTTCCCAAGAGAAGTGCCCTTATACTGGACTATGGAATATGCGCTGTGGCCAAGGGGAGCCTTGTGACTAAGAAGCATGCCAAACCAGCTCTTCCGGTTTTGGTGGTATGATGGCGGCCACATCCCCAGGGAGCTCCTGGGGGGTGATCCACGGACCAGCGCAATGAGAGGGGGTGCGAATGTCTGCGCCCCCCTGGGACTCTTGTGATGGGTCCCTTGCCATGCGGCGCTGAAGGCTGCCTCTCTACGGGCATGCTGCCAGCAGATTGAGGCTTCCCTTTGCCCCGAAGGTCTCTGCGCTGTGTTTCCGAATGGGACTAAGCTAAGCACACCGGGACAAGCACTTGGAGGTACAGCGAAATCGTTACCTGGCGAGATCCGAGTGATCAGACGTTGGTGAGTCTGTTAAAGTGAGAACACCAGAGAATGAGCGAGTCCCCTTTTACTAAAAGTGAGGGGGGGGAGGGGACTCTCCCCCAGAAAGAACAAATAAGTGATTAATGAAAAGCCTTTGTAGTGGGGATGGAGTTTTAAGCGGCAATAGACTGCATTAGAGAGACTCCAGAAGCTAAATAAGCGTTTCGGCAAGTTTTCGGGACTTTGGCAAATTCTATAAAAAGTAAACATGTTTAAAAATGGCGATCAACGATGTAGCAGATGTTAGCCAAATTGCCTTAAATTGCTAATTAATATGGGGAATTATGATCTTAGATCAGGCAATAGGCACTTGCGGGGGCAAACATCTATGTATACAGGGGTGCAGTTCCCTCCAGACATGCTAGATAGACGCTGAGACTGACGTCAGTATAAATTGATTTGTTTACTGAAGGTATTTCAAGCATACAATAACACAAGCACACATACAATTACACAGCCTTTAGGGAGTATAGATAGAATAAAAATAGCACATTCGCATTTGCAGGATGTCCAAATTGCCTTAAATTGCTAATTAATATGGGGAATTATGATCTTAGATCAGGCAATAGGCACTTGCGGGGGCAAACATCTATGTATACAGGGGTGCAGTTCCCTCCAGACATGCTAGATAGACGCTGAGACTGACGTCAGTATAAATTGATTTGTTTACTGAAGGTATTTCAAGCATACAATAACACAAGCACACATACAATTACACAGCCTTTAGGGAGTATAGATAGAATAAAAATAGCACATTCGCATTTGCAGGATGTTTCGATGATGGGAGATACTCTACCTGTCCTGTAGTTGGAAGGAGTGAATCTCAGGAAAATGAGGGGGCTAGGGGATGCCAGGGAAAGGGTCGTGTCCTGAGCCGATAGGCACACGATAAGACTTTGGCTGCGCAACCAAGAGTCGGAGGCTTCGGGTAGGAAGGGGTCAGGTAAGGGAGCAGAAGTGCAAGCAAGAGAGAGTGAGCTGGTGCTGCGCAGCCTCCTTTATAAGGAGACTGAGGGGTGGGCTTAAGCTTGGTCACCTGCCTTGGCACACCTTCTGCTAGTCCGTCCCCAAAATATGCTGACTGGTGCTGGGGTCGAAGGTCTGAGGAGTGGGCAATGTTGAATCTAATGGGAAGCTAGTTTGAACAAAGGCACCTGATGAGATTATGTCTTGTGCTGGCCAGAGGCATTGTTCTCTTGTTATCTTGTCTGCAGTTTCGACTGGATGATATATTAGGTGGGGGGAAACATGTTGCTTACGTACAAAGGAAGGGGATTCTTCATGGAGTCTGGGTCCCCTATCTTCTGGTCTGGCATGGCAGTTGCCTGGCTTCTTAATGCTGTATGTGGCTAGGGAGCTGGTTCAACTCACTGCAAGTAAGAGGGTTGGTGACATACAGGGCAATGGACACACTGTTTCACAAGAAGGCTTCCTTCTTCTGGGCATGTGTCTGTAGCTGGCATCATTTGGAGTCACCTTATAGTTCAGTCCCTTTTGCACACAACTAGCACAGGTCAGGTTTTTCATAACTTATGAATTCATACAAGAACAATAGGGGCCTCGTAGAGCAACACAGAAGCAGCAAGTGAGATCCAAGCTTTCTTCAGGAAGTGGAAGAGCAACTGGCCCATGTGACCAGAAGTAACCATAGACTCTTTCAGGCTGGATGCTAAGCCTTTGCCCCCTGCTGGCAAAAATGAGGTACTTCACAAGAACTGTGCTATATATTGGCTGTTATTTTCAAGGGACTGTGTTAACATTGGAGAAGTGACTAGCCTTTGATCACAGGGACTTCCAATATTCAAAAGGAGAGTCTAATGAGTAGGTTTAAGTGGTGGGGCCTGTACGCAGACATTTAAGCGAAGCTGAAAGCGAAGGGGTATGCCATGGACATATCCGAAATAAGTCTGACGGGCAAAAGGGTGGATAGACTCTCTGTAAGTTTGGCTTCCAAAAGCAACAAATGGAATTATCTCTAAGATTAAAGGCAAGAATTTAAGCGGATAACAGTCCTTGAAAAAGAAAAAGGGACTTTGTTTTGAGATGACCAGTTTCAGTTTCAGCAAGACAAGGCCACAGGGAAAGTGTTCAAGAAAAAAGAAGCTTACAGCGTGGGAGGAGAAACTGACTGTATTACAAATACTGAGGGAAATTTAATTATTAATTTGCTTTAAATGGAGAGAAAAACAATTGTAAAATGAGATGCCACGGTTCTCTGAATTTTGTGTTTAAGTTAGTTAGCGATTCTCCTGGAATGCTCTTTACATAGTCAGATTTGATGGTTTGTTAACACAATTGATGATGATGATTGACCACTCTCGATGTTAAGAAAAGCAATTTTTATATTGTTAAGCTAATACTTTTATAAGCAGTATATGACTTCCAACTCTTGGGTTTTTAGTGGGTTTTCTTTCCTTTCTCCTATAGTTTGTAGATCCCCTCCCTAATCTTGTTGTAGTTTTTAGAAAATGCAAATTAAAAAATCCCCTATGGGGGGCCATAAAAAAAAGAAGAAGCATGCCAAATCAGATGTGGACCTGGGACTACAGAAGCTTCCTGCCCCTGTGCCTCTACGGCCATACAAGAGCCAGGATGCAGACCAGCAGCCCTGACCTCCATGCACACATGCAGCAGCAGACCAGAGAAGGAAGCCATGCTCTGCTACAAGACAGATGTTCCTGAGCAGACACCATAAACAAATCTCTTCTCCATCATGCAGGCACCCCCCACACCTTCATGTGTTAACTTCACCTGGCAAGACACACATTCTTCCCCAGCCTAAGACAAAAGGATGCACCCAGCTACCAGCAATAGCAGCAATCCAGCTTTTCTGCCACCCATCAAGGTAACACCGCTGTCAAACATCTGGTCATTAATCCAAAGCACTGGCCCTGCAACCTGATTGGTTCCTCTACTTCTCTCCTTTGTTTCACCCCCTTCCCCCCAGAGGTATAATTCCCTGTTGACCAGTAAATTTCAATTGCCCATCTATTAATCCCTTTAGGCCCCATCCAGAGTTTAAGGGGTTTTTTTTAGTACTTCCTGGAGACCAGGTGACCACGAGTGCTAACCTCAGGTATATAAGGAGAACCTTGTGCCTTTGCTCGCTCTCTTGCTGTTGCTTCTCCTAACCCTACCCTATCTTGCTGGTTCAATTCCTGTGCAGTTTGGGACCTTACCACATGTATTGCTGGTCAACTCACGGCCCCTTCCCTTATATCACCCCATTTTCACTGCAGTCAACTCGTCTTGCTGGACAGGTAAAGTATCACCCAACCAACGATACTTCCTGCTCATGCAAACGTCTCTGTATTTTTATAGTCTATATTCTTAACTCTGTATTGAGTGAGTGAATGCTTGATTTTATGTTTGTATGCTTGAAGAACCTTCACTAAAAAATCACTGCTTTACTAATCTAGCATCAGCGTCTGTTCCTGGGTCCTGGGAACTCTAACTCCCATATACACAGGTTATGCTCCCTTATTTAATGCCTATTACCATTTAATACTCATAATTCCCCCAAGTTTATTAATAAAGTAAGACAATTTGGCAAAGCTATCCAAACAGTGATTTCAATTGCTTCACTAGAAAACATTAACGAGTGTCACGTAACACACACAGACATCTGGGAACAAATTCTTGGGGAATGTAACCCTCATCCCCAAGTATCCCCCCCCTCCCAAATTTCAGGCAGGTAGGAAAAGATATAAATTCTCTACAGGCAATTACAATTATCATTTGCATAGCAAGGAAAGGCAGATATGAAGTTGCATGAGTTAGCTTTCTACTCCCTGGGATCCTGAAGCAGAGAGTATGTGTGTCTGTGCGTCTAGAGTTTTAAAAGGAAAATATTGAGTACACAGGTAAAAGGACCTAAACCCTACTGCTCCCCAATTCTGCTGTGTGCATTTTCTTTCATTTTTTTCTTCCAGCATGACCAACTTCCCATATTTGAATATGGCTGAAAAATACCTGGAAGACTCCAAGATGAGTCTCACTTCTGAAAGAATAGGTGTGCAGCTTGCAAATGCTGATGAACCTGCTATTGCTTTTGGATTGCCAGGTAGCAGCTGTTACCTAAGCATGGATTCATTAGCTGAAACTACTACCACTTCTACAGAAGAATGACTTGACTACTACATGATATGCTTTGCTAACTCCCATGGTGGACAATTATGATCAGCTTTATGAGTAGATGATGCATCTGTAATTTTAAATCAATTTTTAAATCTTCCTGCTCCATGGGTTTCCTTTATTGTTGTACAGCCAATATTTTAACTTATAAAAGTTTTAAAAACAGTAACAATAAAAACATAAGGCACTCTGAGAACATTTTAAGCATGTGGAATATATATGGGAATATATAAAACAGACATTAGAAGTCAGAATCCAAATAGCTGATACATAACAATTTGCATTTAATTGGAATAACAAGATTTATGATGCACTAATATGTCCCTAATTCATAACAAAAGAAGAACTACAACACAAAAGATAGATTTAACACACAAACTACCACTTGTTATCAGAAGGGGAAGGTATCATTAATATTTTGTTTTCAGTACCTCTGATCACTCCAGGTCCAACTCAGAGTGGAAACAAAATAAATAGAAAGGGGTCTCCCCCTCATGCCCCACCCCCCAAATGTCCCCTGTCCTGCTCATCAAACTGATGTGCCTTTCCATAAATTGTTAATAATAGTTTTGACCACATGATTTTTATTATGTAGCAATCTATTCCTGAATTGTTTCTAACTAAAGTAGCTCACCAGAAGGCTAAGTATTATTTCCCATCTCTGGAAAAGGAAACAGATAAACCTTGGCTGATGGGATTGCCTTACCATAGTATTTCTTCAAGACTTCTGCATTAGTGAAGATTAGATCATTCTGAACTGATGTGATGGATAATTGCCCTTATCTGCTTCATAATCAGTTCCTGGGGTTTGGTTGGAAGGGATAAGAATAAAGATACAGGATTGAGTGAAGTTGTTCTTATTACTGGAATTACAAGATTTTTTGAAGGCATGAGAAATACTATTGCAATTGACAAAGAATGTGATTCGTCTTAACATATTTGGAACTTTAAATGTAGGAGCATGAATTATACTTGAAATGCATCTTCATCTTCATGGAGTCATATGATAAAAAAATTCATCCCTCCTTTATGTCTTTCCTATGTTTAAGTCACAACTTTAAACGTTTTTAACTTTTTTCCCTGGATGTGCTATGAATCAAAGGATCCTAAGAGAAGCAAAAAAAAATGTTCTTTGGAAATATTTTTTGAATGGAAACAGTGAGAAAACACTGACAGCTGAGGTGACAACTGTCTTTTAACTGTCTGAATCCAGCTTTGATAGACACAGTTACATGAACTACAGTGACAAATGATCTCTGCCATCAGATAATGAAATAGGACTGCTGAGCAAATTTGCTTGTCGTATAAGAGGTGACATTGTGGCAAAAATGAAACGTGGTAGTTCAATTTGTTCTTGACACTGTTTAGTGCTTATGACATCATAGGGTTGTGAATTGATTTCTGGCTTTGCCTAATCATGGAAAGTGCTCTCAGCCTTTTCCCGCCATTTGACATATTTTCGTCCCCGTTTCACCTTTCATAAACTAGTTCATTGCTCCTACTAAGATAAGTCTCCATGTTTCCTTACTGCTCAAAATAAAAATAAGCTTACATGCAGTCTAAAGTTTGCAACAGTTCAGGGTGCTCAGATATGAATCAGGAAACTCAGACAGCGCAATACTTAATAGAAATGTATATGACAGGCATGAAAAGGCAACTCTTTTACTATAATGGCATAATTTCATCACTATCGTTTTGAGAAAGTCATTGGCAAGATAAGAGTGATGTTACCACAATTTATGTCAACCATTAAAAATTTCCTATACTGTTTATGTCAACCACTAAAAATTTCCTACGCCACGGTTCAGATTTAACCAGGGCAGCAGCATTTCTTAATAAATCCATTGAAAATTAGGCAGTGACTGGGAAGTTGCTGGAGGCGTTTTTGTCACAAGGCATGATTTATGTTATATAGCCTTCGCTAATCATTACACATATGATCTCTTCCATTGTGTCAAACAAACCAGTAAAATACCATCCCGTCTTTCAGTATCATACACATGAGTTGCCAACTAAGGCAGTGTCATTTATTATAATAAGTAATCATTAAAGAGTCGATTGATTGATTAAATTTCTATCACGCCCTCCTGGACAAGGCTGGCTCAGGGCGGCTTACATAAAACATAAAATTTACAATAGTATACAACAACAATTAAATAGCATCAAATAATACAGTAACAAATCTAAAACCATAGCGATGATTCCACAGCAGTTGTTGTTGCTTAGTTCTCTCATCTCGCAGTTGGCTCCTTGATCTTCTTAGATTGTCTTAAGTGGTTAGCTCAGGCTGTAGTTAAAGTCCCAGGGAGGACAGGGCTCTCTGACCATAGGCTGTCAGTTGTTAGTAGTGGTGGCGGCTCCAAAAGCCTGGTGGAAGAGCTCTGTTTTACAGCCCCTGTGGAATTGTAAAAGATCCTGCAGGGCCCTAGTCTCTTCAGGGAGCTCATTCCACCTGAGGAGCCTGTAATGTATCCATCCCAGACCGCGTGCGCGGCCATTGTGCCATGCGGTCAGGCGAAGCTGTCGAGCTTCGCTTGCAGGAACAATGGGACAAGCGGATCCTAGCCACACCTATCGGCAGGCTAGGCTCCCAGTTAAATTTTTATCACTCTTTTCTCCCGCTAAAAGCCGCTGTTGCGGAACCTCTGCACCCCCTGCTTGATAAAAACGCTCCGTGCGTCTGGGGCCCGGAGCACGCCACTGCTTTCCAGGTGGTAAAGGACCTTCTTGTCTCCAATTTGGTCCTATCCCATTTCAACGAGGCGTTACCACTGGTCCTCACCTGTGACGCCTCTCCGTACGGGGTCGGGGCGGTTCTGGGCCACCAGCTACCGGATGGCCAGGAGGTTCCAGTAGCTTACTACTCTCGTACCTTGTCCTCGGCGGAGTGCAACTATGTGCAGATCAACAAGGAGGCGCTGGCAATTGTGGCTGGGGTGGAGAAATTTCACCATTACCTGTATGGCCGGCCTTTTACGATCTTGACAGACCATAAACCGCTCCTCGGCCTCCTAGCCCCTGACCACCAGACCCCCCCAGATGACTTCGCTCAGGGTGCTCCGGTGGTCGGTTTTCTTGGCAGGCTACTCGTATGCGCTTCTTCACCGGCCCAGGAAAGCGATGGGACACGCAGACGCTTTGAGCCGCCTCCCGCGGCCATCCACGGACCCAGCTCCAGCTCACCAGGTCGCCCTGCTGGAGGCCCTTCCCGACCAGCTGGTACACGTATGTGAGGTGGCCTGCTGCACGGCCCGGGACCCGATCCTTTGCCGCGTCTTGGACTGGGTGAGAAGGGGGTGGCCTACGGCCTCGGCGGGGGCGAACTTCACAGCGTTCGTCTCCCGAAAGGACGAGCTGTCGTCCCACAAAGGCTGTGTAATGTGGGGTGGCAGGATGGTGATTCCGACCTCGTTAAGGGAACGAGTCCTCACAGCGCTACACGACACACATCCCGGGGTACTCTGGATGAAAGCCCTGGCTAGAAGTTATGCCTGGTGGCCAGGTCTGGACTGGGACATTGAGGACTGGGTGAAGCGCTGTCAGCCCTGCCAAGTATCCCGACCTGAGCCTCCCCAAGCTCACGCCAGGGCCTGGGAGTTGTCACACAAGCCCTGGTCTCAGCTCCACCTGGACTTTGCGGGGCCATTCCAGGGTCAACTATTTTTTATACACGTGGATGCGTACAGCAAATGGCTCGAGGTCATCCCGGTGCCGTCCACGTCCTCACAAGCAGCCATCCGGGCCATGTGGCACATCTTCAGCGCACAGGGAATTCCGGACACCCTGGTAACCGACAACGGAGCGGCATCCACCTCTAGCGAATTCCAGGACCTTACCCACTATTATGGAATTCGCCATGTCAGGTCGGCCCCATTCCACCCTGCGACCAACGGCCAAGCCGAACGTACGGTGCGCACGACTAAGGAGGCGCTCCGCCGCTTGGATAGTAAGGACTGGGACTACAAGCTGGCAGCTTTCCTCTTTGGCCAGAGAACGACGCCCCACACCGCGACGGAACGCAGCCCAGTGGAGCTCCTTTTGGGATGGCACGTGACGACCTGGCTGGATCGCCTTCATCCCGATCGGGCACCAGAGGAGGAACCAGCCACGAAGTCACCAGAGGCGGCCAGAGGGTTTTTCCCCGGGGATCCGGTCTATGCCTGGAACTATGCGCAAGGGCCACCATGGATCCCAGCCCGGGTGGTGAGAGTCAGGGGACCCAGGTCCTATGACGTCTCCTGTGAGGACGGCCAGATACTTCACTGCCACATCGATCTGCTGCAGCAGCGGGTACTGCCTCACGACCCCAAAGACTTCGAGGACCCAGACACCCTGGAAACTCACACTCCACCTCCGGTACTGGATGACAGAGCCCAGCACGAGGAGGTTCCCGTAGAGGCCCCAGCAGACAGCACGACCGGGCCCCGAAAAGCACCACAGTTGCCATCTCCGGCCATCTCCCAGCCAAGGGCCGCGGGGTCACCACCCACCCCGGTGACAGCACCTCGCCGCTCAATGAGACCCCGTAAAACACCCTCATACTTACAGGACGTGTGTGGGTGCCTTTTGGACCAAGGGGGGAGGGGTGTAATGTATCCATCCCAGACCATGCGGTCAGGCGAAACCATCGAGCTTCGCTCACAGGAACAATGGGACAAGCGGATCCTAGCCGCACCTATCGGCAGGCTAGGCTCCCGGTCGAGAGCCTATGGAACTCTCGACCACTGTAAATAACCAATCACTAGTGCGTGGGTGTGTTTTGGGTGCGGGGTTGTTGAGCATATAAACCAGCCTGCGAGCTGGCAAATTGTCTTTGTTCTGAGCTGAAATAAAGTATGAGAGCTGAAATCACTAGTAAGTCTCAGTACTTTTCAGAGCCACCACCGAGAAATCCCTAAACCTGGTTGTTGCTAGCCTGGCCTCCTTGGGACTTGGGAAGGCTAGCTGATTCTGGGCCCCTGATTGCAGTGCTCTCTGGGGTACTGGTGTGGTGTAGTGGTTAAGTGCGCAGACTCCAATCTGGGAGAACCGGGTTTGATTCCCCACTCCTCCACATGCTCCTGGCTGGATGACCTTGGGCAAGCCATAGTTCTGATGAGAGCTGTCCTTGAAAAAGAGCAGTTTCTGTCAGAGCTCTCTCAGACCCACCTACCTCACAGGGTTTCTGTTGTGGGGAGGGGAAGGGAAAGGAGTCTGTAAGCCGCTCTGAGACTCCGAGTGAAGGGCGGGGTATAAATCCAATCTCTTCTTCTTCTTCTTCTACATGTGGGGAAAGGCGGTCCCTCAGGTATGTAGGTCCCTGGCCATAAAGGGCTTTAAAGGTAAGAACCAGCACCTTGAAATGAATCCAGTATGCTATAGGCAGCCAGTGCAATATCTTTAGCACCAACTGGATGTGCTCCTGGAATATGGAGTCCAATCAAAAGCCTGGCTGTGGCATTTTGCACCAGCTGCAGCTTCCAATAGTTTGCTGGAACTGTTCATATTTTGAAATCTACTGACATGTTCTTGAGTTATCAATTGGTACGAAATTTCGCTAATACAAATCGTATTTGTCAGTTCATCATTTCCTGTCAGCTTTGATTTGAAAATAAAATTCTGGGGGTGTTTGTCAAAGTTCTGTAAATGTGCCATCTTAATTAATGGCCACACTGTATTCATGTCAATTCCTCATCCATCTCATTTGTACTTCTAATAATGGCTGTATTTATTTTATATGGGGCTATGCTTTCAAACAAGGGAAACCTTTACCTTTTTATGCTTGAGAATGGCCCGAAATTTCAGCCAATGCAGACCTTGATAGTGCAGCTCAGAGAATGCTGCATTAGAACTTTGGTGTTTTGTTATTACCAATTTTTGAAATGGTAAGAAACTATAGTTTCAGAGAAAGTTACTGCAAATTTTAAACAGCAATGCAGTTGGAGAAGAACATAGAGTGGTGCCCAGCTCACAAAATACCAGCACAGGAATGGGCAGTATAAGGGGCACGCTGGAGGCAGAGCAGGACTTAGTGAGCATCCTAATCCTCACTGCCTGCATCTAGTGCAGGTGCAGATTATGGTACAGACTACATTTGCACTCAGTCATATAGCCCTCCTAAGCACTACACAAACCCGAGTCTAGACACCTAGAGGTCAGGTCAGAGCATGGAGCAAGGTGTACACTTTCTTTCTTTCTCTCTCTCTGGCCTCATGCTGCACTCACTTAGAATGTGGGGGTCAAAGGGAAGAAAAGGACATTTGACTAACAGGCATACTGACTCAGAGCCTAACATCCCCTCTAAAAGACCCCATAAACTGCAAAGGGGACTGCCCTCTCATAGCTTAAAGGACTCCAGAAGAGCAGCCTCTGTATCTCTCTTCTTCTGAGAAATGTAATTGCACTGACATATTTATTTACTTCATTTAGTCCTCGCCTTTCTTCACAAGGGGGACACAAAGTGGCTTACATTGTTTACATTTCTCTCCATTTTATTCTCCCCACATGCCTGGGAGGTAGGGTTAGTTCAAGAGTATACAAGTGGCCCAAGGTCATCCAGCAGTCTTCCATGGCAGACTAAAGGATTTGATCCCGGGTCTCCCAGAGCCTGACACTCTAACCATTACAACATACATGTAGTACTGCATATATATTATTTATTATTTGGAAATTTATAACAGCAAAGTCTAGGTCACATTACTGAGGAATCATTAAAAGTAGAACTAAACTACCTTACAGAATCAACACAGGTTCTTTCATCTATTGATACCTCATTTTTTTCACCCAGCGGGGACCCAAAGCTCCTTTCATCATTCTCTTCTCATCCATTTTACCCTCACAACAACCCTGGCCCAAGGTCACCCAGCAAGCTTACATGGCAGAGTCGAGATTCACGTCCAGGTTTTCCACATCCTAGTCTGACAACACTCACTTGATGAGACATGTTTAAAGCAATGTAAAGGGAATTGAGCAAACTTCAGAGGACGGCGGAAGACCGGAAGGCCTGGCGTGATCTGGTCCATGGGGTCGCGAAGAGTCGGACTCGACTGTGCGACTGAACAACAACAAAAAATGGAATGGAACTGGCAGTTAGTGATTTAAATGGGCTCATATATTTAGAGTATACAAATTTGGAGCGCAATGGACTGGAAAACTAAATGGATAGTAAATGCGTGCATTTAGAACAACAAGTCTGGATTACCCACACTTTGAATATCCTGCTAGGACCAACAGGCAGGGCATCAGTTCCTGGTGACAGCATCTATGCTACTGGAGTCAGGCAGGCAGCCCAACCACTGCCCAGAATCCAGGGAGGGCTTCTAGGAGGCTACAGCTTCTAAGCAGAATTATGCTTGCATATTTTTTCAATGGGTTGTTTATCGGTTTCACCAAAGGGCTAGTGGGAAATCAAGAACTGTATGCTCTTACCTAAGAACTACCACTGGAATGGGGGCAGCATACAAACTCCAAATGAACAGCAGTATTCAGCTGAGCAGCAGTTTCCCTCTGTATTCATTTCAATTTGAGATGCTAAATTGACCAGAAAAACAGAAATGGCTCTTAAATTTCAGAACCGTTAACAGGATTATTCCTATTATTTCCTAATTCCAGAAAGTGTATAGTTAATTTTCTTATGCCGCAAAATGCAACAAAAACAGCCAGATACAATGCCAGTGATGGAGGAATAAGCACTCACTCCTTCACCATTAATGGGGTTAGCGCTTTTTTATTCATTACTGTGCACATCTCTCTCAAGAGGAAATAACTTTCCCCACTAATAAGCATTTAAAAAACAAACAAGAAGCCATCATTTCAGAAATGAGATGTATATGTGCGAGCACACACAAGCACTCCCCGCCCCACAACAGCTCAGCAAGTAAATGAGTCAAAGATACCCATCCGTTACATTTCTATGCTACTTTTTACTATACATGTATATATCAGGACACTACTTGGCAATGGGAGTTATTGGCCAAGTATCATCTTTCCAAAAGTTCCCTTAATGCTCATGGAGTAACTAAAGCAATGCTAATTATGTATGCTCAAGCAATATTTGTTTTATTTTTATATTCTATAGGAGTATATAGCTGTCAAGCTTTCACAGCAGACTTCCTTTAAGAAGATTTTTCTTAACCTATTAATGAGAGTTCTAAAATTCTTGGCTACATTTCATCCTGTTTAATAACACGCTTGGTATGTGTTTTCTTGTATTTACAAAGCAGGCCACCAATTCTTGACAGTCTTGTTATATTTAACACATATATATATGCATTATGAAAGGGCCAAGATTTACACACCCTCCCACTGGGGTTCTGAAATGCTAATTGTGACTCTGTCAGCATCACAATTTACAGCACAAGGTATGGCCTGAAAGGGCAGAGGCAGAGGATCGGCTTGGCATGCTTGCCCCTCCTGCCATATCAGAAGCTATTACTGTTAACACAAAAACGTTCCTGGTTCTTCATGGAACGGATTTTCACAGCAGATATGTTCTAACTTGTGTTTGTCACATTTAAAGCTGTAATCAAAAGGCCAAGGCTTTTGATTAGAGGGGAACAGGCTGGCAGGTCACCCTTTCAGCAACCACTGTGAAAACGGTGGCTAACAAAAGATGTTCATCCATTCCAAATTATTATTGCTGCTTCAAAAATGCTACATGAAAAGCAGAGCTTTAAACACAGAGTTCCTGGGAACTACTGCCTTATAGTGGAAACCTGGCATATTGCTTCAGTGATGCATCTGCAGGGGATGGAAATCAAAGCCAAGCACTTGACCACAAGAGGCAAGAGAGATCCATGCTGGCATTTGGCAGACTATTCAAGTGTTGTCCTAAATCAGCTGTTGAAGAATACCTGTGAACAGGGCTATTTTTGGGCAGGAACGCACAGGAACGGAGTTCCAGCTGGCTTAAGAGTTGGCCACACCCACTATAGCCAAAACCTCTGCATGCGTGGCTACAGAGGGAAGGCCTGGAGAGCAACCCCTCCCCCCCGGCGACTCCAAGGCAGTCACAGGCAGGGCTTTTTTTGTAGAAAAAGCCCAGCAGGAACTCATTAGTATAACAGCCCACACCCAACAGCAGCATCTCATTAGCATATTAGGCCACACCCCATGCCTTCCCTTGGGGAGCCCGAACAAGCCCCCCCTTGAAGGGAAGGCAGTTTAAACTGCCTTCCCTTCAAGGGGGGGCTTGTTCGGGCTCCCCAAGGGAAGGCATGGGGTGTGGCCTAATATGCTAATGAGATGCTGCTGTTGGGTGTGGGCTGTTATACTAATGAGTTCCTGCTGGGCTTTTTCTACAAAAAAAGCCCTGCCTGTGAATCACTTTATCCTACCTGATCCTACATGCACAAAAGGACTAAATTTTTCCATTCTTGTCTTTAAAAAACTTAATCTTAACACTAATTATAAATGAGCACACACTGCTAACAGTAATCTATATTCTGCTCAGATATTTATTTACCAGTCCTAATACACATCTTTTTAGAATCCTACTTCCAAATGTGTATTTACTGCTTTTTTTCAAAAGCGTTCTGGTCTCTAATGCTTACTTGACTCTATAGGGACTGTAGAGAAACTGTCTGACAAAGAGTTGTCATGTTCTGACACATCTTGTTCTGCCCGTCTTGCCATATGTTTCCCTTAAGACAGGAGAACAGACGTTCTGAGTTACACATTCAAGTCAGGAAAAAACTCACAGGCTGAGGCATAAGGGACTGTCTCTGGTCAGGGTCCTAGTCCATACCAAACACTTACCCGTGACTCAGTTGAGCCACACAAAGACCAGCCTGGAAAACTGGCCCCATTGGAATGCCTACAGCTGATCCTAGGAGCCAGAGTTTTAGAAAGAGAGGATGTTACATTTTCATTTGAATTAAAGTGCTAGAGATGCATTATTCCTTAACCCAGACAAGCCAAATGTCAAAACCTTGAAATATAACCCAGGCCAAATGTAAAAAAGATTTTGACAGAAGACTTTGGCTAGAAAGACTCTCAACTCCTTAACCAAGAATAAAAGAACCCCAAGGGGCCATCCACTTTTATCCAGCTTCTGCTGAGTAAGCACAATTTGGATATGCTGGAGAACTAAGCCTACATGATGGATGAACTAAACTAGTTAATTTCAGCAATTTATGCCAGCATGAATTTTAGCTGCAAAAACTTTTCTTTCCTTACATGAAAAATGCTGGACTCAGCCCCAAATGGGCCAAACTGATCTGCTGAAATTAATGAAGTACAATTAGATTATGAAATTGGCTTTGGTTTGGGTTCGAACATGGAATTCTATTTAGTGGGGGTGGGCGGAGGAAGTGCAGTATAACTGATTAATTAAAAATTGTTAATGAATTACTTTGGATGCTTGACTTGGCCACCTCTGCAATTGCAACTAATGTCAAGAACCAAAGACATTCAGTTCCAGGTTAGAATCTGAACCAGTGCCAACATATAAGGTTGCAGGTAGGGAAATATGCCAGACTGCGAGCCAAGAATTTACCCAAAGAAAAACCAGAAGCCAGAAATTGTGAACAAGAAAAGAAGAACCACATAATAAGCAACTGGAAGGGGCAGTCAGCAAATGAAATAACTGAGTTCTGGAACAGGGCAAGGCCAGATCCAAGGCACCCAATCACAGCTGGGTCCACCCACCATACTATCTGCCCAATCCTACCAAATACTCTAGTAGTCTGATCTCTATACTCATTTCCATGTCTGCATCCAAACCTTGTTCCAAGCCTCAAAGCCCACCTCCCATTGATGGCACACAAGTCTGCATGTGTGGAACTTGTATCTCATCCCAAGGAACGTGTCCCCTTTTTTGTGCTTGTTTGTTTTTAATTTCTGGTGTACCACCAAGTCCTTCAGTGCTTGGGTTAAACTTATGCTTCAGCTACCTCTCCACAGATTTGTCTTTGAGATTGACAGCATAAATTTAAGGAGATCAGTTTTCTAGTAAAGTGAAGGGAATATTACCTTAGAAAAAGTTTCAGAGATCAGCTAGGTTGATAAATTTAAGCAGGGCTCTTTTTGTAGCAGGAACTCTTTTGCATATTAGCCGACTCACCCCTAATGTAGCCAATCCTTCAAGAGCTTACAGTAGCCCCTGTAGGAAGAGCTCTGTAAGCTCTTGGAGGATTGGCTACATTAGGGGTGTGTTGCCTAATATGCAAAGGAATTCCTGCTACAAAACGAGCCCTGAATTTAAGAATACATTGCCTCCCATAGTGATTAAGAATCAAATTAGCATAGCCATCTTTCTTTATTCTGATAGACTGGGATTATATGATAGTAGATGGTTTATTATTATTTTTTGTTTACTACAAGCCTGTTATTTCGTTTGGCCTGATAAATTAACAGAACCTGACACAATTTTGTCTAATCAAAGGCGTTTCTCAGAAACAAAAATTTTATCAATGGCCTGCTACACTACTTCCCTGTTGCATTCCATCATGCGATTTTTCCTGTGGTGGTTTCAATCATACAAAGAAGGGAGGTTCCAGAAGGTGGTACTTGGGGGCTGAGCAGCAGGCCAGTGACCTACAGGATTCCACAAGGTGCCATCTTATCCTCCATGCTCTTTAGTATCTACACAAAGCTGCTGGGAGAAGTCATCTGGAGATTTTGTTAGCCGAATTGCTTTATTTACAGCAATTGGTAATTTATAAATGGGTTCTTGCCAATTTATGCCAAGGTCCTGTTCCCAACAAGGGTTACCAGTAAAGGATTCCAGGCTGTGGTTAAAATAGATGTCTTTTACTTAAAAATATATCTCATACAAACAATACTGATGTACTCACACATTCAATCAAGTTTCTAAGATTTACAGTAAGAAATAATTTATTTTTATTTTTATTTATTTACATGTGATTTCTATACCGCCCATGACCCCTAATGGGTCTCAGAGCGGTTTACATTAGACTACATTTGTAGTCGAATCCTAACTAGGGCCACAATTTGTGCGGGGAGGGGTTACTAATGCATTTTTGCATTAGCAGGTACGGGTGATGGTGGACGATACTTATCTGTCTTGCAGCTTGGTTGTTCCAATGAAGAATGAAGAAATGGAAAACAAAGGGAATTCACACACAACCAGAACCAGCCGGAACGCGTGGGAAGTAGAGGCAAGGGTTGGGGATAGCAAGTGGGACTTAAGAGGGGTAAAAGCAGACAGGGGTCGTCTTGGGGGAAATGCTAGCTAGGAGGAGTCAGGTGACTGGTTCTCTCCTTTTCTAGTGGGTTCAAGAGATGGGCGGTAACTGTGCCAACCTCCTGACCCACCTACCTGTTAGTCCGTCCCAAAAACAATCCTATTGGTTGCATGTGGGAAGGGGGGGGTTACCTGAAAGGGGTGGGCAATATTGTAACCTAAAACCTTACTCAGAGTACGGCATCTGGACAGGTGTGAAACCTAGGCATCAGGATACTCCATTGTAGTGTTAATGAAGCAGGCCAGTCTCTTTGATAACCAAATGTCCATTTGGCAGGAAATGCCAATGCAGGAACAAAGCAGGCGATGGGTAGTACGTGATTACAAACAGTTCTGCAATGGGGGCTGTCTCTTCCTGAGGTTGTTGTTCCATTGCTCACAATAATGGAGGTTTGTGCTTCTTCACCAGGCTGGGTAACTGTGTAGCTGAAACCTTATTCAAGTGTAAGGCATGTGCAGGCACCTTCTATGTGTGGCATCACAACGGGTGACTTAAAGTGTACAGCTTTCTGAGCCTATGTGTGTGTGCACAGTCCATTGTGTGTAGCAATAAATAGTTCATAAAGCAAATATCAAGCTCATTCTCTAACAATTTGGGCTGGGTTGTCACCAATATGTGGATAATACTCAGCTCCATTTCACACTTCCAGCAGATCTCAGGGAAGTTGTGAAATCTATCCTCCAGGCACTGGTTAATGGTTAAGGGCTAACAAGTTTAAACTTAATCCCAACAAAATGGAGGTGCTACTGGTGGGAGAAAGAATTGATCCTGGAATTAAGGTGTCTCCTTTTCTGGACAGAGTTGCATTTCCCCTTAAAAGAGCATGTCTGATGCTAGGGATTGCTGCAGGACCCGGGGCTCCTGGTGAATAAGCAGATGGTGGCAGCAGCTCGGAGGACCTTTCCTGGGAAACAAAGATCTTGCTACTGTGGTGCATGCCCTCATAACACCTAGATTAGACTACTGTAATACACTCTACATGGGGCTGGTACAAAATGCTGCAGACAGAATGTTAACAGGAATGGATCACAGAGACCATATCGCTCAAGTCATGTCCCATCTACACAGGCACCCTATTTGCTTCTGAGCCCAAGTCATGGTGCTGGTGGTGATCTTTCAAGCCTTACAAAGCTTGAGGCTAATATACCTCAAGAACTGCCTACATTCTCATATGAATATACCCAACCACTACGGCCATGCCTGGAGACTGTTTCAGAAGAAGAAGAGAAGAGAAGAGATTGGATTTATACCCCGCCCTTCACTACCCAAAGGTGTCTCAGAGCGGCTTACAAACTCCTTTCCCTTCCCCTCCTCACAACAGACACCCTGTGGGGTGGGTGGGGCTGAGAGAACTCTGACACAAACTGCTCTTTTTCAAGGACAGCTGTGCCAGAGCTTGCGACTGACCCAAGGTCACATCAGCAGGTGCAAGTGGAGGAGTGGGGAATCAAACCCGGTTCTCCCAGATTAGAGTCCGCACACTTAACCACTACACCAAACTGGCTCTCCCAGCAGCTTTCAGGTGCCCAATACAGATCTCTTGTCCGATATAGGTTTCAATACAGTGAAGCAACTACCTCGCATAACACTTGCTAACAAACATTCTGAATTAAAACAAAATGTTACAGATGGAACAGCAGAAAAAGCAGACTAACTGAAATTTTACTGAAGAGATCTTCCAGCCAAGGGCCCTAAGGCATCATTAGTTACCAGAGAGCAGGCAAGGGCAAATGAAAGAAAGCCTGCAACAGATCAGCTGAACTACCATGCAGCTACTGTCCTATACCATGCGTGCACTGAATCTACATGCTATGAAAGTATCCTGGGAAACCTCTCACTGGGCAGTGGAATAGTTTGTAATGTATGAAAGTAACAACTGCCAATGCTATCCCCACCCCCACCCCCGTCACTGCATGAAGATGCCACATCAGCTTTAAAAGACCCACTTGCTGGAAAGAAGCGGTCTAGAGAAAATTAGCAACTACATGGCCCAGTTCAGCAGCTGACCACAGAGGAAGTAGAGTGTGAAAAAAGGCAAGATAGAGTTCAGCCATAGGGAGTTATATTTTGCTCTTAACTCTACCCAGTAACTGCAATCCTATGCACACATTCAATTCCCATTGAACTCAGTGCAACTTACTTCAGAGTAGTTATGCTTGGTATATTTGTACCAGATATCAGAAGCTCACACCAATGCCATAGGTATTTTTTCCAGGGAGACCTGGAATTAAGTCTTATATTGAAATGGAGCTTAGAACATAAAAAGGATCAAAGATAAAGGGTTCACAAGAGCCAATTGGTGTCTCTGGAAAGCCCAGAAACAGAGAACAAGGGCAAAAGCCTCACTCTGCTGTTGCTCCCTTCCCCAAGTAACTGTCATGCAATGTGTTTCTGCACACACAGAAGGGGGAATGAAGCACAATATAGACAGAGACAGATCAGAAAAACACACAGAAGCAGCCCTGAGGAAGGAATAAAGCATGTTTTATTCCTGGTCTCAGCATCTTCCTCTCTGGTAGCCCAAGCACAGCGCATGGAAGTCAAGTGTGTCTCCTCAGAGCTCGGACAAGGGTGTAAAGCAGAGAAGCACTTGTCTTGGTTGTACTGCACCCAGTTGGCTGCTGAGGGTGAGGGAGACAGACAGACTGCACTCATTGGGGAAGGAAGTAAAACACTGCGCTGTACTCCTTGCCTCTGCATTTCTCTTTCTCTGCAGCTTCCAATCACATGCAATACAAGGAAGTCCAGCATTTCTCTGCTTTACTCACTGACCCAGCTTTGATGAGAAGCACTTGGATTCCTATTGCATCCCAGTGGTTGAAAGGATGCTGCCGTTGCCTGCCCCTCTCCCTCTCCAGCTCTGGCTCCCTCCTCCTCCCCTCTCAGGGCCCCACAGCAGGCCCTGCTTACCAGATCCTGGATACTTATCCCAGGGGTGTCGAACTCATTTGTTATGAGGGCCAAATTTGACATAAATGAGACTGTATTGGGCCAGGCCATGTGTGTCAAAATGTAATGCCAGGTAGCAGAGATATAAACTTTATAAAGGACACAGATAAACACAAAGATTTTTAAAACACTAGCACTCTTGCATCGCAACCTTTTGTATATAAGTTGCTTCATGTGCTGGTCAAGAACATGAGAAAGCATCCTGACACAGACTGAGGGCCATGTGTTTGTCTACAAAACTATAGTCTTCCCCAGAGAAATAACTATAACTTTCTACAAAGGAAATGTACTGGGTGAACTTGGTCTGGACATACACTCTGATTCTAATCCACCTCACTGGATTGTGGTTAGTTCACATTGCTTTCTTACTGAGAAAGACTGGATCATGAGGGCATGAATACAGTGAAAAAGGGGAGGGATCCCAGTTGCAACCAGGGGAGCCCTGGCATAAAGAGCCCAACAAAACACACACACACTATAGCAAGGCACACAAAAGCTCACACATTGAAAAGGTGCTTGGTATTCCTCCCATGCAACTGAGGAACCCAAGCATAAGAACATAAGAGAAGCCAATGTTGGATCAGGCCAATGGCCCATCCAGCCACACAGTGGCCAAAAATACCAGGTGCCAATAGGAGGTCCAGCAGTGGGGCCAGGACACTGGAAGCCCTCCCACTGTGGACCCCCCCAAAGCACCAAAAACACACAGCATCACTTGCCCCATAGTCCCTATGTATACCTTGTGGCTAATAGCGCCGATGGACCTCTGCTCCATATGCTTAGCATTTCCCTCTTGAGCCATCCACGCTGGTAGCCGCCACCACCTCCTGTGGCAGTGAATTCCATGTGTTAATCACTCTTTGGGTGAAAAAGTACTTCCTTTTATCTATTCTAATCCGACCGTTCAGCAATTTCATGGAGTCCTCACGAGTTCTTGTATTGTGAGAAAGGGAGAAAAGTACCTCTTTCTCTACCTGCTCTATCCCATGCATGATCTTATAAACCTCGATCATGTCACCCCTTAGCTATCATTTCTCCAAGCTAAAGAGCCCCAAGGGCTTTAACCTTTCTTCATAGGGAAAGTGTTCCAACCCTTTTATCATTCGAGTTGCCCTCTTCTGCACTTTTTCCAAAGCTATAATATCCTTTTTAAGGTGTGGTGACCAGAATTGCAAACAGTATTCCAAATGAGGTCGCACCATTGATTTATATAGAGGGGCATTATGATACTGGCTGATCTGTTTTCAATACCCTTCCTAATAATTCCCAGCATAGCATTGGCCTTTTCTATTGCAGTCACACACTGTTTCGACATTTTCAGTGAGTTATCTACTCCGACTCCAAGATCTCTCTCTTGGTCAGTCTCTGCCAGTTCGACCCCATCAACGTGTATTTATAGCTAGGATTTTTGGCTCCAATGTGCATCACCTTGCACTTGGCCACATTGAACCCCATTTGCCATGTTGACGCCCACTTGCCCATCTTTGACAGATCCCTTTGGAGTGCCTCACAATCCTCACTGGTTTTCACCACCCTGAACAACTTCGTATCATCCGCACGTCACCTCAATCTGACTCAAGTCTTTCAACACCCCTCCTGAAATCAGCGGTTCTGGAGTGGGCAAGCACTTCTCATCTTCCACAGTGAAGACAGAGGCAAAAAATGCATTCAGCTTCTCAGCCATTTCCCTATCATCCTTCAGTACTCCTTTTACCCCTTGGTCATCCAAGGGCCCCATTAGCTGGTTTCCTGCTTCTAATGTATTTTAAGAAAGTTTTATTGTTGGTCTTTACATTTTTCGCTATATGCTCCTCATATTCCCTTTTTGCCTGCCTGATCACAGACTTGCATTTTATTTGCCACAGCCTGTGTTCCCTTTTCTCAGCCTCACTGAGACTAGCTTTCCACCACTTAAAAAAATCCTTTTCCCCTTTTACAGGTTCCATTACTTTGTTTTTTAACCATGCAGGCTTTTTCTGTTCCTATTTGTGCCTTTCCTAACCTGCGGTATATATTTTTCTGAGTCTCTAGGACTGTAGTTTTAAATAGTCTCCAGGCTTCCCCAATGGGTTTGACCCTTTCTACTTTTCCTTTCAGTTTCTTCCTCACATGTCCCCTCATATCAGAGAAATTACCCCTTTTAAAGTTAAAAGTGGTTATGTCAGTCTTTTTGGCCAATTCCCTATTTATACAAATGTTGAACTCAATAACATTATGGTTACTGTTCCCAAGTGGTGCAATCACTTTTACATCTCTCACCAGGTCTTGGGCATTACTTTGGACCAAATACAGCATCGCCTCTTCCCTGGTAGGTTCCGTGACCATCTGCTCTATAGCACAATCTGAGAGTGTCTAGAAACTCAATCTCTTTTTCCCGACTAGAACAGATATTGTCCCAATCAATGTGTGGGTAGTTAAAATCACCTATTACAACACAGGGTTTTTTTTTGTCTAGCTGTTATCTAAGCAAAGCAAGCTCTCCCTTGTTCCCTCTCTCCTTTCAGGGAGGAGCCTCAGCCAGTGGGAGGAAAGAAAGGCTTCCCTTTGTCTCCTGCAGCCTGCCCAGGAAGCAAGCTCTGTTCTCTCCCCCCCCGGGAGGAGGAGGGGGAAGAACCTCAGCCAGTTGTTTACCAGGCTCTCTCAATCGCACAGGAGAGGCTTGTCTATCTATCTCTCCTGTGTGATTTGAGAGAGACTGGTGCAGCAAACTGTGACATAGCAGCAGCAACAGAACTGGAAAACGAAGCAGGAAACAGCCAGGTACTTGAAGGCCAGATTGGGGCCCTCCAAGGGCCTGATCCGGACCACAGGCCACATGTTTGACACCCCTGCCTTATCCAGTAAAAAGAACCCAGCTTAAAAGCCCCTTTATTTGTATGCAGGCAACCAATCACAGGATTTGCTTTCACATTGGTTCTGCTGTTGGTCTCTCTAAAAGGGGAGAAATAATCTTATCTCAGAGTTCTTCTTAAAAGGGATAATGGAAAAAAGACATATCCCAGCGATTCCACTTAACCTACAGTGCAGGGGGAAAGTCTTTCTACATATGGGATGTTTTTATATCTCCCTTCAAGTACGATTGATAGCATAGCCGCACATTTAGCCAGGGTAAATGCTCTCCTATAAGAGTAACCATCTAATTGGCTAAGATACTGAGCCATAGTCATAACATATTTAAGCTTCACGGGAGCCATAAGGTTTGGTGATTTCATTAAGTCTGGTTGACGCTCTATATCTCAAACCCTTTTGTTAATAATGCCTTTTGCCTGGTCAGTATTCTGAACCAAAAGGGCACAGGGTGGAAGTCCCATTCTTTTAAAGTTACTCTCCACCTTTCACATCCACCTTGGCTGGTAGAGATCTTGTGTTATTACGGGAAAGAGGCCTTTTGGATATGTATGGACCGTAAGCCATTGAAAAGCAGATAACAAAATTCTAACCTCAATTCTCATTTGGCCTGTTTCTAAGTGGAGGAAGGCATTAGACACACCTGGGGGTACCTGTAGAATAGCACAAAGAAACTTAGATTGTGTCTTCTTGAGGGAACACAAGCTAGTGGCAGGAATACCCAAATAAATACCGTAGAGGAGTTGTGTTATAACTTTAGCTTGATATAGCTTCAAAGCTGCTGGAACATATAAACACCCCTTATTTATTTTTATTTATTTATACCTTTGATTTATATACCGCTCTGACCCCCCAAGGGGTCTCTGAGCGGTTTACATACAGGTTTCCAAATACCAATTCCCTATCTAAGGCCACATAGTACACAGGGACGGGGCTGTCTACTGGCACCCAGGTGGTAGGGCTTGCTGATCGACTTCCGGCTCCTTCTTACAGGGGGTCTTTCGGGTGTCGAGGCTCCGTCTCCGGTGTCAGGAGTAGGTCTTCCAGTCTGGTGGCTTCCTCCGGCGGGGCCCATCCTGGTGTGCAGTTCGTGTCGGCTACAGCCCCGGCTAACGTCCATTTCTGGCTCCGCCGCGCCTGCGCCACACATCACCGCACCTTCCGTGACTCCGCCTCCATCGGGTTCCACCATTCGGTGTTGCGCTCACTGGCCACCAGGGCTCGCCTCGCCAACCTTGCCGTCATTCCGCTGCTTCACCACTCCGCCGCCTCGCCACTCCGCCGCCGATGCCTCCGCCACACACCTCACATGAAGGAGGGTGCCCCCTGCCACCTAAGGGCAGGTACCCATTTATCTACTTACCATATTTTACTGCTTTCGAACCACTGGGTGGGCGGGAGCTGGGACTAGGGCCGGGAGCTCACCCCGGCCATGGTGGGTCTCGAACAACCGTAATGGCTGTTCATTGATGTTACAGCAGGCGTTTTACCACCTGCGCCACCACTCCCTTAGAAGGAAAGAATCTCAGAATAGCATACACAAATCTCCCAGCATGGTCAGTCATCAAATTACAGTGTGTTGTATTGGATCCAGTCTCCTGTAACACCACCCCCAGGTAAGTAAATTTATTTACTTGTTTGATCTCGTTCCCCTTTATTGTCCAAGACTGCTTTTTTGGGCACCTGCCAAATGCCATCACTTTAGTCTTGTTGAAAATAACTATCAGGTGTTATTTAGCACAGCACATTGTAAAACTATCAAGTGTTCTTCAGAGCTCCAATGGAATTCTAGATAAAAGGCCCACATCATTTGCATGTAGCACTATCATTAGGGGGTGCAAGGCAGGCAGAATTTGGTATCAGTCATGTGTGGTGACCATCTACCACTATATTTACAGGCCTTTCTGCTATTCAACCAAAACCATCTAGCAGCCCACTATACAACAAGGGTTAAACTTACTGGTAAAAGGGTCAGATGAACCAGTAAATTTGTTAGTAAATTTATTAGTAAAAGAATTCTTAAATATTGCATAGAGTGATTGTCACACTACCTCTCTTTTAATTTGTGTAGTTAGGTATGATGGGGTTTTAAATTTCTTCTTGTTTCTTTCTCTCACTCAAGGTATGTAACGTTGCCAACAGAATTTAATTCCAGTCTTATTAATTAACCTTTCCCACAGTATCGTGCCCAAGCTCCAAGGCTCCTTCGTTGGTCTATGTGGCCCTGAGGATGAGACTCTTACATCTTTTCACCTTTTTCACCCCCCTTGTTCTTCTGAAACTTATCAACCATTTAAAGAAACACACTTATAACTTGAAATCATTACAGTGATGTCACAAAGTTACACTGTTTTTGTAGACAAGCCTATCCTGTTCTCCTCTGCCAATTCTTTGTACTCCTGAGATTATTAGGATGAGTTTTATGAATCCCATAGTATATTGCTTGTACAAATTCAACCTCAGCTAATGTCTTCCAAAAGAAATGGTGCTAGGAATTTCTTGATGCAGATTAATTCCCTTTTATGACTGCAGTTTTTTTTTATTCTAAAGACAGAAATAATTATCATGAGTTAAAGTTTATAAGTTGATACATTTAAGGTAGACAGCTACAGTATGCCATCCAATGGGCACTATCCAATCAGAGTTAGGCACTAAATTCAATGGGAGCATGTGTTTAATTTCTCCCTTCACTTCAACAGGCTTCCAAAGTATCTAATTTTGGGTGGACTTTGTCCTTTGTACAACTGAAGAGTTGCAGATATTGAAGACAGAAAATAAGCAGGACCCCCTTTTGTCTCTTACTTTTATACTCCAAAACATTATAAATAATACTCAAAGCTTAATACATTTACCCAGGGGTCATTTCCTAGAAAAAGAGCTAGGGGGACTCATTAGCATAACTCATTAGCATATGCCACACCCCCTGACATCACCAGAAGTGTGTCATAAGGCCACACCCCCTGACATCACCGGAAGTGTGTCATTAGGCCACACCCCCTGACATCACCGGAAGTGTGTCATAGGGCCACACCCACTGACATTGTCCTAGAAAAAGAGCTAGGGGGACTCATTAGCATAACTCATTAGCATATGCCACACCCCCTGACATCACCAGAAGTGTGTCATAAGGCCACACCCCCTGACATCACCGGAAGTGTGTCATTAGGCCACACCCCCTGACATCACCGGAAGTGTGTCATAAGGCCACACCCCCTGACATCACCAGAAGTGTGTCATGGGGCCACACCCACCACTCAGTTAGTCTTAGTTTTAAAGGTGCTATTTCAATGACTAAATAATAAATACAAG
>NW_015162474.1:2392253-2392462 GCF_001447785.1 Gekko japonicus | reverse complement strand
AAATTGTGGAACCTGCCAAAAGTGAAACTGAAAACAAATTTCATAAATACACAAAAATGCCAGGTATCTGGAATCCCACAATTTTTTTAAAAAAATATCAGAATATACAGTGCATATGGACTGATTCACAGAAAAAGACACTCAAAGCCATTTTAAACAGTATATCACTCAACTGACTGAAGAGACTATTGCCTACTACCATGAAGTAT
>NW_015162474.1:2297691-2390842 GCF_001447785.1 Gekko japonicus | reverse complement strand
AGAAAGGGAAGGAAGTACACACACATGCCGTCCGGCCCGGGCCCCGCGCGAGGAACGCCACCCCCGCCCCTCCCAGAACAAAAGCCCACATGGAGCCCTGCCAGACGGCCCGGGCTGCCCCTGCCCCACCGAGAGCCCCTCACAAAAACTTTCCCTGCATTCCCCCTCACAACTCTCTCCCCCCCTCTTGCTTCACCGCATGGCGAGAGCCCGGCCGGCCGCCCCCTCTTCCCCACGCGCCTCGGCTTTTTTCTCCTGGAGTTGCGGTGGCTGGAAGCAGGGGGCGGGGCTTCCTGTGCCCCGCCCCCCGCACCTCACCCGGGGGGCGGCGTCCCCTCGCGCCCCCCCGAAATGACCCCTGCATTTACCTGAACATCAAAAATTATTTATCTGAGCCCTCTGATAATTTGTTAATTTAGATAAAGCAACATTCCATATTTGGTGGAACCGTTCACCTTCTGAAAGAGGTTCTGGGTTTTTTTTCTGCTGTGTTGCTATTGTCTATTTCACAGTGGACTAGTAGGCTCAAGATCAGTTCTGTATCTGAAGAAGGGAGAAAAACTTTTGGATCAAGAGGTATGTTAAACCCCACCATTTCATTCACAAACTAAAATATCAGTTTCTGAAAAGGCTGCATTGTTTTACATGCCCAAAAAAATGCTGAAAAACCCACCACATATGAGCCACATCTCACATATTACTACATATGTAGTGGCTAACATTTACAGAGTGAGGCGCTATTGAAACAGACTTCTTAAAAAATTCTTTTCAAACAAATGTTATACAAATAAGTTTAGGTACTACACAATTCCAAATCTTTCTCCATTCCTCTAAATAAATATTGATTTGCCAGTCCCTATTCCATTTTCTACTTAAAACAGCACTTTCTAGATGTGGTAACAAAGTATGAATTTTAGCAATTAAACTACCAGCTAATTGATTAGCACCAGTTACTTATTTATTAAAATATTCTTATCCTACCTTCCCAATTGGCTGAGTTACAAGCTTTATTATGAACTGACATCGAGGCAGCTTCATGAACAAGTGATTTCTTTATTCAGCTCATAACAACACAAGAATACAGAGACTTCAAGACAACTTCAAGACAAAATACATAGAACCCCAGCTGACTTATATATGATTTAAACCAGGGTAAACTACACCCAACAAACAGATAACAACCAATAGCATGGCAGGGCTTGGAACCTATGAGATTGGTTCCCGCCGAAACATAAGCTTCTCTGCTTGGTTAGTTCTTCAATCCAAACTCTGCTTTGTTTTAATGGAGCTTATGCTTAAACTAAACATTGCTTTATTACTTAAAACATAACAAGCTTAAAGACTGTTGTTGCTCCTGAATCACTGTAATTCCTTAGCAGGTTGTTTGCCAAACATAACATCTAAAATACTGAAAACAAGGCATACCGTCTTTCACAGTGTCACAGACTACTTTACTAAAGTTCAATTTTAGAATAACTACCAAAGTAAACTATATCCAGCTTCTTTAACAACTATTTTCACTCCACTACTCTAAAAGGTAGTAAGTGATTAAGAAGGTGTGAATTTGTTTGAAGCGGATTCCTTAATTCATTTTTTATTCTTAATCTTGGTGTTCTGATTAGCCTTTTCTTTGTAGACCACTACATTTTTTCCTTATAACCATTTCCATTCAGTAATAAGCACAGGTTTACATGAAGGAATTAGTAATAGGGCACTTAGCCCTCCAGAATCTTAAAAGTATTATTTTAAAAATATACCCACTAGTCATTAAGAGCAATCTCTATGACCTTCTTTACCAAATGACTTCTACAGATACTCTAGGTTACTCTCGTCTTGTTCTGAGCTGAAATCACTAGTAAGAGAGTTGAAATCACTAGTAAGTCTCAGTACTCTTCATCAACTTTCTTCATGGTCGGGAAGAATACTGGGAGTTCCTGTACTGCAGAAGGAACCACTACTCAATATTTGCAGACCAGTGAAATAGAGAACTTGAACACACACACGTTTTTCCTTATTGAAGAAACCCCAAAGCAAGATAGAGAAAATAAGGAAATATCACTCCATCCTTTTTTTAAATTTTATAACAGAAATAATAAAAGGCAGAGTCATTACACACTGAGAAAATAAAGCTTTCGAATAAAATTTTAGCCCTTATCCATTCCTCCTCTACCACCGGAGTTTTGGAATTCACGGTACTTCGAATTCAGAAGACTAAGTATATATTAGAACCATCACACTGTCGTGATTAAAAATAAAATAAAATAAATAGACGGATGCGAAACTCTTTTCGGCCACCTCCCCGCCCCTTCCTACCCACAGAGCGACACGAACCTGCCTTTCTCATTCACAACACTCCTTAAAAGCACGTCACTGATAAGCTACTCGTACTTCAACAGAGTGTGAGAAGCCTCGCTCTACAAACTTCACCGACCCGTTTCACCACGAATTTATCTACAAATGCCCATGGTACAACCTGCTTTACAAGAGAACAGAACTGCATGCTGGGATTAGAAGTTTTCATTACCAAACGAACGACTGGAGGAGGAGGAGGATTCCTCCGCTCCTTACTATAACCGTCCCACTCGCCCTACGCCACGTGCGTCTTGGCGTCGCGTGGGAAACTCCGCCCACGGCGTCGAGGAAAACCAATCGGAAGCTACGAAGAAGCGACGTTGGTGCGGCTGGCGCGGGCCTCCTTGAACTTTGACCTCAGGCCTGAGCGCGAGGCAACAGACGGCGGGGTGTTGGGCTCTCCGGCGTCCCTCTGTTCGCTTGAGCGAGAGACCGGGCTGCTTTCTTTCCTCGCTGCCCCTTCCCGCGTGAGTGGCAGTCGCAGATGATGGTGCGGATCCCCGCTCGTCGCGCGCGCTGATCTTTCCTTCTCCCCGCCTGCCCCACCCCCGCCTCGGGGAAAGGAGCGCGCGGAACCGCCGAGGAAGCGCCGCCGCAGCCAGGCAGAGGCCTCCGCCCCGCCCTTCTCCTTCCCCGCACAGCGTTGGGCGAAGTGGAGCTGTTGAGGCCGTGGGAGACGCGCCCCCCACCGGGACCATCAACATGGCGAGTGCCTCGTACCACATCTCCAAC
Organism: Gekko japonicus; assembly: GCF_001447785.1. Classification (NCBI taxonomy): domain Eukaryota; kingdom Metazoa; phylum Chordata; class Lepidosauria; order Squamata; family Gekkonidae; genus Gekko; species Gekko japonicus. The sequence continues at coordinate 2,387,758 of NW_015162474.1, read as the reverse complement.
CTGCTGGAGAAAATGACGTCGAGTGACAAGGACTTCAGGTGAGAAGTCGAGCCCGGCCCCCTCTCAGGTGGGGAGGACAGGAGAGCTTCTCCTAACTTCTCCCTGTGCGGTCTTCTGGCTGGCCAGGCCACAGCCGCTTCCCTCTCCCCCGTGGATCTCTCTAGTTCCACCCAAACTGCTTTGGGCCTCGGAAGAGGCCGCCGCTACGGCTTTTCCGTTCCTCCTTGGTCTTTATATAGAGAGGGAGTGGAGGTGCGGTTCAGAGCTAGGCCCCGGTGCAGCTTTTCTGCCGTTTCTCGTTCTCTTAAAAGTTGGCTGCAAGTTTGCCCCCACACACCTTAAATTCTCTATTAATTTGTCATGTGAGGTGGGATTCCTTTTACTGTAAACAAGCTAATAGGTTACTATTATTAATAGTACTATAATTGGTGTAAAATAAATAGGCCTGGAAAACAAGGTGTTTATTTAAATTACTTATTAGGTATTTTTCCATAAAAACGTCTAACCTGAAGATAATGGGGAGGGAGAATATGATTAGAAGTTGATCCTCTACATAGGTAATAGGGGTGTACGGAAACAAAAATACTTGTTTAAAGGATTATGGACTGTGGTCTGTGCTATTGTGTGTAGTTTGTACTGTCCATTACTGTAAGTAGGATTGTACTATGTAATTTCTGCATCATTTAATGTATCATATTAATACTTAATGCTGTGCTTCAGTTTCTTTTCAGATTTCTGGTAGATTATAGAATCCAAATCCTATTTCACTGTTTACTGGATGTCTCATTCTATTGATTCTATGGGTTTAGTCTGTGTAGTCCACCTTGAGTCCCAGCGAGATAGATAGACTATATGTAAAAATAAAGAAAAGAAAATCTTTTGCTGTGGTACTGGGGAAAGTAGTGTAGTGCTGGACTTGCCACAAGTCACCAGTGAAGCTTTTGTCACTACATTAGTAAATATGTTATTGACTTTTCTGCAGTAGTAATATTAGTAACTAAAATAAAAATATACGGAATATATTTATTTAACTTTTTTTTGTCTGTAGTGAGACTCTGTCAAATTATATGCATATGCACAATGTCTTAGATCACAAGTTTGCCTTGCTCCATATTGTTCGCTGTGATGGACACTAACCCTTCATGATCTTAGGTCTCTTTCATGTCAGCTACTACTTTATCCTTTAACTGGAGATTGATTTGGGATCTGTATGTAAAGCACTGAGCTCCCAGTTCTCCCTGCTCTTCTATAAGAGCACAATAGTGGTTAATTCTTTACAGCATGGTTTAGTACAGTGGTGTCAAACTTATTTGTTACAAGGGCCAGATCTGGCATAAATGTTACTTTGTCAGGCTGGACCACGTCTCCCATAAAATGTAATGCCAGGTACCAGAAATATAAAGTTTATAAAAGACACAGGCAAACCAAACTAACAGTATTATTTTTTACTCAAAATACAAACAAAAGCAATTGAATCCTAGCAGTGAAAGCCATTGCTTTACTGGGGAACCCACAAAATGCCCCAATAACTGTATTTAATCATATGCAATATGAGGTTTTTTCCCAAGGGATACCATCAAGGGGGGTATCTTACACTTCCATACAAATTGGCTACTTTTTGTATGTACAGCACTTTCAGGAGATGAGTCATCAGCCTTGCAAGTAAATAAGGTAGTCTTTCAGCAAACCCCCCCATACACCCAGTCTCAGCAGCTGACCATGCCTGTGATCTGTCTCTTGTTCTTTGTTTCCTTTCTTCCCCTGTCCGACCTCTAAGGATCTTGAGGAAGCAAACCAGACTCCCTCCTCCATCACCCCATCCCTACTACCAACAACAAAAACTCTCTGAAGTGGGCAAGGCTGAACAACTGGCCCCGGATGATCCAGACAGCAGGGTCCTGGCTCAGGAGGAGGGGGGTCTGAACCAGGCTCTCCCAGATCCCCCCATCCCCAGTTCAGATGTGCCGCAGCGACATCAGCACCCCTATTTCTTTTTGCCCCTCCACTCTCCTCCAAGGCTGGGAGGTCTTTTCACTTCAGAGCGGCATGCACAAGACAGCCCAGTTGCCTCCCAATCTATGTGCTAGCTCTCCATCTTCTCTCTTCCCTGCTGGCCCTGTCCCTTCATCAGCTAACTGCTGCGCTGTGTGCTCGCTCTCGCCAACCCCCCCCCCACAGCCACCATTTGAAAAAACCGCAAAGGCAGTTGGTGCAGCTCCAGCCGCTCCACCCCTGCCCCGTGTAGTGGCTTTTCTAATTTTCACTAAGCTGCAGTCAGAGGAGGCGGGAGGGGGGGGGGAAATCACACCTCCACTTTCTGTGCCTTTCCTGCTATTCCCCCCACACTATTTTAACTCAGCCCCTTAGTCCCACCCTCTAGTAATTTCCTTTCTATTACTTGGCGGCTTTGACCACACACCTCACCAGTGCGCCTGCTTACTCCCCCCCCCCAGCAGCCTCCTGCCTTCCCTCCCTCACACCTCCCTCCCTCACACTTTCTATTACTTGGCGGCTTTGACCACACACCTCACCAGTGCGCATGCTTACTCCCCCCCCCCCCCAGCAGCCTCCGTCCTTCCCTCCCTCACACTAGTTGCTCGTCGGCCGGTTCCATCTCCTGGGCCTTACACTTGACACCACTGGTTTAGTACATTTTAAATAAAGATAATATGTACAATTATTTTATAGAACTAACTTGCATGTAGAAAATACCATACAAGGTCCATTTGGATTATTACACAATACAGTGTTACATGAGTGTATGTATCACAATATATGCATGTTCGTTGCAATTTACATGCTGGTCATATGCTATTTTCTACACAAGGAATTTCTGTGTAGCAATCTGTCTTGTTTAATACAGTTCTAAGAAGATCTCCCCCAAATTAGCATTAACCATACTTGTCGTTGGTTGCTGGAGTTTGCTGACAAGGCTGAAGTGTAGAACCGCACAATCATTTGGCCCATATCTAGGTTCTGAACTGTAATGAATCATGATTGAGAGTAATATATCTGCATTAACCATAATACAATTGCAAATTGAAATATCATACCAGTCTGATCTTTTGTCCTGATTAAGACCTGACAGCCAGAATACATATGGGCTGGTTGCAGGCACTTCCTGAAAAGCATACTGTACCATTTGTTGTTGTTCAGTCGCACAGTCGAGTCCGACTCTTCGTGACCCCATGGACCAGATCTCGCCAGGCCCTCCTGTTTTCTGCCGTCCTCTGAAGTTTGCTCAATTTTATGTTCGTTGCATCTATGACACTGTCTAACCATCTCATCCTTTGCCGTCCCCGTCTTCTTTGACCTTCAATCTTTCCAAGCATCAGGGTCTTCTCCAGTGAGTGCTCCCTTCTCATTTGGTGGCCAAAGTATTTGAGCTTCAGTTTCATTATCTGGCCTTCCAGGGAACAGTCAGGGTTGATTTCTTTTAGGATTGACTGATTTGACCTTCTTGCAGTCCAAGGGAATCTCAAGAGTCTTCTCCAGCACCATAGTTCAAAAGAATCTATTCTTCGGCACTCGGCCTTCCTTATAGTCCAACGCTCGCAGCCATACATGACTACTGGGAATACCATTGCTTTGACCATGCGGACTTTTGTTGGCAGGGTGATGTCTCTACTTTTTATCATGCTGTTTAGGTTTGCGATCGCTTTCCTCCCAAGGAGCAGTCGTCTTTTAATTTCATGGCTGCTGTCACAGTCTGCTGTGATCTGGGATCCCAGGAACGTGAAGTCTGTCACTACTTCCACGACTTCCCCTTCTATTTGCCAAGGAGTGATGGGGCCGGCTGCCATGATCTTAGTTTTTTTGATGTTGAGCTTCAAGCCCACTTTTGCGCTCTCCTCTTCACAGTGGGCAAGAGGCTCTTTAGGTCCTCTTCACTTTCTGCCATTAGAGTGGTATCGTCTGCATATCTGAGGTTGTTGATCTTTTTCCTAGCAATCTTAATTCCCGCTTGTGATTCATTCAGGCCAGCATTTTGCATGATGTACTCTGCATCTATATTAAATAAGCAAGGTGACAATATACATGCTTGTTGTACTCCTTTTCCTATGCTAAACCAATCAGTTGTTCCATATCCAGTTCTAACTGTTGCTTCTTGACCCTTTTACAGGTTTCTCAAGAGACATGTGAGGTGGTCTGGTACTCCCATCTCTTTAAGGACCTGCCATAGTTTGTTGTGATCCACACAGTCAAAGGCTTTAGCATAGTCAATGAAGCAGAAGTAGATGTTTTTCTGGTACTCTCTTGCTTTCTCCATAATCCAGCGAATGTTGGCAATTTGATCTCTAGTTCCTCATTTAGCTTGTTACAAACACCCTCCTTAATTCATAGCTTCTCTGTACAAATATTCCATTGACTTTTAAAATTTATTGATCTTAACTGGCTTCTTTTTGACTTTTCATGTGAGAGGTATTGTGACTAATTCTGATCCTGATAAAGTTTCTTTCTGTCATTTATGATTCTTAATCTGTGTAGCATGGGAATGTTACAATCATGAATAGGAGATTTGGAGCATGCTTTCCCCCTCTTTCTTTAAAACAAATTCCACCACCCCGTTTCTTTTTGGAGCTAATCATTGTGTAACTTTATGTCTGCACCAGCATTATTGCTAATTAACCACTGCTAGATACAACTAGAATTTGAAGCAAGTTTGTACATTTTGGTTAGAGTTCACCATGATTAGCATGTACATTTGTTTTTATTTTATTTATTTTTATTTGTGAAGATGTAATGTTTAACTCCAAAAAGAAAATGGAGAATACAAGAATGTGTATTCACACATATAATTCTGAAACCTTAAGCAGGGCTTCTCTGTGTCTTTTCCTATCCTCTTATTTGGTATTCTACCCTACATTCTGCATGTGACAGGTGGGGAGCCCAAAAACAGTCTTCTCAGTTACTAGGGAAATGAACAGGAGCTCTTCACTTGCAAGAAGGGAACAATCAACTTCCTCCTCTCCTGAAAGATTGGATCACCTCAGCACACTAGGCAGAAAATGTACTGATTGGTTTCCAGTAGCACCATTTTAGGAGTCTCTGATTGGCTGAATGGCACTAATTTAGTTCAGTCCTGCTACAGTCATATCGTTATTTTGGTATAAATTGAACTGCTTTTTGTTCTGTTTTCCAGTGCAAATGATTTCAGCATAAAGGGGAGGCGATGCCATTCTGTGTCTCTAGATTATAATAGCCAAGTTGGTTTTAATTTGAATACCAGAATCAGGTTTTGCATGACACTGGTCTTTCCCTGTTTCTGTCTTCAGCTTTGAAAGTTTTCCCTGGCCCTTTCCTGCTCCAATTCAGCTGGCCTCTACCTAGAAGTTATTAACTGATAAAGGCTGCTGCCACACACGCTAAGTAATCCACTTTCAATCCACTTTCAGTGCACTTTCAAAGTGGATTTTGCCAGTTCACACAGTAAAACTCCACTTTGAAAGTGCACTGAAAGTGGATTGAAAGTGGATTACTTAGCGTGTGTGGCAGCAGCCTAAGGTCTCTTGCAGACACAGACACAATATCCAGTCTGATCAAGGGGTGAGAGTAATTATAACCTGGTCAGAGACTTTTGCATTATGGCCCTGTAGAATCAGCCACTCTCTGAGAGCTTACTTGCTGGTCAGGTACAGGCAATTCAAACATTTTACTTAAATATGTTTTTTAAAGTGTGAGTGACATGGTTTTCACTGTCCTATCCTGAACACACTAGAGCAGTGGTGGCGAACCTATGGCACGGGTGCCAGAGGTGGCACTCAGAGCCCTCTCTGTGGGCATGCGTGCCATCGCCCCAGCCAGGCCCAGACCATCATTAAAGTGTCGAATTCTCTGCCAAATAATTTTAAGTAAATGAAAGCATTTGGGATTGCTTTCCTTACTTTGTTTGGATCATCTTAAATTAATGTATGAGTTGTTTTTTCTAAAGTAAAACCTCAGTATTCAGGTTAAATTGCCGTGTTGGCACTTTGCGATAAATAAGTGGGTTTTGGGTTGCAGTTTGGGCACTCGGTCTCTAAAAGTTTCGTCATCACTGCACTAGAGGGTGGAAACCAACATGGAACCTGCTTGGTTTATTGTGTGCTTTAAAAGGGGGCTTTCTGGTACATGGTAGTTGGCAATGAGGAAGGAGGAGAGATCTTGGGAGACGCATTAAATTTTTAAAATCAGAATGGATTGGTAAAATTTGAGAACCACTGTTGTAATGCTTTAGTTACAGTTAGGAAATAAATGTGCATGTAAACAGGTATAATCAAGGCTGTGTAATCCAGATTAATCACTATTTAAAAATATGGATGTCTCTGAGCAACGGCCTGCTACCCCACATTTTACTATGCTCCCTTTTCCTTTGAAATAGTCCACATCTATAGTAAATGTGCTTCTTCAAATATTAAATAGTCCCTTTAAAACTGGAATAGAATGCAGAAGCATTCACTTTGATGGTCATGTATCATAGTGATAGAAAGGTGGATAGGCAGAAGAGTGGAAAAGGGAATAGTATTTGTCTATCGAATTAATTAACACAAACAATTATGATCTTTTGCTGGTGATGGGGATTAGCTTTGTATTGATAATTTCATGGTTCTATGGTACTGTAACATAAAGAGATCACATACACTAGCTGCTGACATTTAAGAAGATAGTGTAACAGTTTGAACATGAAAGTGCTGTTATGGGTGGGAGTTTTTTCGATCATAAAGTTTCTTTCAGTCTGATCAGTGAGAAGTATTGTGTCATCTACATGTTATGTATTTGAGGTATAAGAAAAAATAACCTAGGGTTAGGGTTGTGTTCCATAGATTGTTGTGCTGATGGCAGTTCTTTCCACTGCGGCGGGGGGGGGGCACAACCCTTCAGTTGGTGCAAGCCTCTTGCACTAGAAGAAGTTTCTATTCTAGCAGAAGGACTCTAGTAGAAGGATTCTAGCAGAAGTTCCAGCAGAAGTACTTCTTCACCCAAAGAGTGAATCACACATGGAATTCACTGCCACAGGAGGTGGTGGAGGCTACAAGCATGGACGGCTTCAAAAAGGAATTAGATAGGCATATGGAGCAGAGGTCCATCAGTGGCTATTAGCCACGAGGTATAGATAGGGGCTCTGGGGCATGTGATGCTCTGTCTTCTTGGTGCTTGGGGGGGGCAACAGTGGGAGGGCTTCTAATGTCCTGGCCCCACTGGTGGACCTCCTGATGGCACTTGGTATTTTTGGCCACCGTGTGACAGAGTGTTGGACTGGATGGGCCTTTGGCCTGATCCAACATTGGTGCCTCTTATGTTCTTATGTTCTAATCAGTCTGTGGAATCTAACCCCAGATTTGTTGTGTTTTGTTAATTGTGTATAAACTGAAATGCCTTTTTTGTGTACATAGATTCATGGCAACAAATGACTTGATGACTGAACTACAAAAAGATTCTATTAAGTTGGATGACGATAGTGAAAGGAAGGTTGTGAAGATGATTCTGAAGTTGCTGGAAGATAAAAATGGTGAAGTGCAAAATTTGGCAGTCAAATGGTAGGTTTAGTTCTATGGCTTATTCTTTTGTACTGACTTGATTATACACTTAATTATACACTACCAAAATAAGAATTGTTCTGCCAGTTCTGCCAGTGTAATCCAGCATTCTGTCTGCAGAAATGGCAAACCTGATGTCCTCAATAATTTTACAAGTGGGGGTGAAGATAGATATATCCTGTGTTTGTCCCATCTTTTTGTGATGCTATGTATACTAGTGGCTGTCACAGTATCCTGTGGAAATCAGTTCTGTAGGCTGATTGTTACATGAACATTGGTATCTGCCCTGAATCTCTTGTCAATTGATTTCATTGGATGACCCTGAATTCTGGTGCTGAGAGGGGGAAAATCTCTATTCCACATAGTTTGTAATTTTGTAAACATCTGTTGAGTTGCCTCTTATTAAATTCCAGGAGAATAGGATAGGGTAGAGATCTGTATTACCTCTTGGAAGAATGAGAGTGCAACAAAAGTTAATCAGTTTTTGCTGTTGGAAAGCCACTTGTAATAACTTTGGACCTTGTATATATAATCATGCTGTTCCGGCAGAGTCCACCTAAGTATTTTAGATAGGTGATCAGGTCAGCAGTGTAACTAAAGACATGAATTTTTAAATATATATTGGTTAAATTTTATGATGATTCAGCCAGCTTAACCTGTTATCTACTCAGATGGTAAAGTCTACATTTTGGTGAAAATTCTGGATGAAGTTGATAGCTGAATGAGAATATGAGCATTTCATGAAATAACAAAAATGTTAAGTAATTATTAGAGATGTAAAATTTCCGGAAATTTTGAAGCTCGAAAAAAACGGAAATTTTCGGAAACATTGAAAAAAATGCTACATTAGCATTTCTTTTGTCTTTTCTAGATTGAAAGTCATTCTGTTACTTTAGGAACATAAAATATGACTATAGGCATTTTTACTTGGCATGAAATTATCACAACTAGCGTATTAAAAATATAGTGTATCCAAACAATTATTACAAACAGAATACCCACCCACATGCAAAAACAAAACTGAAACCTTTTTATTTTCTTCTGACAATAGCACCTCCTAAAGGAAGAAATGCATCTTGTTCTTGCATTGGAGAGTTCAGTTTGTAACCTAGGACTTGCTTGTCCTCAGTGCACAGAAATTAGATCAATCTGATACCATATATATATATATATTAGAAATGATTTGGAAAATATTTGAACACCTTGTCTTAAAATATTTTATTCATCATGTTAAAATAAAACGTTCCATAATCAATTTCTTTTCTTTTTTCAATTTTTCCAATTTTTCAGAAAAAAACAAAAAAGGCTTCGGGGAAAAATGGTTTTTTTCTGAATTTTTCTGGTTTTTTTCTGGTCCTTCACATCTCTAGTAATCATATATATGGTACAGCAGAATTGTCACTTTGTATTGGAAGTAGTAATTTTGTGTTCAGTAAGTGTGACACAAATTCAGTATTGTGAAATGAATGTACTTGTATCTCAGGGAACACAGTATGTGGCAGCAACATTTTTGAATAGTAGGTCCAAGAAATTTTGACTTAGTGGATCTTTATCTATTCTGTAAGTTGACTGTGTCTGTAATATTTAACTTTGTCTTTGAATTTGCATTTGTAAAAAAATGTTTGCGCTTTAAAATTTACTAAGTTTACAGAAAGCTTGGTTCTCTCTCCTCCTTGAACTGTAGCTGTGCCAGAGGTGGCAATGAGTAAATGTGGTTTTTAGTTCATAAAAGGCAGGATACTTTTCTTATGTTGACTCAGCATAATTATTGTCAAAATGAAACTAGTCTAGCTTCTACATAATGGCTGGGAATGGCCTCAGGGTTTCTTTTTATGTAAGTTCACATTGTTTAATTGACATCAAGCATGCCTTCTCACTGATTTTATTGTATTCTTGATGCAGGTATTTCACTTTGATGTTTCTACCCTAACCTATTTGTAAGGTGGTCATGAAAATTTCTGTAGGATAAACTAAATGTGATCGCTTAGTTGCATACTTGTGGCAAAAAATATCTAGTCGTGTCAATTTCATACGCATGTTAATCAGTGCTTTGTTGGGATTGGTTGAGAACATTATCTCCAAATTTTAGCTTAATTCCTTGAAAGAATAGTTGCCATATTGTGCTGCCATATTACCATGTTGCTTTAACCATAGCTATTTGTGCATTCTGCTTCATGTGCTCTGAACATTGTAATCTGTAGTAAATTGTGAGGTAAATGCTTCTTTCAAATGATGCTGTGGCTATAGAGTTTGTTTCCTTGAATAGTTGAGACTGTTGTAGGAGCCAGTTGCTGCTATCTTATCATAATTACTGTGTTTACAAACTCTTGATTTTCTTATCTAAAATACAGGTGATTGTAAAAGCAGTATAATCTAGTTCTAAGAATTTCCCCCGGTAATCATGTAATATCTTCCAGAAGCATTAGTTGGGCTGATGGTGGAGCTGCCAGTTTCACCAGCAGCTGTCAACTGTTGTTGGAAGTGACAGATGCTTACTTAACAGATTGGAGACCAGTAGTACTGTACGTAACAACTTTGATCAGAAACTGTGTTCTGGGTTTTTCATTTCCAATTCCTTAATTTTTTTAAAAAATCAGATTTAATAGTAACCTCTGCAGAAGTCAATATCTTAGCTTCCTGGCTGAACCCCTTAGTTAAAATTTTATGTACAGTTCAGCTAAATTCATTAAATAACAGAGTGAATGAATCTTCACTTCATTTGCAGAGCATAGGTACAAAGAAGCCTTTTATTTTAAATAAACCCACCTGCTTACTCAGGTTACCCTTGGAGGCCTAGCTTCGGTTGCCCCCACCATCCGAGTCCATACAGGTGGCAACCTAAGAAAGGGCTTTCTCCGTTGTGGCACTAAAATTTTGGAACTCCTTCCCCAGGGAGATTGGTATGTTTCCCTTTTTTCCTCAGTCAGTGAAGACTTCTTTTGGCCCTCCTTCTAGTGTTGTTTGTCTTTTCAATTGAATTTATATTTTCAACTGTATTTTATTTGTTTAAATGTTTTAATTCTTTAATGTTCATTGCTTTGTGGATCCTGATTGGGTGGAAAGGTGGCATTAAAATGTTCTAAATAAATGCTTTTTATTTTAAATAAACAAGATTTACCTGGGGCATGTGAACATGTAAAACTCTCATATTCCGAGTTATGCATCTATTGAGACTAGCAGAACTCCTTCCAAGGTATCAGGCAGAAATATTTTCAGAACTTTTACTTCCAGTCTTTTAAACAAACTTCTTAGAGATTTAAACTTGTGCTCTACCACTGAACTGTAGCAGCTGTAGTTGTGGTAGAAGGTGGGATGCATTGGGATGTTGTGTACATTATAAAAGTTACATGGCAGATCACAATGCTCTTACTTTGACTTAAAGAGGAGACTTTTGCCTGAGTACCAAGGCCTGGTATGCTGTATTGTGGCCTTTTGCAAGAAGCAATACTAGAAGAAAACTTTGTTTTCTAGATGGCCCATAGTGTAAATCAGAAGAATTTTTTTTTTTTCCTGCAAGGAGACGTCCTTAAGCAAATCATATATAGCAGAGGAGCCATAGAACTATTGAGCATTTTGGAGGATTTCTTGTTTTACTGCTTTACAGATCAAACATCTGTTTTATGTGCTGGAAGGCAATCTCTGATCAAAAGCATCCATTATGCTAGCTGCAGAGGACACTTATTCATGAACTATTAAATCAGCTCTAGTATTTTATCTGAGCAACAGTTGAAACAGCTGTAAAATGCAACTAATTTGTGTCAGTTTTGGCTACTAAGGAAAAATTTGTGATATGGGCAATAAATGTATAAATTGAAGTGATACAGGATGGAGAAAAATATATCACAAATGGCCTATTGTTACTACTGGCAAAAATCTATTTTGCAGTGTAAATTACATTTATAATAGTTAGGCTTAATTTCTTATTTCTTCCAAATATGGTGTGCTTAGTTAAACTAAAGAAATAAAGATTTATTTCTTACTAAGCTTTATTCTACCAGCCATGTAGATAACTGACTGTTCTAATTACTTGTATGTTAAACTGTATTTGATTCTTGCTTATATTTTTAAGCCTGTGACAAAGAAAGGTGGTAAATGTTCATATAGCGATAGAGATGAAATGTTCAGTTTTGCCCAGTTAATATATAGAAATTAATTCACATCGATACAGTCCAACGTAGAGTTAATCGGAATGGCCTTAACTAGGTGTTTCTCACCTGGATAGCCCAGGCTAGCCTTATATTGTCAGAAGCTAAGCAGGGTTGGCTCTGTCTAGTATTTGTATGGGAGACCTCCAAGGAATAGCAGGGTCCTGATGTGGATGCAGGCAATGGCAAACTGCCTCTGAATGTCTCTTGCCACAAAACCCCTACAGAGTCGCCACAAGTCAGCTGTGAGTTGATGGCAATGCCCCCCCCCCCCCAGAACTAGGTGTTGGATTACAGCCTTAGTTTTACTTGTAAGTGAATAGGTTGAAAAACAGTGTTTAAAAAGGTGTACAATTTAAAAATGTGATGGAATCAATTTTAAAGTTCCACTGAATATTGTTTGGGTTTGTTTTATTACAGCCTTGGGCCCTTGGTGAGTAAAGTGAAAGAATACCAAGTGGAAACAATTGTAGATACCCTCTGTACTAACATGCTTTCTGATAAAGAGCAGCTGCGTGATATTTCAAGCATTGGCCTTAAAACAGTCATTGGAGAACTTCCTCCTGCTTCCAGTGGTAATTTTTTCTTCTCTGTATTATTTGTTTCAGTTTCATTTTGGTTAATGATATCAGGCTTAGATAAACTTTTAGTTAACTCAGACATTTACTTTAATTGGCGATAACATTGTTCTGCTACTTTGAAATCCATTACTGATGCAGTGTGTGTGGGGGTGTTAATTCTTGTTGTTTGTCCGTATTGTAAATGTCTAGCTGGGGTGTGAAGGTAAAAAGAGTTCAAGAACTAAAGCCTTGGATTCATTGTTACCTAGTCAATGGCTGAAACTTCTTCTTTAGCAAATTTTTCTACAAACACAACAATCCATGTACTATGTGGACCTGATTCTCTTTCTGGGAGAGACAGGTGAACTGCATGCTCTGAGGGCTGTCTCACTGCCTTTTAAAGGACATGAATGTTATTATCTGGTCGTCTCTTAGATTTTAACTGTAGTGTCTCATTGCAAAGTTAGTTGCCTAAGGGAGTGGGAAAGTTTTGCCTAGATTCCTCAGTGCCAAAAAACCCTCCAAGGTACTTAGATGTAACCTGCCTGTTGTTGGTAGTGTTATGTGACATTATTATATTGCACAGTGTAGCCCAGGATTTCTTGTGAAAGAAGATGTAGTGTGCTAATGTAATGTAAAGGTGTACCCTGATAATTTTTTTCTGAAACCTTGGGCTGTATACGTTGTGTGGTATACTTTTCGCTTGTACTGTTTAACATTTTCAAGTTTTTTGGTGTGAGTTGTTTACAGCAGTTGAATTGGCCTGTGGTGTCTTGGGCCATCTACACTGTATCTCACTGAGTCACTTTCAGACATATAACTGACAGGTTGGATCAATCTGATCAGTTAAATATCCAGTGCCCTCCTTTGTCTGACAATGTGCTCCTATTCTCTTGCCTATACTTAGCAATATATATTGGTTTAACTGTCCAGTTTTACCTGAATACGTATATTTTGGTTGCGGTTAATTCCCAGTTAAAGTTGTTGATTTAGTTAGTATAGATCTTCTTCGTGGTCTCTGTGCATCACACCCATGGGATTATGTGTGCGCTGATCTGAATCGGTGGTATGCAAAGCTCACAAAGGGATTTGTGCACCTCCCTCCCAGGCATGCGCGGGAACTTCACTGAGCATGCCCAAGGAGGAGGGGTGCGGACATCCCGCCAGTTCTCTTCTGACCGCTGCACTGTTAACAGCTTGTTTTCTGCCGGTTGGTGAAGAAGTGTTTTTCCTCTCACAAAGGATTGTTCAAATCATACTTTTTCGCTTACAGCGTTCATTTTATTTTGTTCCTTAGAGATATTTTTAAAGGGGGGGGGACTTTCCGTTGTGAGTTGCTACTGCCTCAGGCGGCTTCCCGCCTCCCGCCGCCTGAGGTAAAAATTATTTCACCTCATCGAAGTACTTTTTTCTTTTGGTCCATTCTACTCTTTTATGGCCAAAAGAGGGGGTTGTTTCAAACTGTGTGTTGGCTGTGGCAGCAAACTTGCCTCCCGTGACGGCCACACATTCTGCATTATTTGCCTTGGGGAGACGCGTCGCCCAGACGCTTGCCGCCATTGTGCGAAGTTCTTGAACTAGACTCACAAGAACAAAGCCGCAAGGCTTCGAGTAGCGCTCTGGGAATCAGCATTGACCCCTGTGCCTGTGGGAAATATGTCGGCCGAGACTCATTCGATCTCCCAACCAAAGACGACCATGTGGACATTGGGAGGCACCTCAGCACCGAATCCCCCACACTGTGCAAAATCGGCATCCGATGGGGGACAGTGTTCTAAGTGCTTGGCGTTGAACGAGGCCTCATCCGCCTCTACACCTGCCAGAAAGAAGAAAAAAGAGAAGCACGAGAAAGCTAAGACTTCTCTCACTGGCACTATGCGTAAGTCTCAGAATCTGAGCAGCAACAATGTGCAAACGGGCTCTGCCCTACCCCCTCTTCAGCGGGCGCAACCTGATGTCGTTGATATGCTGGTACCGGAGCTGCCTACGATTGAGTTACTGGACTCACCCATCTGGCACCTGAGCCCCCCGGTATCAGAGGCTTCTGTCGAGTCTGGACCAATTGCGGCCTCGGCGTTTGAAGTCAATGAGATCGTTCCCAGTTGGTGATTTCCTGGGAACGTGATCAGTCGGCATCGGGCTCTTGACAGCATCGATCCTGATTGCCCAGACACAGGGAGTATCGATATCGGCCTGAGGAGTGCCCAGAATACCGTCATCCCAGGCCCATGTACTCGCCTAGATAGGAATTGAGATAGCACTCCCCGACCTACTTTGACCCACCTGTATCGTGGGACCATAGGGGGCACATGCCTTGTTGGTTCACATCTTATCCGATGTCGGCATCGATGCCATGGCTGATGTCTAGGCCACAGTTGGACTGGGATCGTGGCTCACGTTGTTCACGTTCTCCCCACTGTAAATCCAAACCTTCCGCGTCGCAATCCAAAGCCCCAGAGGAACCTTGTCGTTCACCCTCTCCACTCCGTTCCGCCCCTGCCTTTCCACCGAAAGTCGCTCCGATACCAGATACCCCTGTGGCACTGGTATCGCCTCCCAGATCCTTTTTCTCCGGTACCGGCACCGAAGGTTCGGAACGCCCCGAATTGCCGGATGATCCTTCACCAGGACCTACGGTGTCGGACAATCTGCCTATCTCTCCTTCGGAGGATCTTTCTTTGTATGGAGATTTGGTCTGTCGATCGTCCAACCCTGACCCTCAGTGTCGGACACTGTCTTCGATGTTGTGCAGATCGATACCTCCACGTCGATCGCTCTCCCGATGTCAACTGTTCTCTTACAGTTGGCTAAGGCCCTGTGGGACAAGCCTTCTTCTGCTCCAGTGTCGTCCAGACGTCTCGATCATGTGTATCAGTTCCAAGAGACAGAGGCTGAATTCCTCCATATCCACCCCAAGCCCAACTCCATGGTTGTGTTGTCCACGTCAAAGAGTAAAGGTACCCTTGCTACCCCTTCAGATAAGGAGAGGAAGAAGTTAGATTCCATTGGTCGTCATTTTTACTCGGCGGGAGCCCTCGACATTAAGACATCCAATCACGTTGCTTGCATGGGCCGTTACCAATACTCGCTCTGGGACTGTTTTACTGACCTTTTGACCTCGCTGCCTGAGGATAAACGTCAGGAGGCCAGGAAGCTGCAAAAGGAAGGCTTGCTACTCTCCAAACAAATCCTCAATTCATCCAGACATACTTTGGATACATTCTCTAAGATGATGTCGTCTGCAGTTGCCCTCTGTAGGCATTCCTGGCATTCCTGGCTGAGGACCACCGCACTCCCTGCTGACACCAGGGTGTACATAGAGGACTTACCTTTCGATGGCCAAGGTCTCTTTCATGCGTCCACTGATTCGATGCTCCAGGACATGGATAAGAGCATTAAGGCCTCAAGGTCACTGGGGGTCTCTGCCCCCTCTTAAGCCCTTTTGTCCACGCTCTGGGTCTCATTACGGCTCCAGACGTCAATATGCTAAGCCGTCGCCGGATGAGGGCTACAGGCCACATTGGTCCCTGTCTGCAAACAGACAGCAGTACCAGACCAGACAAAGATACAGCTCTGGACAGCAACTTGTCCAACCGAAACAACCCAAACCTGGCAAGCAGGGCCTTTGATTTCCGCCTGTCTACCTCTTCCAACCTTACGCCTCACATCAATGTCTTCGCTACCAGACGCAACTCAAAGTGCATCCTGTTTTGCTGCAGGGAGGCTCAGGATCCCAAGGCTTTGGGAGATGGACTCCTGTACCCATGGGACAACAAGTTCCGATATATGTTTCCGCCTCTGCCTCTCCTGCTGAGGACAGTCCAAAAACTCATGAGGGTCCGTACTAGAGATGTAAAATTTCCAGAAATTTTGAAGCTCGGAAAAAACCCAGGTTTTTTTCCAGTTTTTTGGGGGGGAATCAGAAATTTTTGGAACAATTGAAAAAATGCTATATTAGCATTTCTTTTGTCTTTTCTAGATTGAAAGTCAGTCTGTTACTTTAGGAACATAAAATATGACTATGGACATTTTTACTTGGCATGAAATTATCACAACTAGCATATTAAAAATATAGTGTATCCAAACAATTATTACAAACAGAATACCCACCCACATGCAAAAACAAAACTGAAACCTTTTTATTTTCTTCTGACAATAGCACCTCCTAAAGGAGGTTCTTGTATTGGAGAGTTCAGTTTGTAACCTAGGACTTGCTTGTCCTCAGTGCACAGAAATTAGATCAATCTGATACCATATATATATATTAGAAATGATTTGGAAAATATTTGAACACCTTGTCTTAAAATATTTTATTCATCATGTTAAAATAAAACGTTCCATAATCAATTTTTTTTCTTTTCTTTTTTCAATTTTTCCAATTTTTCGAAAAAAACGGGGGAAAAATGTTCCCCCCCAAAAAAATTTCCTGTTTTTTTCCGGGCCTTCACCTCTCTAGTCCGTATGAGGTGCATCCTAATTGCCCCCTGGTGGACAAGGCAACCTTGGTTCACCAAACTCCTCTCGCTAGTCAAGGCGCACCATCCCCTCCCACAGGTGCCAGATCTGCTCCTGGCGGAGGGAGGAGCTCTGCTATTCCATAAGGTATACAAGCTCAAGCTAACAGTGCTCAAGTTAACAGCTAATCTCGTGGACACAACTTTCTTGGACATAATCAATACTGTGCTACTCAATGCCAGGAAAGATTCTACGTGACATTCCTACAGTGGGAAGTGGACCCGCTTCTTAGCCTCCATACAACCCTCTGACATCCCCTCGGCTTCTTTCAGGATTGACCAGGTCTTAGACTTTCTGCTCTCGCTGGCAGAGAAGGGTCTCTCGCACTCCTCACTCAGAGTGTATTTGTGAGCTATTTCGGCATACCATCCGGCTTTGACGGTTTTTCCGTTTTTTCTCATCTGGTCTCAAAAAGATTTATGAAGGGCCTCCTCTACTTGTATCCACCGATCCTTTCACGATCCTTTCACCAGTACCCTTGTGGGATTTGCTGCTAGTGCTCCGCCATCTCATGGGGCGGACTTTTGAGCCCATGGCGACTTGCGAGCTAAAGCATGCAGCATGGAAAACTGCTTTTCTTGTCACCATCACCTTGGCCAGGAGGGTGGGCGAACTGCGTCATGACCCACCTTTCCTTGTTTTCTTACCGGATGGTGTGATACTGGTGCCTGACATATCCTTTCTGCCTAAGGTGGTCTCCGAATTTCACCTAACCTCGGAGATACTATTGTCAAATATCTTCTCTAACCAGGAAGGTGGACAACAGCGACTCCTCCACACTCTATATGTTTGAAGAGCGCTATATGTTTGAAGAGCGCTGCTTTTTTACCTAAATAGGACACATTCAAGTAGGAGGGACAATCATTTATTTGTCTCCTACTCCAGTCACTCCACAGGGCTAAAGATTTCAGCACAACGTCTCTCCATATGGATTGTCGAGACTATTAAACCGTGCTACCTATTGCCTAAATGCCTGTTGCTTTTGCCTGTCCGAGCGCATTCTACAAGATCCATGGCTACGTCTACAGCCTTCTTGAAGGGTGCTTCCCTGTCGGCGATCTGTCGGGCTGCAACATGGTCTACTCCGAACACCCTCAATCAAGCACTATGCTGTTGATGTTCGTGAACGCCACAGACTGGACCTGGGTCGCCTAGTCCTTTCATTGGCAGAGCATTGAATTTGCGACAGCTCCCACCTCCAGATGAGCCGCTGCTTTTCAATCTCCCATGGGTGTGATGCACAGAGACCACAAAGAAGCTAAACAGGTTGCTTACCTGTAACTGGTGATCTTCGAGTGGTCATCTGTGCAGTCAACCACCCGCCCATCATTCCCCACTGCTGTTGCTTCAGTACTTTCTCTGGTTACTGACATGACAGTGGTCAGAAGGAACTGGCGGGATGTCCACGCCCCTCCTCCTTGGGCCTGCGCAGTGAGGTTCCTGCGCATGCCTGGGAGGGAGGCGCGAAAATCCCTTTGTGAGCTTTGCATACCACCGATTCGGATCAGCGCAGGATCCCATGGGTGTGACTGCACAGATGACCACTTGAAGATCACCAGTTATAGGTAAGCAACCTGTTTTTCTCTCCTGCCTTATCTTAGATACAAGACAACTAACAGTCCAGCAACACTAATTTGAATGCAACTATATTATGCTATTTAACAGAAATATGAATAGTTGAATATGAAAATTCTGATGTTAATTTGATTGACAATAGTTAATGAGTGAAAGTAATTGCAATCTTTAATTCAAGATGAAAATTGGAAAAATCCATTAATTCAAGACTCTTTTAATTGACCTTGAGGGAAGAAATAGCCTCTAAGGAGATAAGGAGGAGACAGGGACTCATATAGATTTATTGAATTGCAATGCCTTTGTTTTTATCTTGTTTCCAGAATTCTGTGCATTATCGATTTTAAGTTTCAAAGAATCAAAATAATCTGAATGACTTCTTGCATAAGCAGCCTTTCACAATATAGGCCATAGTTGTTTTGGCGAACTGCATACTGGGAATCTCCATCAAGTAGATACTGATAATTATAAATTCTTGCAGCTTTGATAAAATTGTGTGTGTATTTTGATAAATATGTTATGGTTTTGTTGTATATTCAGGGTCTGCATTAGCAGCTAACGTCTGTAAGAAAATAACTGGGCGTCTTACCAGTGCTATCGCCAAACAAGAAGATGTGTCTGTACAGCTGGAGGCTTTGGACATAATGGCTGATATGTTGAGCAGGTAGATATATGTATGATGATGGTAGACTAAATTGATTAAATTGACTAAGTTGTTAAGTTTTGTAAGTAATTCTGTGTAGTAAAGTGTGTGGAAATTCATTACTGAAGATAACACAAATGAAGTTGAGTTTGTGCAAATGCATAATACATTGAAGCATATTGAATCACTAAAATTAATCTTATTGATAGAACAGAAAAAGCCTGTATAATCATTGCTAGGAGAAAATAAATTAATGTTAACTTTAGAGAAAAACCTACTGTGAAAATAGCTGAATGTGTTTTATTTATTTATTTGAATTTTTAATCTATTTTAAGGCAAGGAGGACTCCTCGTTAACTTCCATCCCTCCATTCTGACCTGTCTGCTTCCTCAGCTGACAAGTCCAAGACTTGCTGTGAGAAAAAGAACCATCATTGCTCTTGGTCATCTTGTTATGAGTTGCGGCAACATAGTGTTTGTTGACCTCATTGAGCATCTGTTGGCAGAGCTTTCTAAAAACGATTCCATGTCAACAACCAGGACATACATACAGTGTATTGCTGCTATCAGTAGGCAAGCGGGTCATAGAATAGGTAAAGACATTTTTATTTGAAATCTTGCTGTTTTATGTTAATGATTGCTAGAAGTTTTGTATGAATAATGATTTACGTTTTCTGCTGTCAGGTGAATACCTTGAGAAAATTATTCCTTTGGTAGTAAAATTTTGTAATGTAGATGATGATGAACTACGCGAATACTGCATTCAAGCATTTGAATCTTTTGTCAGGAGGTAAGGTTGTCAGACTTGTCGTACATGTACTTAGTTTTCCTTAATCATTTGTTCATCAATTATTAGAGTCAGGTTATAGTAAAGTACTGATTTTCTTGTTGGATTATGTAGAGTTTTCAGTATTTAATATTTTTTAACTAACACTGCTCATTGTCTTGGACCCAACCAGGCATCTTTGTAAAGCACATGTCTTCCCCTATATCCCCTTCCCCTAGTAGTCCTTTTCTGTCACTCGAAATAGGATTCCTGGAGTTTTTGTACAAATGTGGGGGGAAGGCACACAGGTTAGGAGGCTGCAGCATAAGGGAGGAAGGGAACACAGTTGCAAACTCAGTTATGGAGGAATGTGAAAGGGTGTTGTTGTCCCCCTTCTCTTCCTTATTGCAATTCCTAGATCCTGTGACCCCAGGGATGTTTTCAAGGACTGCTCAGGGGAGGAGAACATGGGGTTAGCTCTTTCTGTTTACAGCAGGGGTGGCCAAACTGCAGCTCGGAAGCCACATGAGGCTTTCACACAGTCTAATGTAATTTTAATAAAAAGCAAATTTGCATATTTTTCAATGAAAATGTGTGTGTGATATTTGTTCATGTCTTGTGGCTCTCAAACATATGACGTTTATTCTGTGTGGCTGTTACGTAAAGCAAGTTTGGCCAGCCCTGGTTTGCAGGTTTTCTCATGAACTCAGTTAAATCATGGATTTAACAGTTTGTCTTTGACAGTTACCTAATTAGCATTATGCTTGTTATGCAGATGTCCCAAAGAAGTTTACCCTCATGTAACTACCATTATAAACATTTGTCTTAAGTACCTTACGTATGATCCCAATTATAATTATGATGATGAAGATGAAGATGAGAACGCTATGGATGCTGATGGTGGAGATGATGATGATCAAGGTAACTCATGCTTGGACTGGACTACTGAAATACCTAAATTTAAAGCAGGAAGATTGAAATATCCTTATTTGTTCAAGGAGACCTATTAAATTCCAAGGGGTAATGAGTAGACTGTGTAAGATATAGATATGAGTATGTATAATCCAGTATCCTTCTGATTTTTTCCCCCAAGGGAGTGATGATGAATACAGTGATGATGATGACATGAGCTGGAAAGTAAGGCGTGCAGCTGCTAAATGCTTGGATGCTGTAGTCAGTACACGGCATGAAATGCTACCAGAGTTCTACAAGACGGTGTCTCCTGCTTTAATTGCTAGATTTAAAGAGCGGGAGGAGAATGTAAAAGCCGACGTGTTCCATGCATATCTTTCTCTTTTAAAACAAACTCGGCCGGTGCAGAGCTGGCTGTGTGATCCTGATGCAATGGAGCAAGGAGAGACACCTTTGACAATGCTTCAGAGTCAGGTTAGTGGAATTAAAAGTCAATCTTTTGTAGCATGGAAGGCCCCATTGTTCACTCTGCTTGACTACATATGGAAAATGATGCAACAATTACTCTCATACCACTTCCTGAAAGCAGTAAACAAATCGTATTGTTCAGGGCTATTTTTGGGCAGGAACGCACAGGAACGGAGTTCCGGCTGGCTCCTGAGTTGGCCACACCCAGCAGGAACTCATTAGCATAATAGGCCACACCCAACAGCAGAAACTCATTAGAATTGGCTACATTAGGGGTGTGTGGCCTAACATGCAAAGGAGTTCCTGGTACAAAAAAAGCTCTGGGTTTTGACAACAAGGTAAACAGAATAAGAAGCAAAAGGGGTGTGTGGCTGGATGACCACGCTTCTGGTAACATGGGGGTGCGGCCTCATATGCTAATGTGCTGTGCTGTCAAGGGTGTGGCCTAATATGCTAATGAGTGCTGTTGGGTGTGGCCTATTATGCTAATGAGTTCCTGCTGGGCTTTTTCTACAAAAAGAGCCCTGCATTGTTTCTGACTATAGTGAATTGTCTGTAAGCAGGCACTACTGATTGATCAGACAAGCTTCACAAGTTTTGCTTTTCTGCTCATGGAGACATGTTAGTGTTGTGCTGAAAACTGCTGTTTGTTTATAAAGCTGTGGAATGTCTTCAGAAATATTTGCTGTTTCTGATAGCTGCTGGACTCTTCCCAAGAAACGTTCTCTCTGCAGCAAAATGCAGAATCCAAAGGTAGTTGGCTAATTATGTGTAAATATATGAGGTTTCCATATTTATGGAACAGCAGTTCATAATTTGTAGCTTGTGCAAAGACTATTCTAACTGTTCGAAAATGTAACAAGTATATAATAATTACAGGTTCCCAACATTGTTAAAGCCTTGCACAAACAGATGAAGGAAAAAAGTGTGAAAACACGTCAGTGTTGTTTTAACATGTTGACTGAGTTGGTCAATGTGCTTCCTGGGGCCCTCACACAACACGTTCCTGTGCTTGTCCCAGGTAGGGGGGAAAAAGTTTGCAAATTCTTAATTTTAATATCTGCTTCTACTTTGATGCATTACTGTGCACATTTTTACACTTGTAGTTCTTATATACGAATGCATTTTATTCATTAGCCCTTTATACATGTATATTTTATATCCTCTGGAATGTCTGATTGGACCCATTCACTGTTTCCATGTGCCCATAGGAAAAGTTCATGAAAAAATTATGTTCCTAATTGGTCCCTTGTAATGATGACACAGTACTAACAATACTGGCTAATTATAAACGTAGATTTTTTTTTAAGTTTGTGACACGGTTACAATTGAACTAGGATTAATACTGACAAATTTGTTTTTGCAAAGATAGTAGATCTCTATTTTTTGAAAGTAAAGGCAAATATGTACAGTTTTTTCAAATCCATTGTATGACACAGCTTCAGTATGTCAAATATTGTGAGGAAAATAATAATTTTACAAAGGAGTGCAGTAAGTTGGTAAGACTTGAAGAGAATGGTAGAATTAATAGAGATGAGGAGAAGCAACAAAGAAGTGGAAGAGCAGTAAGAAACGATGAGTGAAGAGAAAAGGGACAATAAAGATTTGTGCAATGAAGAGAAAAAGAGGAGAAGCTTATTGCTGTTCACTCAGAACTACCTCCAGTTTTCATCAAAACTATGTGACACCTGAGTGGCAAGTGTTAGACAAAGGAAAGCCCTAACTAGAATATTTAGAAACTGCATCTTGGTAAAGCCTTATAATCAGTACCTGCTGATCATTGTTCACTGAGATGCACAAAAGGCCAGAATCTGTAACTTCAGTGATAATGGCAGTAAATATATATATGTAAAATGTGTGTGTGCATATCCATATATGAACATGTGTACATGTTTTGTTTGATTGTTTTCTGAGTGGACAGAGTAGGTAAGCAAGGTTAGATAAAATTTAACTACCTAGTGGATAACATCAAACCAGCAAACTATCTCTAGTTTAGTGCAAGTTCTGATTATATATAATTTGTAATTAGACTAAATAATAGTGGAGCAATTATGATAAGCAAACATGTTTTGGTGTATTAAAATCTTTGGAATAACTCTTTTATTCTTTTACAGGCATAATTTTCTCACTCAATGACAAATCAAGTTCTTCAAATCTGAAGATAGATGCTTTGTCGTGTTTGTATGTGATACTGTGCAATCACACTCCCCAAGTTTTTCATCCACATGTTCAAGCATTAGTGCCACCTGTTGTTGCATGTGTTGGGGATCCATTTTATAAGATAACATCAGAGGCACTTTTGGTTACCCAACAGCTTGTGAAGGTCATTCGCCCTCTAGAGCATCCTTCCTCTTTTGATGCCAATCCTTATATCAAAGATTTGTTTACTTGTACTATCAAGAGACTGAAAGCTGCTGACATTGACCAGGAAGTAAAAGAGAGGGCTATCTCATGTATGGGCCAAATCATCTGCAATCTTGGTGACAATCTGGGTTCTGACCTACCCAGTACACTTCAGATCTTCTTAGAGAGACTGAAAAATGAAATCACTCGACTAACCACGGTGAAGGCTTTGACTCTAATAGCTGGTTCTCCTCTGAAGATAGATCTAAGGCCAGTCTTGGGAGAAGGTGTCCCTATTCTTGCTTCCTTCCTCAGAAAGAATCAGCGAGCTTTGAAACTAGGAACTCTTTCTGCTTTGGATATCTTAATCAAAAATTACAGTGACAGTTTGACAGCTGCTATGATTGATGCTGTCCTGGATGAGCTTCCACCTCTTATCAGTGAGAGTGATATGCATGTATCACAAATGGCCATCAGTTTTCTGACAACACTAGCTAAAGTTTATCCTTCCTCTCTTTCAAAAATTGGTGGCTCCATTCTGAATGAACTTATTGGGCTAGTTAGGTCACCTCTGTTGCAAGGTGGAGCGCTCAGTGCCATGCTAGAATTTTTCCAAGCTCTGGTTGTGACTGGAACAAGTAACTTAGGATATATGGATTTATTACGCATGTTAACGGGTCCAGTGTACGCTCAGAGTACAGCACTTACTCACAAGCAGTCTTATTATTCCATTGCCAAATGTGTTGCTGCCCTTACACGAGCATGCCCTAAAGAGGGACCAGCAGTAGTAGGTCAGTTTATTCAAGATGTCAAGAACTCAAGATCTACAGATTCCATTCGTCTCCTAGCTTTGCTTTCTCTTGGAGAAGTTGGACATCACATTGACTTAAGTGGGCAAATAGAGCTAAAGTCTGTAATATTAGAAGCGTTCTCATCTCCTAGTGAAGAAGTAAAATCTGCAGCATCGTATGCATTGGGCAGTATCAGTGTCGGCAACCTTCCCGAATACCTCCCATTTGTCTTACAAGAAATAACTAGTCAACCTAAAAGGCAATACCTTCTGCTCCATTCCTTGAAGGAGATAATTAGCTCTGCAACAGTGCAAGGTCTCAAGCCGTATGTGGAAAACATCTGGTCTTTACTCTTGAAACACTGTGAGTGTGCAGAAGAGGGCACCAGGAATGTTGTTGCCGAATGCTTGGGCAAGCTTACTTTAATAGACCCAGAGACTCTACTTCCGCGCCTCAAAGGATACTTGTCATCAGGTAAGTAGATATTCGTATCGTCATGTCTTGTCTTAAGACAACATCCTCAACTCACTCTTGTTACAGTATGGCCCTATAAACATCTAATAGATGCAGGCTGAAAAAAATGGGCTGTAGATTTCAAATGAAGTGATATAGAAGAGGAAACAGGTTTTGGCTTATTCATTTTTAGTAGAAACTAAGAGTTTACCCACACACACAAAATCTCTGGTGCTAAATAAGTTGACGCTATTGGAGAATTCTGGATTGTACAGAATTGGTACAGGTAATATGTATCTTTGTATGTAATTCCATGTGGGAACAGTTAAAATGTTTTATGTTTTGGAAGGATTAAGTCTGTGTATACACTGGGACATATTTGGGCTGTTTAGGTGCTGTCAGAGAGACTTCTAGTTAGTGGAATCAGACTTGATTAGCTACTACAGTTGACAGAAAAGGCTAGAAAGAAGGATGAATTTCAAAGTGCAATGCAGAGAAATCATAAGGCATGTCAGAGTTCTAAAAATGCAGTGTGGAGCAATTACATATTGCTAGTGGAAGAAGTTATGTTATCTAGATGTATCCACCCATGGCTAGTCTATATAGAACCTGCCCATAAATATACAGTGTCCTCAAGGAAAAGATGGGATTGTTGCAGAGTGGGGAGGAAGAAGGCCCATGAGAGGGAGAGAGTAGAAACACAGTGGGGCTCAAAGCAAAAGAGTAAAATGGACAGAGGTATGGGAAGAGGTGGACTAGAAGGAACGGGGGGGAGGGGGGAGAAGTGGTACGGAGCCGAAGGATGAGCTGAAAGATGGGGAGGGTTACTGACTGACAGGGAGTTCTTGACAAGGGCTTGGTGGAGGGGGGGAGGGTGATAGCAGTTTCATTTACTGCCTGGTCTTGAAACAAGAAATGTTAGGAGTCACAATGGTCAAGGAATGCCCTGGGGCCTGAAGAGCATCCCTTTTATCACTAAAACGTATGTCACTTTCTGCCATTGGAGGTAACATAGCTGGTTTCCACTGAGTTACTCTGACGGAGATGCTCATGGTGGTAAGAGATAAGTTTATCCTTACTGATTACTTCAGTTGGTATGTGTGCGTTCAGTGACTTCAAGTTGCTTCCGATTTATTGTGACCCTATGGATTAATGATCTCCAAAATACCCCGTTGTTAAGTTTGCAAACTGAGGGCCATGGCTTCCTTTATTGAGTCACTCCATCTCATGTTCCATCTTCCTCTTTTCCTGCTGCCTTCATTTTTTCCTAGCATTATTGTATTTTCCAGTGATTCTTCTCATGGTTTGACCAAAGTATGATAGCCTCCATTTGGTCATTTTAGCTTCTAGGGAGAGTTCAGGTTTGGTTTCATCTAGAACCCACTTATTTGTCTTTTTGGTGGTCCAGGGTATCTGTAAAACTCCTCCAACACCACATTTCAAATGAATCAATGTTCTTCCTCTCAGTTTTCTTCATTGTCCAACTTTCATATCCATACATAGTAATCTGGGGAATACTATGGTATGAATTATTTGATCTTGGTCACGATTGACATCCTTATACTTTAGCTGGTAGGTATATATTATTTGGACTTTCCCTGAGTAGATTGCAATGTCAGATTATTGTCCCAGAAGCAACAGTCATTCATTTTGCTTGGGCCTGGGGAAGATCTCATAGAGTTACAACAAGCCCCAGATATAGTGATGTGACAGTTTCTCACAACAACATAGTTGACTCACTATAAAATGGCATTTTATTGCACTTAATTCCTGTCCTGCCTCCTTGACTCAATGGAGTCTACCTTTGGCTTAGGCTGCGGGAGTATAGGAATTTGGGGGGCAGTAGTCTAGGAGGCCCTTTCTCTCCTTCAGATAAAACCCTTCTTCTAGAACTGCATTCTGCTTTCATAACTAGATCTTATCCTCTAATACAATACATAACTACACTAGATCCTTTATATCCAAGGAATTTTTTAAAATTAAATATCTATGAGAATAGTTTTGACAATGAAGGCTGTGCACAAAGTGCTGACAGTATAGGCTCATTATTTTACACTATCCTATAGTTGCCTGGATATTATCCTACTACTTTCTAGTAGAAAATTGTCCACTCCTGATAGGAATAATGGCACCCATATAAAATTATGGTTTGTCATATTTGGACAACGAAACTATATAAAAATTCATTGTCCAAACATGACAGACCGTAATTTTATGTCTGTTTTTTTCTTTGCACAAGACGAGGCTGACTGGTTTCTGTTGGGGGGGGGGATTATGACACCACTATGTAGTAGGTGTCCTTGACCTGGACAATCCAGGCTGTCCTGAGGATGTCAGATCTCAGAAGGAAGGCAGAGTTGACCCTGGTCAGTATTTGGATGGGAGGCCGCCAAGGAAGACCACGCAGAGGCAGGCACTGGCAATACCACCTCTGAACGTCTCCTGCCTTGAAAATCCTATGAGGTTGCCGTAAGTTGGTTGTGACTTGACAGCAAAATGCACGCCAAAGCCAAAATCCCTCTTGCTTCCAAAGTGGATATCTGTTTATTCTGTGTTAGTAACATTGCTCTTGATTGCTGTTAAAGTATATTATTTATTTTGTTTATACCCTTCCATTCTCCCCAGCAGGAGCTAAAAGCAGATTATTAGAAACAGAAACTGCTCATAACCCATTCTCATGTTTGCTTGAGATTACAGTTTGTAACATGACATAGGGGGTCAGCTGTTAAAGAAAAAATTAAAAAACATCAGCTGGGTTGGCATAGGCTACTTCTGTGAGTTTAACTACCTCTTTGAATGAATAAATAGGTAGATTTCTGCTATTAAAAATGTGAAAGATGCAGATAAAATAATCAGTTATCTGTAATAATATTAGTGATGTCATTTTAATAATACATTGCAGTATAGAGAAAATAGAAAACATTGTGTTAATTGTGTTAATTCTTTGGTATTAGGATCATCATATGCTCGGAGTTCAGTGGTCACCGCTGTGAAGTTCACTATCTCTGATCATCCACAGCCTATTGACCCACTTCTAAAAAATTGTATAGGTAAGTAAAATTGTACCCTTTTCAAGCAATTTGTCATAAAAATCACAAAGCACAGAAACTAGTTGATAAAAATATATTTAATATTGCTTAAGTGCCAATGTCAGGCTTTTAAGGAACGAATAGTGGATCTGTAGATTTAGGGGTCCCTAACATGGTGTCCTCTGACAACTTTCCTGGTTCCTGCCAAGTGTTTTTTTAGAAAGTGGATGGGGGCTTTTGAAAGTAAGGCTTCTGATTGTTCATTGGAGATACGATTGCTTTGCAGATTTTTAAAAATGTTACTTTCACAGCAGCTGCCACACAGCACAACGTTCTTCACTGTGTGCCTGAATGTAAACTTTATGTATGCAAGAATAAAACAATATGTTCATTTTCAAAGGCATCCTGTTAAAGTATCTCTGCTGCCTGAAAATCTTAAGGGTTGCTATTAGAATTATGCCTAACCTTACTCCCTGACATTGTGTGGTTGGCTTCACCTCCTTCAGCAGCCATTTTGTGGTTGTGCTCACTACGATGTCAGAATTCCAAAAAGGTTGAGGACCCCTGTAGATGATAGTTCTGGACTGAGGGGAAAAATTAAAATTCTTAGGCATTGGTATATATTATCTGAGATTTTCTCAGGCATAGTTTAGCAAAGGTAATGTAGCTACTAGAGTATTTCATAGAACACAATGTAGCTAAGGATGATTCAGTTTGAAGCAAATAATCTGTTGAAAGCTGTTTATAGCATTGTGTCCTGCCTTTCCATAAATGATTCAGAGCAGTGTACACTATTGTGCAGCAAATAATTTCAAGATACAAGGACAAACTTGCAAGTAAAAGGTCACATGGATCTCCATACGTTTAAAAGAATGGACGTGTTTAAACACTGTAGTTCATTCTGGTGAGGTTTTATAGAGTTATTGATCAGTATTCCGTGTTGGTTTTTTCATGGCTGGAAAAGGAAGAATAATCTGGCAGACAAACTGGAAAATCTGTTGCTTTTCATTTATAGTGTCTTTTCTTTCCTGTTAAATGTCTTTGAATTTTTTTCTGAGTTATAGGATTAATGTATGAGGCATGGTGCCTTGTGTTCTAATGAAAAGATGGTGCTCTCTTCAGAGCCTTTTAACTATTCTATAGAGCATCTTTGGGGAAACATGAAGAAAAGGTACCCCATATGTATGCTCCCCCAGTTCTTTGAGGGTATAAGTCTCTTGAAGAATGCAATTTAGAAGCACATGTCAGAGAACTGGCTAGTACAGATCGCAAAGTTGATGAATTGCCTGGGTTAAAATGGCAACTTATAGGTTAAAAGCAAACCTAATTGCTGCTTCGCTTTTGCAAAACTGTAGGCAAACCAGGTGAGATTAAAAAACAAAGTTAGTTTAGGAATAAGAGCTTTGAAAGGAAGATACAGTGGAAGTTACAGGCTATGAAAGCAGTTTCTGCATGGTGTCTTTATTGGGCAATGAGGTGGCATAGTAATCTAGTGCTGTTTTTTAGCATGATGCTTTTTATGAAGATGAAATAAAGCCAGTGCATATAACATACCTTTAGTTCTAATAAGTTACTCAAATGATGAAACTGTATGTTGATAACTTCTTTTAATCATTGCAGGTGACTTTCTAAAAACATTGGAAGATCCAGATCTTAATGTAAGACGAGTAGCTCTGGTAACATTTAATTCAGCAGCACACAATAAACCATCACTAATAAGGGACCTTTTAGATACTGTGCTTCCTCATCTTTATAATGAAACAAAAGTGAGAAAGGAGCTTATAAGAGAGGTATGTAAACCAAGTTACACTGTGAAAAAACAGTGGTACCAAAGAATTTCCAGTACTTTTAAAGTATTTTTTTCCTGTAATTAGTACGTAGAAAATAAAAGCTAAATCATTAGCTGTTGTAGATTTTCCGGGTTGTATGGCCGTGGTCTTGGCACTGTAGGACCTGACGTTTATCCAGTAGCTGTGACTGGCATCCTCAGAGGTATAACACAGAAAGATGGAGTGCTCTCTGTGTCAAGGAGTATCAAATTGATACAGAGTACTCCATCTTTCTGCGTTATACCTCTGAGGATGCCAGTCACAGCTACTGGATAAACGTCAGGTCCTACAGTGCCAAGACCACGGCCATACAACCCGGAAAATCTACAACAGCTAATGAACTCCGGTCGTGAAAGCCTTCAACAACATATTAAAAGCTAAATCCTTCTGGAAAACTGACCATGAAGAACTTGTGTCATTTATGCTTTCAAGATTAATTCTAAAATGGTTGAAAAACCAGTATATTAAAAAGACATCGGGGATTATCAGATGCCCCAAGTTTTCTTCTGATTGAAACACACATAGTAAAACTATTCGATACTGATACGAGAGAGAGCAATAATTGCAATAAGCACATCTCATGAAAGCTGTTGATAGGGTATTAATTGCTGATTAAATGGCAACCCATAAATGGCAACAAATCCCTACTTAAATGATTTAATTAAAAGCTTGTATGCCTTGATGCTCATTCTGATTTGATTTGCAGGTGGAAATGGGACCATTTAAGCATACTGTTGATGATGGCCTGGATATCAGAAAGGCTGCTTTTGAGTGTATGTACACTCTTCTAGATAGTTGCCTGGATAGACTAGACATCTTTGAATTCCTAAACCATGTTGAAGATGGTTTGAAGGATCACTATGATATCAAGGTTAGTTCCTATTTTTGTGTGTGTGTATTAATTTGTCTTTCTGTCACATGAACCTAAAAGGCAGCTACTAAAAATAACTAAAGTAAACACAATGTCAGGTAAGAGTTATTAAAATAAATTCTATGAGTAAATGAAAATGCAGACATTTCTAGAACTATTATTAAATAACAAAAGCTGATGTTATCAGAAACTGGGCCATTTGACATTTCAACCTACCTCTATTCCTCGTGGGTTAAATAAGTCTTTTTTAAAAAATGTTCTCTTAAGTGAGAAGGCAGTCTCTTGGCTGCAGTGGGGAAAATCATGTAGGCTTACAACAGAGGACTCCTGTGTTAGAGTTTATTTTATACTTTTTATTCTGCCTCTGAAGAAATGTACCACCTAGGACATCTAATTTCCGAATAAACGGTTGACTGAACTTCTGATTTTTATTCTTCTCTGTAATTTCCTTTGGTTCCCTTCTGTTTTTCTATTGGTAAGCGATTACAACACCAGTGACATCCAATAAAGATATGATCAGATAGAGAGGTTGTGCTAGCCCTAGAAGTCCCAGCCATGGAATATAGCCTAATGTAACCTAAGAGAAGATACTGATTATAGGCCAGTGACCATAAAGGCAAATTTCCAGTTAATTTGTTAGTAGAAATTTGACAATGTGGAAAGCATCAGAATGTCCAATCAGCGAGTAAGGATATAATCTTGTGAAAAGTTTTATTTCTTCCAAAATGTATTCATTCTAGCCTTAGTCAAGTAAAATTTGCTGGTGCTGAATCTTCTTTTTAAATAAAATGGAACAGGCATCAAGTGGCACCTTTAAGACTTAGTTTATTTCAACATAAGCTTTTGTGGGTCAGAGCTCACTTCATCAGATGCATGTGGGTGGGATATTTTTTAAAAAGAGTCTTATGACCAAAATAATGGATGGTGGGAGTAGAAGAAGAGGAGTTGTAGCTGGGAGAAAGGGCTGTGAGTCCCAGTGTAAGGAACTGGAATAGATGTAGCAGTTACATGAAATGAATGATGGGAGAGATCTGCAGCTTCAAGACTCTCATGAGGAACAGATAAAGTGTAATAAAGTAGGACAGACAACATCTCATCAAGGAAGCACAAGAAAAATGTATGAAATTAACTTAAAATTATCTAAAATTAACAAAATAGTAACAATCATTTAATTTTGTTCTCTCCCAACCAGATGCTAACATTTTTAATGTTGGTGAGATTATCTACTCTATGTCCAAGTGCAGTTCTGCAGAGACTTGATAGGTTGGTTGAACCATTACGGGCAACATGTACCACCAAGGTAATGTGTCAGATTATTTCTGTATGTTAGAAGACAAATAGAAGAAGAAGAGATCGGATTTATACCCCACCCTTCACTTGGAGTCTCAGAGTGGCTTACAAACTCCTTCTCCTTCCCCTCCCCACAACAGACACCCTGTGAGGTAGGTAGGGCTGAGAGAGCTCCGACAGAAACTGCTCTTTTCAAGAACTCCTCTGACAGAACTATGGCTTGCCCAAGGTCATCCAGCAGCTGCGAGTGGAGAATCAAAACCAGTTCTCCCAGATTAGAGTCCACATACTTAACCACTACACTGAACTGGCTCTGCATTTGCAAGCATACATATTAAAGTTGCAGCAGCCCGTTTAGGTTGTTCTTGCATTCCGGTGTCTTCAGCTATATCACCTGCATTAAATTTGACTCGGCTTTTGTTCTTTAAAACCTGTGTGTAACACTAGTGTGTTTGGCTTTGGTCACAAATTCTAAATTGTGATGATGACCTTTTGAAGGCATTATTCTTTCTTGACATGTACTTCTACATTATTCCCTGCTGTTTGGTGTAGTGGTTAAGAGTGGTGGACTGTAATCTGGAGAACCAGGTTTGATTCCCTACTCCTCCACATGAAGCCAGCCGGATGACTTTGGATCAGTCACTGTTCTCTCAAGAGCAGTTCTTTCAGAGCTTTCTCAGCCCCACAGGGTGTCTGTTGTGGGGCAAGGAAGGGAAGGTGATTGTAAGCCACTCTGAGACTCCGAGTGAAGGGTGGGGTATAAATCCAACTCTTCTTCTCTTGTGTATTAGAGGAAACAAAGAACTTAGCCATTTTTGTTGTTTTGTCATACATAATCTTGCTAAATCTCCAGTTCTTTGTTTAGTTTATGCTAAATAGACTAAAGGACCAATGTGGTGTAATAAGAGTTTTGGACTGGGACTTTGAAAGACCAAAGTCCAAATTCTCACTGGCTGATCTTGGGCCAGTCACACACTCTCTCAGCCAATTTTTCTCACAAGGCTGTTGTGAGATACCACAGGAAAGAAAGAACCATATATGCCATCCTGAACTCCTTGTATGAAGAGCAGACTCAAAATGTGCTTGCTTGC
Organism: Gekko japonicus; assembly: GCF_001447785.1. Classification (NCBI taxonomy): domain Eukaryota; kingdom Metazoa; phylum Chordata; class Lepidosauria; order Squamata; family Gekkonidae; genus Gekko; species Gekko japonicus. Next base: position 2,354,964 of record NW_015162474.1, on the reverse strand, counting down.
TAGATATATGAATCTCCTTGACTGGGGCAAAAGCAAGCTGTCTGCTTTCTGCTACATGTCCAAAAGAACCTCAAGATTGCAGAAAACGTTAGCAGAGGAAAACATCCTATGACGGGGGGTATGCAATTGGATGTTGCTGCACCAATACAGTGTCTGGATTGGATCAGATCAGCTATATATAGTACTGTGAAAGGCACTCCTGAAATATTCAGTTCCAATATTTGCACCTAATAAATATGGGAAATACCTGGAATCAGGTTGGTAGGCCTTTCACTTGTTCACAGCTGGTCCATGGTGCATTGAAGGGCCATTATTTTCCATGGGCAGTAGACTTAGCCTTCAAACTCTGGAGACCAGGTCTATCACCCATTTGAAGTCAATGGCTCTTTAAAGTTTAGAGGGTGTCTAAATGTGCCATGGACTAGCTAGTCCAGGATTCACTTTCTTCATCTCCCTCCCTTCCCCACAGCTGCTAGTGCTGCTGCCGTTGCTGTTGGGGGGGGGGCACTTAAAATTATTACTTTAATTTCCTTTTGTAGGTTCAGAAAGGGTCATGATTGCTATTTCTGCTAAATTGATAGTATTATTCCAATATTTATTGAAACTGATTTCCCCCCCAGAACAATAACAATACTCACAATATTTAATGAAAACAATAGTCATGCCATTCCCAACATTCTGATACAGAATTAAAATTATCATTTTTTAAGTATATGTGATCAATGACTTCCTTTTGTCAAGAAAACCCTTCTTCATTGGAGGAGGCCTTTCTCCCTTGAAAGGCTAAATGGGAGTTATAGAATACAACTCTCAGTCTTTAGTAGATATTCCTCCTTCACTTTAAATTATTGTAACTGGTATGTAACTATTTTATAGTTCAGTATTCTGAGGGCTAGCATTGTGCCATAGCTGAATAGCACTGCATTCTGCCTTGTGCGACACATGTAAATCTGAATAGCTTTTTAATTTGCTTTCACTGCTGATTTGTATATTAAGCTTATTATCGTCACTTTTCTTTTTAATAACAGGTAAAAGCAAACTCTGTGAAGCAAGAGTTTGAAAAACAAGATGAACTGAAGCGATCTGCTATGAGGGCAGTAGCGGCATTATTAACCATTCCAGAAGCAGAGAAGAGTCCGCTAATGAGTGAATTTCAGTCACAGATAAGCTCAAATCCTGAGCTTGCAGCCATCTTCGAAAGTATCCAAAAAGATTCATCATCCACTAACTTGGAATCAATGGACACTAGTTAGATACTTGTTTAAAGCAGGGACCATTAATTTGAACCATACAATGCACTGAATTGACAAGTTAAAAAAAAAAGCAAAACAGAAAAGTATCTAAACTTCACAATGTTCCACTTTACTTTTACGGAGACAGTTTGGCTTTTCCCCATTGTTTGCTTTTTTAGCATTTATTCCAGAATATGTATTTCCATAAATCAAAAGTTGTAAGCCACTCATGTTTTAGTGGATTTGGACACACAGTAAATAGAAATAAAAGGTTGAAACAAATGGTGTATGGAAATAAATTCCATCATCTGTTTGCCCTGTAATGTTTAGGATTAAAAAGTTAAAAATTTGTGACTGTTATTTTCCTTTCCATTTTTTTCCTCTGATCCAAAAATCCACCGTGTTTTGTATAACCATTTGTCTTCTTGTTCCACTGCGTAAATTGATTCGGCTGATAGACAGGAAAAAATTCTGTGTAAGACTTATTATTGTGCAGAGGACTTGGGCACAGTTTATAAATGCAAATATAAGTAAAAACATTCTTTTTAAAGAGTAAACCGTTCCCTGTTGTGCACACTAATTTTGCATGAACGAGTTTACAAATATATATTATGTTTAAAGCAATATGTGCAGTTTATTCATAGAAGTTCAAATAAGAACCTTTGTACTAGTGCAATATTCAGGTATTTTATCCTAAAGATCATGGGAAAACATCTTTCTGCAGTCAATGATTTTTATTATGTATACACACACGCAGACATGCAGTGATTCCAGTGGGACTGGGAATTCCAACATGCACATGGAATTTCCCTAGTGCCAAGGATTAGCCCATTCTTTTTAAATGAAGGCTGGAAGATCTGCATGTGCGTTTCTTTGCACACACTTCTTTGCTGTATTGATTGAAATTAATAGAACTGTGTTCGTAATTGTTCCATATGAACATCAGTGTATACAGGCCTTTGTATAAAGGTGTTTAGTTTCATTAAGGGAGCGCCATATACACAAGACAAGCAGGACTTTTCAAATGTCAGCTGTTGAACGAGAACAGAAGGTATGCTCTTTGAAGACCAGACTAGTGGTTCAGCATCCTGTTTCACAGAGTGGCCAATCAAGAGGTCAAACAAGCAGAGCATAGAAGCCAAGGCCTTCTGATATTGCCTCCTAGTACTAGTATTCAGTGGTATACTGCCTCTGGAGATTCTCTTTACTAGTAGCCATTAATGGACCTATCCTCCATGAGTCTGGCTAATCTCCTTTTAAAGCCATCTAAAGTACTGGCTATCGCTATACCCATTGACAGTAAATTGCATAGTCTAATTATTCATTGAGTGAAGAAGTCTTTTTTCTGGCCTGAATCTGTTACCCATCAATTTTGCGGGGGGAGATGGGGGAAACTGCATTTTACTATTATGGAACAGGAAGAAGTTCTTCCCGTCCACATTCTCCAGCTCATGCATAATTTTATAAACCTCAGTTGTGTGCCCTATTATGCTTATTTCTAAACTGAAAAGCCACAGGCATTTATCCTCTCCTTGTAGGAAATTTACTTAATCTGTACCCTGCCTTAGTCACCCATAGGGACCCGAAACAATTTGCATCGTTCTCTCTTGCATTTTTTCTTCACAACCACCTGCTAAGTAGGTTAGGCTGTGAGTGGGACTAGGCCAAGGTCACCCAGCAAGCTTCCATGGCAGACTGCTAAAGTCCCATTGATATGCTCCAGACTATGCCTTAAGCTTTTTTCTCTCCATGATGTACAATAGCTAAAGTATGTTACCAGCGTTCTGTGGATGCTGCTGCAAGTTGATCTTTATCCTGCTGTGGACATAATATGTAATACCATTTGCCAAGTCATTCTGTAGCCTGGCACATAGAGGTTCTATATGCTGCACATCTGGAAGGTGAGTGATGCATTCATGACAAGCCAGAATTTTTTATAGTGACTTATGAGTGTTAAAGATGGCTCAAGTGGTTAAGACGCTGAACTGCAGGCTGTAGAAGGTCGGTAGTTCAGCAGTTCGAGACCCGAGTGTGCCGCATGACAGTGAGCTCTCTAGTTCCAGCTCCTGCCAACCTAGCAGTTCAAAAGCAAGAAATTGCAAGTAAATAAATAGGTACCACTTCAGTGGGAAGGTAACAGTGTTCCGTGCGCCTTGGTGTCTATCTGCCAACCTAGCAGTTCAAAAGCAAGAAATTGCAAGTAGATAAATAGGTACCACTTCAGTGGGAAGGTAACAGCGTTCCATGCGCCTTGGTGTTTAGTCATGCCGGCCACATGACCATGGAAATGTCTTCGGACAGTGCTGGCTCTTCGGGTTTGAAACAGAGATGAGCACCGCAACCCTAAAGTCGGATTCGACTGGCTTTCGAGCAAGGGAAACTTTACCTTTTTATGAGTGTTAAAAACAGTACAGCTGTTTGCCATCTCAAACAACAGCAAAAATGTCAAGAATAGAAGAAACTCAAAACCACACGAAGCTATGTTTTCTGCCCAGAAAGTGGTAAATAAATGTAGTAATGTACAACAGATACAGATGAAGATAGGTCTTTCACTTTATAAATATCTATATATTTGTAAAGTGAATACTTAGGCCAACATATATTAAAGCACGTTTTTGGAGTATGGCAAAAGCTGCCATTGAGGATAATCTTGTTTTCAAAAGTGGCTTTGTCTAAAATATTAATGCGGTTTCTAATTGCACAAATTCCATAGCTTCTTTATCAGTTGCTTCATACGCACCATGCATACAAATTGAAAGTTGGCTTCTGGAATCAGTTTTTAAGTAGTAAGATTAATTTTAATGATGCATATGAGAATTGTTCATTTTTTTTTATTAGCACAGAAGATCAGTATCCTAGTTTGGCTTATGTGATTTATATTTGCAAATAGAACAATTAATATCTCTTATATTATAATCCTGTTTTGGGGTGGCAAGATTCCATGCTCTCACTCAGCCTTTGGCCCGTCAGCCGCCACTCGAGTACTCACGTGCCATTGGCTGGGTGCTGGGTCTGCTCCTCTTCCCCGCCCACTCCCCCTTCAGCCACTGTGCCTGTCAGAATTACTGGCAAATGGCTTTCTCTCTTGACAAAGACGCTTTTCCTGTGTGGGACAGTGGCTGTTGGTAGGTGTCATGAAATAGTAGTTACCTGTGTTTGTAAAATGGCTGTGGTTCTTTGTTTAAAATGTTCCCCCATAAGGTTTAATTGAGCTGTTGCTCCAGAGAGGGGTCTGCAGGTGTATCACTCACTGAGTTGAATGGGGCTTCCTCATGTGCTGGCTTACAGTTCCCAGCTGCCCCAAGCCCAAAAAGTGTGGGAAAACAGGGACTGTCCCAAGGCAGTCTTTGTCCCTGGGAGGCAGCAGAAATTCAGCCACTCTACAGTCAGCTGGATTGGTGAATGAATGGAAGTTTCCCTGCTCTCTTGGGCAAGAGAGAGAGGCTGAAGTACAGGTGAGCCCACAACCTCCAGAGGTAGAAAGTATTGTGAAGCAAGGAAAGGCCAGACCCTTGGGTTGCCAACTTCCCAGGGATTCCCAAAAGATTGGGGATTCCATCTCCAAATAGGGAGATTTGGCCAGAGGGGTCTCACTGTCCCTCTAAAAAGGCAGTGATTATTCCATGAGTGGTGGCAACGAACTTAAGGAGTGAGATACGCCCGTGGGACGAGGGTGGGAGGCAAACAGCTGAGTTGTAAACTGGAGCCCATTTCGCCATGGTAGGCAACCAAGCTTAGTTCAGACAAAGGAAACCCTTTGCAGGCCTTTGTGAGGAACTCATTGGGGCCAGTCCTGATGGGTTGCCAGCTCCAGGTAGGGAGATTCCTGGAGATTTTCTGGTAGAGTATGGAAGCCAGGGTTTGGGGAGGGGAGAGAGGCCTCAGCTGAACAGAATGCCATACAGCCCACCTTCCAAAACAGTTATTTTCTCCGGGGGGGGGGGGAAATCTGTTGTCTAGAGTTCAGTTGTGATACCTGGTGAACTTCAGGCTCCACCTGGAGGTTGGCTGCTCTAGGCGTAGCAGTCAGAGCAGGGTCTGCTAGATCCAGGTTCTTGCTGTAGAAGCTGAGTGGGTGATTTTGGACCAAGCCTAACCCACCTCACAGGGTTGTTGTGTAAGTCAAAAGGGGGAAGAGGAGAATGATGTAAGCTGCTCTGGTCCCCATTGCAGAGAAAGACTACTTTTCTTCCTGGGAAACCAATGTTGCCAATCTTCAGGTGAGGGCTGGGGATCACTCAGAGTTACAAGTGCTCTCCAGATGGCAGAGATCAGTTCCCCTGGAGAAAATGGTGGACTCTGTGGCAGTCAGGGCGTCAGAGCATGGAAGAGGCTGCAGGTGTGTGTGGTGGGAAATGGAAAACTGAAGAGGGGGAAATAAAGGTCGGTTGATAATGGGCTGGGTAGGAGATAGGGTTGCCAACTCCAGTTGGGAAATTCTTGGAGATTTTAGGGATGGAACCTGGAAAGGGTGAGGTTTGAGGAGGGGTGGGACCTCAGACAGGTACAATGCCATAGAGTCCACCCTCCAAACCAGCAATTTTTCCCGGGTAACAATTGTTGCCAATCTCCAGGTGAGGGTTGGATATCACTGGAAATTACAATTCCCCTCAGGTAGCAGAGATCAGTTCCTCTGGAGAAAATGGTGGACTCTGTTATTATACCCTGCTGAGGTCGCCACAGCACATTAATGCTGAGTGCCCAAGGCCTTGGCACTCTCCCAGAGCCTCTTTCTAGAGCTCGTTGTATTTATTTCCACAATGGACCTTATTCCTAGTCAAAATATATTACAGTTTTATTAACTTTATGCTAAAATCTCTGCAGTCTGTTACCGTAAACTGGAAAACTCAAACATTAGCCTGTTCTTATGGATCAAGATGTTATCTGTATGGCCTCACCATGGTTGCAATACAAATCAGATATCTGATGTATGTTAACTGCAAAATCATGAACCAAGAAAATATTTAATTTAGCATGACGACATTGTGAGCTCAAATTCTGTGGTCAATTTGCACACATAGTCAGAAAATCTGTTTGTTACAAAGTCAGAAAATCTGTTTGTTACAAACCTGGCAGGCACCAAATTACAACTAGGTGTTATTCCTTTACAGTACTCCTATTAAGATACTGTCCTCAGATGTGAAAAAATAAGTGTTACTCTATTTCAGTTGAGAATAGAAATCATGAGGGTAAAAAATTCAAGTATGTCTTTGATCTTTCAGTCTTTATGCTATCAATATGTTGCTGCATTATTGGAAATGTCTTCTAAAATGGGGACTAGGAAGATTCCTGAAAAAGTTTGTGAATGGCTGGGGCTTAAACAAAATTGTTCTTGGAGAACCAAAAGAAGTAAAGGAGCAATACATGAAAAAAGTGAGTCTGTGACTTTAAAAAAAAGTTTGTGGTCAGAGTTAATATAGCCAATTTAAATTGTTCAAAGATCTTCCGGAAAATCACTCTCCCATTTGTTTAGACTGATATTTTTAGGAGTCAGGCAGTCATGAGTCTCCCAATACCTAAATTATACAGTCATTTTGAGAGTTTTCAGTGGATGTGGATTCATACTTGAATGAATTGTTCAATTGCTTTAGCAGACATCTTGTAAATAGATGCTCAAATTTTACCAAGTCACATTTGAGCCACTTCTGATTCTTCAAATAGTGTAGTAAAATACAAGCATTTTGAAATGGCTATATGTTAGCATGTGAGGTTGATGTTGGGGGAGGAAAGGCTGGAACACACTGTCCGCTTTTCCCCTGAGTGTTGGGACGTCAAGGAACAGAATAAACCTTTCTTTTAGTCATGGCTTTTTCAAAATTACTGGCTTTTTCATGAGCTGTTTTAGCTCTTCTGGTGTTTTCTACCTTATCAGTCTCCTTCCTTAAAAGCAAAAGGCTACCATTTTGTGGTGAAAATATGTCTTAAGAACTACTGTATCTAGTTAATATCATATTTCTGAGACCAACCAGGTCATTGGCAGTTTTATTTATCACTTGTACACATCACCACATAAAATCAGCTCTTCTGTCCTCAGCTGTATACACTGCTCTTCTGGGTCTTTGCTAGTTGGCCCATGAAAGGGCAAGCTTGCAAGCTCAACTCGGGAACACATTTGGGCACTGGATGCAAAAGTCTGGATAAGTCATGAAATGGGAAGTTTGTATCTCCTGTGTAAGATTTGTGTCAGGACTGTAGCAGCAAACATTTGAAAATCTGGCACTGCCGGAGTGGTAATGCTTACTCATCTGAAATCAGTTTTTTAAAAACCTTAATGCAGTACATTTAAGTGTTGAACTTAAATAATATAATGATAGATTCAATTTTCAAAAGACACCCAAATGACATGGGAACACTTACTTTTTCTTAACCATTACCAGAGGTGGTAGTATTTTTTTTAAAACCTTCCCTAAATTTTGGATGCTAATATATGGTGTTTACCTTTCATATTCTAAAGAACAATCTTTCCAAGCCATAATCAAAATATCACAAGTATAAAGCCTCTGTGTGGAGCAGCCTGTAGAAAGAAATTGGCCTCCTGAGATGAAATGGGTGTTCCCAAGGTAATGCTGCCTCATAGATGGCATCTGATGTCACCTCTCTAAAATGCAACACAAACACCTTCTCTCAGAGGAAGATTACATGGCAAGTAATTGAAGCTGGAATGATTTTTATCTTTGTTCTACTGCACTCATGCGTTTGCAGGAAGAAAAATAGTTGCAGAGATCCTGAATATCACTTATCTTCCAACATACATATCATCATGAAAATTCTACATTAAAAATTCCTATCAGCTCTCCTGTCCGATTCCCCATGCATTCGAAATAAATCCACGTTTGAAGAACAAAGTTAAATTTATTATAAAGCGATGGTTAGATCAAGAACACCAGAATTGTTAGGAATGACTACAAGCCTCATAGGGAAACATAATAAAGGAACTTTGAACCAGGTTAGGACCAATGAGTCCAATTCCCGCTGGCGGGAAGGCAGATAAAACAAGCGCCCAATTCCTTGGGAACACAACGGTTCTGCAACATAACCACAAGTTCAGTTCTCAGGCATGAGATACATAATAAGCTAAGCAACGCCATAACTCCATCCCACCTCCAGCTGGTTGGCCTTGAGCAGTTCCGCAGATGTAGCAAGCAAAAGACAAGCTCCAGGGTCCCCCCCCCCTCTTAATTATTGTTAAAATTAAAATTCTTACTATCCGGAACATCCCAAAAAGAAAATTCTTATTTGCACTAATAAATCATCGATTAAAAAATCCCATTGAAATGAAAGAAGAGCATGAAGCAATAGGTGTTCACACTGGTTGATAGTCTTATAATAGATTGACTGCTACTATGAGGTCTTGGTTCCTGAGATCTACTCTAAGGGCCAAACTAGCCAAAACAGCACCCTCAGGTTCATCCTAAGGATCTGTTGCAATTTTGTAGAGTGTAGTGATCTCATGTATCTCAGTGGTCCAGGCATCCCAATGGGGTCACTATTGCGCTGCTTTGGGGTTGTGTTACAGCGCCATAGTGCTCTTAAAAGAACGTAAAAAAAAAAGATGAAGATCGCCCATGTGGGCAAAAAAGGGCGGGAAAACAAAGTGGCGTAGTCTGAAATGACAAACCACTTCAGAGACGGCTCCTTACCGGTGGGGAGGCTGTGTGAAACAGCCGTCTCCGTACCGGTTTATTCCAAGATGGTACAATAACAGTTTTAAACGGGCGGGAAAACAAAGTGGCGTTTTACAGATACCATGGATCATCAAAAAGACAAATAAGTGGGTTCTAGAATAAATGAAGCTTGAACTCTCCCTAGGAGCTAAAATGACTAAACTGAGACTATCATACTTTGGGCAGTTTACAAGAAGATGAGTCACTGGAAAAGTAAAGAATGCGAGAAGAAGTTGAAGGCAATAGGAAAACAGGAAAACCCAACGTGAGATGGATTGACTCAATCAAGGAAGCCACGGCCCTCACTTTGCAAGACCTGAGCAAGGCTGTTAATGATAGGATTTTTGGAGGTCATTAATTCACAAGGTTGCCATAAGTCAGAAGTTACTTGACGGCACTTAACACACACACGTTTTATTTAAGTTTCATTTTATTACCCCTTTATCCTTTAAAATGATGGATACTTGTTCTTTTAATTATGTTGCTGATCATGCAGTTGGTTTTAAGGCTGTTGCTTTTACCATTTTTGCATTATTGCAGAACCAACTTTAGGAGAGAGTGCAGGACATAAAAGCTTCAGATCAATAAAAGAAACATTCATTTCACATTGCTTTCCATGGGGAACACATTTGCAGCAGCAACATCTTGTGTCCCATCGAAGTGGGATGAAATGGTCAGGGAGTGTATTGACGCCAATGAGCTCTTGCCTGACAAGTTTCACACAGAGAAGAGGAAGGGTCCCTATCTTAAAAGCAGAGTGGAGGAGCAGGCATTGGGCAACCCATGAAAAAGAGGCAGAACATATAATGATATAACTAATAAGAAAATCCTATCAAGGGAGGAGCTGTGACTCAGTGGCAGTGCATCTGCTTGGCATGCTGAAGATCCCAGGTTCAATCCCTGGCACTTCCAGTTTTAAAAAGTCTTCCTTTTTAGTGGTTATTTAATTTAATTTAATTTAAGGAAAGAATGGTGATTGATAGATTAATCGATAGATTTACTGAGGGCTATGATTAAAACGGAGACTGGTGAGGGGCTTTTTACCCATTCAATGCCATTTTCATGCTGACTATATACCAGTACCCCAAAGTTGCTTTTAAAAAAAAACTTTCCTTCAGATGCCTGTATGTATTATTGATGGCAGTGCACACACATTCTTGATAAGATGCTGCCCAGTGTGTGGGGGATCACTTGGCTTTGCTTCGATGGTTAGGTATGATCTTTTTACCTATATCACTTGTAAACCTGCTTGACATGTTTCATGATGATGATGAAGCTGGAGAATGATGGAACCCAAAGGGAAATAAAAAAAAATTAACTGCTGCTATTGCAAAGTGCCAGGTGGACAAAAAGGGGTTCGATTAGCCCACAAAAGAGGTTTTCTGTAACTTTAAATGAAACAATTTTGTTTTCATAGAATCACAGAGTTGGAAGGGGCCATACAGGCCATCTAGTCCAACCCCCTCCTCAATGCAGGATCAGCCTAGAGCACTATATACGATTGGCAGGGAACTGAATGTGATTTTGGAGCAAAGAAAACATATTACATTGACCTTTCCTCTGTGTTTAAAGCATTTTTAAACCAGTTAGTGTTAACAGATTTTAAGTGTTTAAAATCTAAATCCAGCTATTTCTGCAGCTCATGTTGTACCTCAGAAGAATTTATGCCAGTATTTTTCACTAGAACAATGATTGCTCACATTTCAAAAGAACAGAGTTAATTGCAGAAGGAAATACAACCTTTTAATTGCCACTTCATATTCAGGATTATTTTGTTGGATAAGATTACCAGGTTTGTTCTGAAAACGAAGAAAGCCATGCCAGAGAGAATGCCATCTCAAAGCACATACCAAAAAGTTATTCCATTTTTAGTTGCAAATGTTTAGCCATTAGCGTACACTGTCCTCCTAGGAATGGTAATCAATCCATTTCAACCTTGCATGATTGAATTTGCTTGTTGTTGACTCCTTGGAAAACAAGGCAGTGTTAAGAGTCCCACACTGGCCACTTGGCTAATAAGTCATAATCATGAAGAATGCATAGGCCAAAGCTATATGGATAGGTGAGTGAGTCTACCATGGTCTGTGATCATCAGCAATATAGTAGGGCGAAGGCTAAGGGTTCATCAGGACCACTCTTACTTGTGTTGATTCAGAATCATTAAAAGTCTCATGTCCAAATTTTCATGAGTATCAATATACAATGGTCCTTGACATCCCACACAAGTGTGGCAAGTGCAGGCATATCTGTCTCATTGGACATGGGAAACCTGGAGCTGAAGAAGAATTAATTGACATGGTATCATTCTGCTTGCCCATGGTTTCGTTCGGCTATGCTACATTCCTAGCACAGGAAGCAATTGTCAGCTCTATGGTTCCAGGGAGGACAGCATAAAGAAATGTGATCAGTTGGCAGAAGCTTCAGGGCAAGTGAGAGAGATGGGGTTATGTGGGATTAAACATCAGTACTTTGACACAACATAGATCAGTTATGGGGAATCTTGCAAGAGGAGCTAACTTTAGTGAAACAATTAATGGAGCTTACAGTGTACCCAGGAACTGGTAGTATAATGGCTCGACAAAGAGACTGAGCTGTGATCCAGAAGAGAATAAGGGTCTCATTTATTGCACTGTGTATTGCTCTTAGTATCTTCTCCGTACAGCATTGTTTTCTAATTTTTGTGATCTACTTGTGGCATTATTTATGGTATGTCTTATGCTGTTTTTCTTTGATGATCTAGGTGTTTTCTGTAATTCTAAAGGACTTAGTATAGTGTTTAGGATTGCATTATAAATATGAAATAGTTTGCATTGGACATGCTTACCTAAAAATCTAAATGATTGCTTTGAGTATCATTAATATCTAAGAAAGAAATCCTAAGCAGGTTTTATTAAGAATCCTAGTCTGGTCTATTCAGTGCGGCTTACAAATAGGAAAGTGTTTTTTAGGATTTCACTCTAATTGTCTTGCAATGCTACTAAAAAATTCTGTGGCAGTCCTGTTGGAGGCAGCAAACAACAAAGAAACTCCTAAGACATGGTAGCAGTATAGCTTCTTTTGCACAAGTGCAAAAACACAACACAACTTGAAGATTTTAATGCTTTAAATATATATCATCATATATAATTCCCAAGACTGACAGTTTTCCCTTGCTTACTAGTGTAAGCAACACACTAATCAAAGTCTTTATTGTGTTTTTTAAACTTCCTCTGAATAGATCTTTAGAATTTTTAGATCAATGCAATCACTGACCTAGCTGCTCAGACTACAGCCTTTGACAGTAGACTCTTTATTCAGAAACTATTAGTTTGAGGTATTATTATTGTTGTTGTTATTGTTATTATTCTTTTGCAAACAATGGTTATTATTATGTGAAATAATCATTACCATTGTTGCTATTAAGAATTAAATTTCAACCGGTGATAGTTGACTCCTTGGAAAACAAGTTGGGAAAGTGTACTTTGTGCTGAATTTTAGTAATTTCAATCTGCAGAGCCATACGTGTGTTGGCATAAACTTCCCTGCTCTATAGGGGATTCTGTGGATTCTAGGTTGCATTGATGATGATGTAATGCTTCATATAAAATATGGATGAGTTTAGAAAAGTTTATGTTAGAAGAAGCACATATGTGAAATGTTACAGGAAATTTTTATTTACTTGTTCATGTAATCTCAGAATAGGAAAGGGTCATCTAGTCTAACCTCTGCCAATACAGGAACTATAATATCCCTGACTAGTAAGTATCCAGTTGATACTTAAAAAACCCTCCAGCAATGAAGAATGTACCACCTCTCAGTATCAAACATAACTCACCATACCCACTCCATTATCCACATGACATCTCTTTAGATATTGGAAGGTGGCAATCATATCACCTCTCCAGTGTCTCTTCTCCGGCACTTTCAACCTCTCTTCATAGGACATGGTCTCCAAACCCCTCACCACCTTTGTTATTCTACATTGGATTTGTTCCAGTTTATTGATATCCTGCCTAAACTGTGGTACGCAAAACTGAAAACAATACTTCAGGTATGGTCTAACCAAGGCAGTGTACCATGGCACCAATACCTCATGTGACCTCAACACTACACTTCTGTTAATGGGACCTAAAATTACGTTAGCATTTTTTACCACCACTAGAACCCCGTAGTCCTTTTCACAGGTAGTACTACCCAGCCAGGTAATCTCTTAAATTGTCAACACACCCTAAATATATATATCTGAAAATAAGGCCAAGTTTACACCTTCAGAAATACAACATAATAGAGACACCCTGGGGTTAGCGCCGTGGTGCCACGGGTGACTCTCAGGATGCTCCCGAGTTTCCCTGTCCTCTCCTGTCTTTTTGAAGCCCTCCTCAGTCCTGGTGACCCCCACGGGCTTCTCTCGACCTCTTGGGGGGAGGTTGGGATGCAGGAGACTCATCTCGGTGACCCTGCGAACGGCGGTTCGCCAGGGAGAGATAGTTTTCGTCTTGAGGCAGAAGCTGGAGAAGGAGCAAAACATGGTCGCCATGTTTTTGCTATAGCCATGACCACCCACTTTTAGAGACCAAGAATATAAAAATACAACAAAATCACAACAACGAAGATAAGAATCAGCGTACTTTAAAAGAACAAAACAATGAAATTTCCTACTGAAATACCCTTCTTTATACTGCCACATGAATGGGAATAAGCGGCTGAGAATAGAACTTGAGCAGTGGTTCTTTTTGGTGTTTTTTTTAAGGAGACAGCAGGGGTAAGAAACAGCTTTTAAATACTGAAATTACTAACTTCTGAAAGCAACTCTTGTATAATACCTGTATTATATTACGCTAAAACTATTAGTTGAATTGCATTGTATTGATTATTGTAATGAAGTTAAGAGTGTAAATGAGCAGAAAAATGGTGACGGTAGAAAATAGCACAGAAGGGGAGGATTTGGAAAACATGGAAATTGGGAATATAACGTGGGAACAATTCCAAAATCTTTTGAGAGAGGAAATACAAAATGCAGTCACTGCAGCCTGCAAAAACCTTTTGGAAAAACCCATTAGGTTGATGGACTTGGGAAACAAGAAAGAAATAATGAAGAAACAACAAAGAGAAGTGTTTCAGGACATGTCACTTTTATTAAAGGAAAATGAGGAAAGAAACATGAACAAAAGATGTAGTAAAACAACAACAACAAACTTTGCACTTGGAAAAATATCAAAACTGGTTAAAAAGAAAACAAAGAGGTCTACAAAGAGAACTAAGAGTAATAAAAACTTGAACCTGCATTATAGGAAAACTGGAGGGGAAAAGCAGAAAACAGAACTTTGTGAAAACAAAAACATAAGACATTTGGAGATTAAAAAGAAAATAAAGAGGTGTATAAAGAGAACTTCTAAGAGTAATAAAAATGTGAAGACTAATTTCAGGGAACCTGGATGGGAAAAACTGAAAACAAAATTTTGGAAATACACAAACATAAGGCATCTGGAGAGGATTTTGGAAAAAAGAGGGCTTAGCAAAACAAAAAAGATAGTAAGAAATATGATTGCATTTTGTTTTGTATATGTAATAATAAGAATGAAAATGATTATTTGTAGTTCCCAGAAAGGAATGATGAGAATATACGTATGAGTGGATAGTAGGTTCTACTTCAAAGAATATTTTCTTTCTTTCTTTTTTTCCTTTATATATTCATGTAATGAAGGTTTTGAAGTTTATTGTATTACCATTTGCAAGATAGTAAGGCTTTAATATGTTTTTTAATATTATTGAGATTATTTGTTGGATGGAAAGAAATGATGGTATTAGTTATAAAAATGAGATAAAGGTCAACAAATAGGGTGTTATACGCTCTCTGAGTCAGAATTAATTTTTTGATTTTATGTTCTACATATGAAAGGAAGGAATTGAAGTGGACCATATGATAAGATTGGAGGATGTGTAGATCATTTCATTATAATTTGTCAGAAATAGTATTTATATGATCTCTGAGTTAGAGTTAATTTCTGAATTAGGTTTTACACGAAAGGAAGGAATTGAAATGGATCCCATAATAAGACTGGAGGTTGTTTATATTAGCTCTTTATAACTTGTAAGAACTAGAGTATTTTGGGTTAGAGTACAACCCAAATTCATGAAAGAATTTGAAATTTAATATAAATCAAGTAAATTTAAGTAGTCAAAATATTTAAGAGATATGGTAAGACGCCTTTGTGATTATAACAAATTTGTTTTTATTGTATGCAAATATGATATGTGCATTTTTTCTTTTATATTTGTCTCTTTTCTGTTTGAAAACCCAATAAATATACATATATTAAAAAAAGAAATACAACATGATACAGCACTCCTTGTTCTGTACCACTTCCGAAAACAGGTGGAGGATCTGAATGCTGTCTCACAATGAATAGGCACCCTCTTTTGGATAGTCCTCATATTCAGAAGTTTATTCTTGGGTTTTATATATTATACAGACCTGTTTGTATGAAACAAGCAGAACTGACCATTAAGGTTACCATCGTCAAAGTGGAGACTGGAGTTCTTCCAGAATTCCAAGTGATCTCCAGACTACATACAACAGTTCCTCTAGGGAAAATGGCAGCTTTATAGGATAGACTCTATGGTACACCATAGGGTCTAGGAGAAATGAAGTCCTAGAATGACATCATATCCTAGAATAACATCATATTCCCATTGACTTCCTTACCCTCTCCCAACTCCACCCTATTTAGGCACCAACGCCAAGTCACCTGGAATTTCCTAAGCCAGAACTGGCAACTATACCTTTTTTGGGGGGGAGGAAATTTGGCCCTGGGCTTCAAGCAAAATGGGGCATTCCCCCCTTTGTCCCTGTTGCACTATCAGGCTGAAATTATTGGGATCCCTTGGAGTGAATCTGCAGCAGAATAACAGCCACAAGGGCAGGAAGAATAGGTTTGACCCCAGCACAGCCTTGCAAACTGAAACTGCCCTCCACCTGGATCTTCTTTTAAAGGTCTAGTAACAGCAATGGGGAGGCCTGGTTTATCTTTCAAAAGACATCCATGATCTTCATTGCATAAGTTTGATTTATCTATCTGGTATTTTTATCCCACTTCATCAATGCACTCAGAGAAAGGATTGGATTGTTTTTCAAAGTCAGCTTTCAAAACTGAAGTAAAGAACAATTCAAAATTGCATGTAAGTTCTGAATTTTTTTTTTAAAGTTTGTGCAAAATTCAGTCCAGTTCAAACTATAAAATACTCTGCAGTCTCATGCCTTTTGCAAGACTCATTGTTATATAGTCACAGCATGTCCCTTCATTTTCATTTTCACTTTAAGGTTAGATTGATACTTTATGAATGCTTTTCTTCAGTGATTTTACATGAGGAAAGTGCCAATGTGAAAGCCACATTCTGTGACTTAGAATCCTTATGCTGCAAATGTGGCTTGACAAAACTGTTTGAGGATCTTGCTTTCTATGTCACACTGCAAACATATTTTGGGACTCAATTCTGGTGATTCTTGGCCTGGTCTTTCTTACTTTTATGACTTCTTCACCACCGCTCATTCAATAGCACCCGAAGGGCAGTCTATCCTGAAGGGCTCTCACTTCCATGAAAGTGTGCAGGGTCCTGCTATGTTTAGCCAGTCTGACTTAGAAGAAACCTTTTCAGATTGGGATGTCTCAGCTGCTTGTACTTTCTGCAGCTGAGCCTCAAGGTCTGGCTCTGAAGGAAGTCATCAGTCCAACTTGCCTTCTTTGTGGCTGAATGCTATTTTGTGCAGATCTATACAGGGGATATGGAAGCAGCACATTCAGAGAATCTGAACTGGCTGAAGGCCTGGGCAGACAGAGTCAGGGGGAAAGCTGCTGATTCAGGGTCCTGCAACACACAGCTGATCTCATTGCAGCAAAAATAGGTCACTAATGACATATGGCCAGGCTCCAAAAAAAAAAGAAGGACTGGCCAGGACAAAATGAAATGTCTGCTGGCTGCAGAATCCTAGGCTCTAAAATGCACATAAAGAAAGCAATCCGCTTCAATTTGTTTGAAACAGCTACCGGATTATATAGCCAGGATATGTGGACTCTGAACTTCTTCCTTGTTGTTTTAAGAAAGCAATTCATTTATTGTTCCCGTTCATACCTTACTGCCATTCCCACATACTAAAATAACTCATAGCTCATGCGCCTATTAAAAATCAAACCTGAATCTATGCCAAGTTTGATACTTAAAGAAAAAAAGTCGCCACTGTCTATCCTGCTGACACTAATTTCCTTTAGGGACTCCTGTCTATTGAAATGAGTTCCTTGCCAGTCTAGTCAAAATTAAATTTATTTTGCTAAACAAAAATAGCAACCAGGGTCCTATTGGGATTTTTCTGTAAGCCAAAGCTATTCATTTCCTGTTAGATCAATTTAGCATTTCTCCTGAGGTTTTGCCCAGATTTATCATCTGAATAATCTGTCGGATGGAAACACAGCAGCACAAGATAGCAGGTTGCTGACAATTGTAGTGTGGGAGGAACATGCTACAACACAATCAGTAGTAGCTTAAGATCTGTCAGAATAGACAAAGGCCCTTTTCCCTATATCATGGTAAATATTTTCTTTCAAACGATAATGATTTTTTATCCAAGATAAATGAAAAAGAATCTTTTAAAGAAGTATGATTAACCAAAGCCAAAGACTTCTAGACTTTATAGATACACACCATAGACATAGATATGGCTTCATTTCAGTTATCTCACTAGATTCTTGTTTTAGGACTGTTAAGATTTTCTCCTTTCAATACTGAAATTTAAGCATATAAGACATTAATGGGAATATGTGTGAAAGCCTATCCAAAGAGCAATTTCTGATATAACACAGATAATTAATGATATTGATTAACAAACTTCAGAGTCAGCAACTAGAAGTTCCTGTGGTCCTGTGGATCAACACCTTATCAAATAAACTGTCAACCTAAGTATCTTACCTTTTACACTGTCCCTGGATATTGACAGGTTTTTACTCAACAAGATGCAGTACCTTACCACCAGCTTTGTTGCAGGGCAAATTTAAGCCAAGTCTTCAATTTGAAAGGGCAGGCCTTTGTGACAGGTAGGCTGGCAACCTGACTGACAGGGCTGGCTTCAGCATACACTGGGGTGGGGCAGCTGCCAGGGCCCAAGTTTTCAGGTGGGGCCCACTGTCATAGACACCCCCCCAAAAAAACCCCTGTGGTATATTTATTGTATACATGTATGTATGTAATGGAACAGTCTGCTCCTCCCCTAATATCTGTGTGATTTATTTTGGTCCCACTGGGTGGAGCTCTTGTTCACTTTCCAGTTTTGTATGTTAGCTGAAGTTGTTGGTTGTTGGAGTTGTCTCCTTGCAAATAAATGGCTGATGTTTTGAGCCAGCTTGTTTCTGCTGACTGGACTTGAGAGTGGGTGCCTGAGTGAGTACCCTGACCTGGGAACCCACAGCCAAAGGGGGACATTACCTGGTGTCAGAAGTTGGCCTGTATATCCTTTGGGTCTCCAGTGTTGAATAGGAAGATTCCAGATTGCATCCCTTGTAAAGCAGTGGAGCATTTCAGGCCTCCATAAGTATTATCCTTTGTGGGAAATTTCGGGGAGAACTGGAGGAGATGGGAACAAAAGTTGAAACAATACCTCAGAGTCGCCAAGGCTGTAAAAGAGTCTGAGGATTACAAAATTCCAGTCTTGCTTCACTGCATAAGAGACAAAGACCTTGAAGTTAAAATAATTTGCAAAGTGTGTTTGCAGACCCAACAACAAGACCCTGCCTGATTTCGCACTAGAGCTGCCTCGCTGTTGCGCCACCATTTGCCCCGGTTCTATTGGTCAATTTCACACCCGAAGCCGCATGGCTGATTTTGACCCATGGCTTCGCCCGATTTCCTCCGCAGTTTTGATGATCCTCAAAAAACAGGATCACGAAACTGCGGGGGAAATCGGATGAAGCCGTGGGTCAAAACCAGCCCCGCAGCTTTGGGTGTGAAATTGACCGATAGAACCGGGGCAAACGGCGGCGCAACAGTAAGGCAGCTCTAGTGCGAAATCAGCCCCTGTCAGAAGTTTTAACAGCTTTCCAAAACTGCTGTGAACCCCCCCCCCAAAACCCTGTGTTTAAGAGATACCAGTTCTGGCAATTACAATATAATGAGGCTGCTGGAATAGATGATTTGGTCACTGAGCTAAGGCAAAAAGCACAGCATTGTGAGTTTGGTCCTTCTCAGGATCTCATGTTAAAGGACAAGATTGTATTTAGTGTAACTGCTAGCAAACTCCTGGAGAAACTCCTAGAAAAGCCCAGTCTCACCCTCGAGCAGGCAATCGATATCTGCAGAACAAAGGTTCTTACAAGTGCCCAAGCCAGAGCTGTCTACAGAAGCAACATTGCATGCTGTGGAGCTAAAGTGAAACTGTCCCAGCTCCTTGCCACAAGCCTGCAAGCCTCCTGCAGACCTCCCACCGCAAATGCCTACCCCAGCTAAACTACAGAAGATTTGCAACAAATGTGGAAACATACACAAGCCTAGATCCAGGTAGTCAGTTGTGTTGGTCTGAAGAAGCAAAACAAATGTAGAGCCCAACACAGGTTTATTCAAGGTATGTGCTTTCGTGTGCAAGGCACACTTTTACAAATACATTGGAATGGCAGATGAGGTTCTAAACTTATAGACAGGGATTTAACAGCAAATTAACATGTAACATGATGATGTTTAACTTATGGAAAGTAAAAGACTAAATAAGTTATACAGCTCAAAGTGCCCTTCACCTGCCCCCTACGCCTCAGAGGAGATAATTAAGATTCTGTTACTTCCCACAACTAGAAAAAACACCTTTAGACATTTATCCGTTACTGTGACATATTTATTGCTTTACAACTGTTGACCTTATAACCTTCACTTGTTATTTAGTCTTTCACTTTGCAAATTTGTACTTTTTGGTACAAATAAAAATATATTATCTGTGGCAAAACTCCTATCTATTACAGTTGGAGTGTGAAGTCTAGATAAGTTTTTTCATGTTTGATTTCTGCACTCGAGTAATTGGACTGAAATTGAAATAAACTGAACTGGTATTTAGAGGGAATATTTGTAAAAGCCTGTGGGACTCCTCAAAAAAGATTGCTGGTGAAACACTGGGCCTGATGCTGTTGAAGACAAAGAACCCAAAGAGGACAAAGAAAGAGCTGCGGTGGCTCAAGTGGTTAAGACACTGAACTGCAGGCTGTGGAATGTCAGTAGTTCAGCAGTTCGAGACCCGGGTGCTGCATGATGGAGAGAGCTCCCATCTCTAGTTCCAGTTCCTGCCAACCTAGCAGTTCGAAAGCAAGAAATTGCAAGTAGATAAATAGGTACCACTTCGGTGGGAAGGTAACAGCGTTCTGTGCGCCTTGGTGTTTAGTCATGCCAGCCACATGACCACGGAAACGTCTTTGGACAGCGCTGGCTCTTCGGCTTTGAAACAGAGATGAGCACCGCAACCCTAGAGTCGGATTCGACTGGCTTTTGAGCAAGGGAACCTTTACCTTTACCTATGGGACTCCTCAAAAAAGATTGCTGGTGAAATATGGTCGCGTCACTGGGCCTGATGCTGTTGAAGACAAAGAACCCAGCTTGTTTTCGCAGTTTTTGCTATTCATTGTAAGTTTTACATGACAATTACATACAAGGAAAGAAACTTGTTACAATATAACAAATAAGATATACAACCACATAATTCTCAGCAGCTTGTTGCATTGACAGTCCAAAAATTATGCCTTATTCCAGGCATTTCCTCTGACATTGCCTGAGACAGCTCTTCTGTCTTTCTTCCACATGCCGTCCAGCAAGTCACTGCTGCTGTGCTCAAGTGCTGCAAGAGGTGTATGTGTGTGTGTGTGAATAAGTGAGAGAGAGGGAGAGAGGCTTCCTCCCAAAATCTGACCAGTCTGCCTCCAAGCTCAAGCTCCACAAAGGAGCAGTTGCAGCAGTTGTCTGACTGGAGCTGCCCCTCCCTAGAATGAAGGGCTGGCAGAGAAAGTGGCTCCCATGTCAGGACACACACCAGGCCACATTCCCATACGCATATGCCTCTCCTGCTTGTGTGTATGGGAAATTTCTCATGAATAGGAGAAAATGGACAGACATTCTAAGTGTGGTGGGATGCTTTATTCTCTGACCTGGAATGAAATGTTTGGAATTGGAACCTCTCTGCAACTCTGCTGTGAATAGAAGGGAATAATCAGTTCATGCCTTCCTATCCCCTGTATCCGTGCAGCCAGTCAAATGTCAGCAAAGAGCCCTTAAGTACATACATGCTTAGGTCCCTCCATGCAATTGGGGATGGTGTAGTCCCAATCAAAGCTTTAAGTAGGCAGAAGGTTAAAGCCATAAATTATCATTTTGAGTCAACTATTTGTATTTCATTTCATGCATAGCTAGGAATAAAATCACTGAATTCAGTCCATGAATATGTATGTGACATGATAGATATGTTTAAAAGTAAACAAGTTGCTGAGGGTCCCTCCAGCTACTCTTCCTTCCCCTTGGGTTGACCTGGTACTGATGCTGGAAGGTGATGCTGAAGTGATGAAGGATGAGTGGCCTGCTGGTAGATGTAATATCACACTATCAGCTCGGTTAAGTGAAGATAAGATGTTACAGCAGAGTTGTGTTTCTGTTTAGAAGGCGATTATTCAATAGGCCAGACCAGAGTTAGAACAGAGTTATACAAAAATATTACATATATAGTTTTGATCAAGGAGACATTAAAGGGTTACTAAAAGCTGGTTTACATCCTTGCATTGGATCAGACTATTGGTTTACTTAACTTTCTCTTATCTGTTATGGCTAGGAATGGCTGCCTGTGGAGGGAAACCCTCAGCCCTTGGCCCCAACACCATACCCCCAAGAAATTGAGGAGCAGTAGAAAAAAATAGCAGAAATTACTTTCATAGTGATGCTCCAGGAATTTCCCCATGTTTCTGTGCTCTTTACCATAGAGATCGGGGAAATTCCAAGAGTGTCACCCAGAAGTGAGATCACATTCCCCCCAAGTTCCATTCTTCCCAGGCATCACCCTCAAAATCTCCAGGCAGTGCTGGCAACCCTATCAGGAAATGGCTGTTTAGCATCTCAGGCCTTGCTAGCTGAGATCCTTTTGTGAATAGAAATGACAAGGACAGAATCTGGAATCTTCTGCATGCCAAATGTATGCTGTCCATGTGATAAAGCCTCTGTTATTATGACATATGCTTTGTTATTATGACATTTTTACCTTTCTACACAACACCCACCTCTCTTGTAACTGATCTTTCCCCCCTCTTACTTGTGGCAAAAAGTCATTTGAATAATTTACTATGGCCCTGTTCACACGGAGCATTTGCCCCGCAGAAGGCATGATAGTCGGGCGGATTTTCCGGGCGCGATCACACCAGAACATCTGGGAGACGTAGCGCACCCGTGGCCAACCCGTGGCATGCCGCCGAAGATGCGCACTTAAAAGGTATCTGCAACAACCTACTGGCAAATGGTTTGCCACGGGCTGCATATGGACTCCCGTGGTGTGATCGCGCCGGCACGTGGCTATTCCCCCGGGTCATCCTCTTTGCTGTGCGCGCCGACGGAGGAAGCCCCAGTGTGCTGCCGTTACGTCTGATCGCCTAATGGCGGATCAGAATGCGATGGTGCAAATAGCCACGCCTCCCCCCGCGTTATCTGGCCCGTGGGACCGGGGCCTATGAGTAGCTTTGCATATACAAGGCTGATACACGGTGAGCATTTCATACTTATCTGCACATTTCACTTTGACTAGCGTGGTTCATGTTTTGTGATGTAACACAGTTCTGAATGTGAATGCGGCACATGCTCTTTAGACTTGCAGTTCATGTCTGAAACTTTTTCCTTTTGGGTGCATTTCTAACTTTTGTAGTCCTAGTCTGACTGCATTGTTTATTGGGTATCTTACAGTGTCTGATAACATTGTTTTATATTGTGTGATTCACCCTGAGTATCATTGAGAAACGTGAGCTATAAAGTAAGTACATATAAATATTTTCCAGTGGGATTGCTTTGAATTTACATGGGATTGTCAGAAACTGGAGAAGATGCTCAGAACAATTTTCAGTTCTCCTACATCCCCATTCACACTAATGTCATTCAACAGGGAATCATTATTTCACATTGCTTATGAAGCTATGGGTTGCATGATGGATTTGAATGTAGATTATAAGTATTCGGTTTTGCCCTGTCCTATTGCAACTGGAAACTCTTCCAGCTAATAGGTAACATTTATTCATTATCACTCCTGGAGAAAACCCCTATTAAATAAGGACACTGTGCCCTGAGTAAAAAAAAAAAAGACCCTTACATATGAAAACATCATCTGCCACTCTCAAGCAATAGCCATTTGGTAGATGAAGGGTTGAACAGAAGCATATACTAAGCCTTAGTTTCAGGCAAAGCTCCCACTTTAAGAATGCCTTTGGGAGGAGCAGATTTTAAGGCTTCCTACAATATTCTAAAGAGAAGGCTAAGCAAAATATACTTTTTAATGACCAAGCTCGACTATCTTTTGTCTGATAGAAATCACCAGACTACTCGTCAGGTGGCTAAATTCTGTGCTCAGGTTTATAAGCATCGAAAATCCCATATGGCAGCATGATTTTATTGTTTCTAAGATTAAATCTCATCTCTTTTTATCATTGCAAAAAAAATTTAATTTGTACTGTACTGCTGGTTGTTGACTGCTACAATAAACTGATGGATTGACATCTCAGTGTTGCTTAAAGACCTTGACAGAATATGGATATTTACTTTTTAATGGCTTGTCCTTTACTGTTGATATGCATTCAGTCTACTGAATAATTGGGATAGATGACAATAAGAATTTTTAGTAATTGAACAACTGAGTTATAGGCATATAATTCACTTCTCTGACTAGCCCAGTGACTCAGAGTCCTCAGGGGAAGAGTCTAAGGAGCCAAGGCCATCAGCTGAGGAAGACCAGAGAGACCAAGGAGAGGAGGATCTAAGGAGTCCCTTCGGTCATGTCAAAGATTTCATGAGTGCTCCCCACCAGTGTTCCCTCTAAGCTGAGTTAGTGTGAGCTAGCTCACAGTTTTTCAGCCTCTGGCTCACACATTTTTGTCTTAGCTCAGGAAGAAGGGCTCCAAAGCAAACTAATTTATGCAGTGGTCAAGCCACCCGCTCACAACTTTAATGCCAGCAGCTCACAAAGTAGAATTTTTGCTCACAGGGCTCTACAGCTTAGAGGGAACATTGCTCCCCACCCCCCTCCACCAGAAGTCCCACCTCCCTGAGGGCCCTGCATGAAGGGGAGGGCAAGAGGCGGCCGTTACCAGCCCCTGGGAAGCATGGTGACCACATGTTGGCTTTCCCTGAAGGGTGTAGTGCCCGGCCATGGGTTGGGGGCTGGGAAAATGGAGTCCCTGGGTGTTTTGAATCTTTTTTTGGGTGCAAAGGGGGCTTTTGTGATTGTGTTTTGTGACTGGGGAATGCTTTGAACCGGCTGGGGTGGGCTGGGACATGTGTGAAATAGAGTGCTGGCTTATTGCTGTGAATGTGTATTTGTGCCCATGCTTGTGCTAATGTTGGTTACTGCAGACTGCTCTCTGGGGTCTTTTGGCCGGCTCCTGGGAGCCCCCACCCCAGAGAGATGTCCCCCTCCTTACAGAGAGCCAAAAGGAAAAAAGTTCTACTCTTTACAGCCATGCCCCCCCCACCTTCCTCTGTAAGCCCCACAGAGCAAAAGCAGCTGTTTTGCTGCAAAGGAAAAAAGAGTCCTTTAAAAACGAGCATTGGCCCCTGTGGGAGAGGTCCTGTTCTGCCAGGAGCTGATAAGCCGGCAGAGCCAAGAGGCTGGGATGCCACACACATACACACACACACACACACACACACACACACACACGCCGTCGAGAGACCAAAACTTTTCCAGAGGCTTTCTATGCTACAAATAGAGTCATGCTAGCAGGCATAGCAGTGAGGGGGTAGAAACCAACAGCCCCCTTAGTAGAAAAGAGTTCCAGTCTCTGGTTCCACAGTCCCCTGCCCCACAGAGGAAAAATCTTTAGGAAATTTTATAGACAAGCCTTATATGTGAGTGTTTAAAAGTTAGCTCCAAGCAAGCAGGCAGTCTCTGCTTCCACGTGCGCACACACCCACACCCACCCATACAC
Organism: Gekko japonicus; assembly: GCF_001447785.1. Lineage (NCBI taxonomy): Eukaryota > Metazoa > Chordata > Lepidosauria > Squamata > Gekkonidae > Gekko > Gekko japonicus. The sequence goes on along the minus strand of NW_015162474.1, from coordinate 2,329,905 downwards.
ACAGAGAGAGAATGACAGCCACGTCTTCCACGCACACAGAACCCCCCCCTTTAAAAGCAAGAGTTTTAAAGAAAGCAGTTTGCAAAACAGCCTTTTTAAAGAAAGCAGTTTGCAAACAGCCTTTTTAAAGACAGACAGCACAGCAACAGAATTTACTTACTGTGAAGAGCAGAATGCCATGCCCCCAAGACTCCCACCCCAACCTTCCACCCTTTTAAAAAAGGAATAAAGAGAAAATCCTTCAGGGAAAAAAACGCTGTTACAAATCAATTTCTGACTGTGTGAATCCCTAGCAGGCAGAGAGTGAGAGAGAACACCCGCAGTGCGAGCTGGGAGGAGGGAGGAGGGAGGGCCACACACTCACTCAGCCAATCGCAGTTGGTCCATGCAAAGACAGACAGGCCTTCTAAACGCAGAGAGGCTTAGAGTTTCAAGACAACCAATGAGAGCTGTCTCTTTCCCAGACATGGAAAATATCACCGCCTGTCATATTGCTGATAGGCTATCAGACAGAGAGACACGTGCTAGCCTGGAAAAACTCCAGGTGTGGCCTGGAAGATATGAATTCACACCTTTCCCTTTGCATTTTGCTAGCCACATTTTCCCCCAAAGCAGACAGAAGATATACAAACAGTCCTCAAAAAGCAGCCTATACACAGGGCATGAAATGCTCTTTCAGGCAGGGAAATGTTAAGGAAATAAACGAGAAAAAAATAGTGGGGTGGGGGGTTCCTCAGGCAGCCTCTCTCAAGAGGGGAGGGCAGTTTTGGACTGTCCAGGCTGTTTTTTTTCTCACAACACCAACCCCTGCAAGGTAGGACATGGGGATCATCACTTTGTCTTTAAAATGCCGTGGAATAGCCCAACTTATGAAGATACAAGCTGTGTAGTGGTTTTTAAGCCGCTGGACTCTTTTTTCATGCAATGTAAAATAAGTGTTCAGTAAAAAAATGAAAGGTTTTGTATTAAAAATAAATTCAAAAACCCATTGTCTGTGCAGAAAAAAAAATCAAACCTGAGACTAGAAGGGGGTTGGGGGTGGGGGTTGGAGCAGAGCGAGACAACTGGTGTTACAGATAAGCACACAGATGGAAAGCGATGTCTGAGTTCTATGGTTTTACTGTTTTAAACAGATGTAGCAAAGCTGTTTTCCTAACTTTTAAAAAACTTGTTAGTTTGCTGTACCCCAAAGAAACAGAGAACCATTCAAACTTTTAAATAAATGTTGAATGTAAAAGCACACCTCAGTGAAACAGTGTTCCTTAAAGGCGTTAGTACTTCGGGGTGTGCAGCTTCTGGCCTGAATAGATAAGGATACCAGGTGGAGTATTCCAACTGCACCATTGTTAAAATAGCCAGCCGCCCTGTACAATACATTAAAAAGTTTCATAGATGGAAAGGTTTTCAGATAGACTGCCTCTGACTGAGGAAGCTCACCTATGCTTTGTCAAGATTGTGCTTTATGGGTAGGAACGGCTGAAATTCTGTATTTTTGAGTCAAACTGAATTAAACAGGGATCCTTGACCACTATGTGGGCAACACACTGGATTGTGTTTTTGTGAAATTTAAAAAATGTTTGCAGAACGAGGCATAGTTTGGGAGGGAGTATTAAACACTCATAGCTGCAAGAAATAAATCTTAAGGAAATAAAAGTCACACTCTTCAGAAGGGTGGGGGCTGTTTTGCACCGCTCAGTCTGTTTTTTTTTCCTCCCAACCCCAACCCCTGCAAGGTAGGACATGGGAGATCATCACTTTTTGTCTTTAAAATGCCATGGAAGGGCCCAAGCTGCTTGCAAGGAGGATGTACAAGATGAGCAGCTCTGCTAGTTTTTTTTTTAAGGTGTGCTTGCAATGTAAAAGGAGTGTTCAGTAAAAATGAAAAGTTTTGAATAAAAAATAAAATCAAAAAGCTGTTGTATAAAAATAACAAATTTAAAGTCCCTTTGTATGTGCAGAAAAATTCAAAACTGACTCTAGAGGGATGACTATTCTATAACATGCTGCTTCAGTCAGAGATTGTACTTCAAAAAGTCATCTAGTGCAAGCAAATTCTGGGCATCCCAAAGAAACCCAACGCCATCCAAACCTAAGCAGACATAAGATTTGAAGATAATTAACAAAAGAATCCTTTCACTTCTAACTGCTTTCTCAACAGTAAAACCCCTGAAGTTCTTGAAAATGCAATGGAAGTTTGATTTGGGGAATGCTAGTACAGACAGCCTCTGAGCCACAGCTCAGATCATTCAGTGTATTTTATTTGTTGAACTGTTTAGTTACTCTTGCTATCTTAACCGGTAGGATCATTATATATTTAAAAATTGGAGCAGAATCATTTAAAAGCATAACATTAGACTGTTGAGTCCATCCTGAATTAGCTCAACAGAAGCATGATCCAAAGAAGAGTCTGTGCCTATATCAGGATCTGTTACCAGCTGCATTGGGTTGTTAGGGCATGCTGAAAAAGGAAGTGTAATGGTTGCACAAAAACACCACCCTATTTTGAATAATCTATGCTACTGTTGATGGTTTGGAGGGATGTTCCACATGTAGGGAATCTGGACATGTAGACTCCTATGCATGGAGGTGGGGAATACTGCAGAGATTTGACCAGCGTGTGAAATCCCCAATGCATATATAGTGTCTACAGTGGGCAACAGGCTTAGAGCCTACAGTGGCCTTACTCAGGTTAGGTCCTGCCTATTCGAAACTTCTTCCCATGCATTCCTGTAATTAAAATCATATGAAGAAACTCTTATGTGAATGCTCTTCTGTCTGAGGGACATTAGGTTTAGAGTCTGTGAAGAAATGCAGTTTTTCCTGGAAGGTTTGAACTGAGCTCCAGTTTGTGTTTTAAAACTTTTTTTCCCTCTGGGCAGAGAACAGGCAGCAGGAGGAAAAGTCAATGCAATTGCTTCCCAGATGTACCTCAGCTCATCTTCATACAAATGCTAATATATCTATTAGGAGAGATAATGGGTAGGTCGAGCACTTCCCCTTCTCCAAACAGGGAACAGAGATTTGGAGGACTTTAGGCTAGAATGGATCAAAGAATAATCTCCAGGAAGAAGCCCTAGGAAACACTTCTGTGACCTGGCCTGACCTGGTCAGGGGTTGGGGGAAAGTGAGGTGATAAAAACTCCTTGCAGAGGGAAGGAACTCTCTTTCTTTTCCTAGGGTGCTGAGGCCATGAGAGCAGGCAGGACTTCCAACTAAGGAGGCAGCCATTGACCATGTGGTTGGCCTGGACAGCTAAAGGGAGCTTCAAGGCACTATGCAGAGATCTGTAATTTCTTAAAGCTAAAGAGCCTGTCTTATATTTTAACATCTGATAGGGCATGTATAGAGAAAGGGACAGCAGATTTGCATTTTACCCATTTCATTTGGTATCCCCTGCTCAGTCTGTTGCTGTGCTATAAGTATAATAAAATACTGTATATCTTTTGATGCCGGTAGTGGTTCTCTCTACCACATATACCTCCACCATCTTGGACAAGCTATTTTAAAAGGAGTGCCAGGGGAAAGGCAGGCAGTTGGCAGGTGGCTATTCCTTCAGGAGCGCATGAGCCAGTAAACTGCCCTCATGGTGACCCAGTGCTGGGCAGTGGGAGACACAGAGGCAAGGCCTCACCTTGGAAGGGAAGCCAGGACTCCTGACCCTCTCAGCAGGCAATTCTGTACAAAGGTCAGGTGGTGGTGGTGAGCTACCTAAAAAATAGAAGAAAAGCCCCTCCAGACATTGAGAAACTCCTACGAAGGCAGGGCAGAATAGGGCCTGCAGGCCTGAGCAGGCAAATTCTGTCACAGAGCCTATGGCAGTGGCTCCCCAATGACTGAACTCCTAGCTCAGGGTGGGCACTCTCCCTACTGGCTTTTAGAGGGTGGGTGAGAACTACCCAAAGAGCTTTGCTGTGGAGTGATACAGAAATGTAACTGGCTGACAGATAAAATTAAGTGAGGCAACCTTTCCTCTTGTGAGGCACCGAAAGCTAACAAGCTATAGGACACATTCACTCTGTAAACTTTTGCATTGGCAGTTTAACTATCACAGATATCCCCAAAGGAGTCCTGGGAACTGTGGTTCTGTAGGAGTGCTGGGAATAAATCAGTTTAAGTAGATCATATGTGCCCTTCTTTTGACCTTTTATTGCTTCATTTCTTATTGCACCCACCAGACATGAGGGAGGAGCAATTTTGGCACACAAGAACATCTAAGGTAATCATTTCACATAAAGGGAAAAAAGTATAAGTGTTTTAGATATGTATGTGTTCATTTATTGAAAGGGTTATAAATTGCACATTACTTTGACAATGAATGGACTCAATAGTAAACCTTGCCAACCTTGGCTAGCTTAAAACTAGCTTAAAACTAGGCAGTTGGCAAATTTGTCTACATTTCTTAATATAAGTAACGATACAATAAAATCACATACTTTAAAATGTCTGATAATTATAGTATTTTATTAGTATTATAGTATTATGTTATTATATTAGAACTCTTGTCATTGGCATAAATAAGTATTAACTGATTCCTTCAACTGGTCGAACAAGTTTTATATTTCACCTTTGGGACCCACTGTGTAGAACTGGTTCTAATTACACTATTACGAAATGTTTTAAGTATTCATTATGTGGTAAATTAATTATTTCAGAAGTGCCCCAGATGCCAAACTAGCAGGTTTCTCTTGTCAACACCTGTGGCATTATTTATGGCTTCTGCTGAGGAAATTCCTCAAACATGACATTATGTTAGTAAAGGAGTAAAATAGAAGGTCTCTTTAATAAATGCTCCCATAACCAGCGTCATCCTTGGTATAAGTTAATCAGTTTAACCGACTTGTTTCCTTTACCTCTGTATATTGAATGATGATGTGGTATTTTTAAAAGTTATGCAGATGATGAAGCTTTGTTTGCTGGGCTGCTACAGAATCATGGGAAGCTGAATGTTAATGTATCACGACCAATGTTCCCTCTAAACTGTGGAATCTTGTGAGCAAAAATTCTACTTTGTGAGCTACTGGCATTAAAGCTGTGAGCGAGTGAGTTGGTTGCTGCATAAATCAGTTTGCTCTGGAGCCATCCTTTCTGAGCTAAGACAGAAATCTGTGAGCCGGAGGCTAAAAAACTATGAGCTAGCTCACACTAACTCAGCTTAGAGGGAACACTGATCACGACCCGACCGTGTGGTCAGCTTGGGCACCAAGCGGTCAAGAGCAAGCGTTGAGCTTAGCTCTGACAGACAAAGGAAGATGCGGATTCTAGCCCGCACCAATCAGAGGCTAGGCTCTGGGCCGAGTCCCTGTGGGACTCTCGGCCACTAGCTGGACCAATTGGGAAGTGGGGGAGTGTTACGGGTGGTGGTTTCACGGGGGATTTAACCCGGCCTGCGAGCCGGCTAAAGTTGTCTTGTTCTACACGAAATAAAGTACGCTAAGCTGAAATCACTCGTCTATCTGCGTACTTTTCACTGAAGGACTTCAATTTGTGATTTCCTTCCCAAATTGTGTTTCCCTGGCACCCCCTCAAATCTCCAGGAGGTATGGGTGTTTGCTACCCTAATAAAGGTGGAAACCTAAGTCAAAGCCTTGAGGACATATTCACAAGGGTGAAAAGTGCTGGTTTGTGCTCTGTTACTAGCCCTGCTTGTGTTCCAAGAATGAAAGCAAAATAATTTAGAGGAATATAAAGATAAGAAGTACAGGAACATGCCTCTAGTGAAGAAATGAGTATTTTCACATCATCTCATATGAACATAAGAAGAGTTCTGCAGGATCAGAGCAATGGTTCATCTAGTCCAGCATCCCATCTCACACAGGGGCCAACCAGTTCCTCTGGACAGCCAACAATAGGGCTAGAGAATCCTGATTCAGGGATTCAGCGGCTTAACTCCCCCTCAGTCACCATGGCTAGTAGCCAATGATAGACATACGACCCCAAGATCTTTTTCCCTCTCAGTCTCAGCAAGTTAGTCTATACCTGAAGTAGGGATTGTCCCAATGTGCATCACTTTACACTTACCAACACTGAACTTCATATTCCACATTGTCATCCACTCACCCAGTTTGTGGTGGGTCCTCTTGGAGCTCTTCACAGTCAGCCTTGGTTTTCACCATCTGTTTTCCAGCGTGACTCCCCCCAGGACTGTCTCCAGTCCTCCAGGCAATGGTCAATGTGTTGACACAGCACCACCAATGCCTGGAGAGTGGTTGGCTGTTTGGTATGGGCCACAGACCAGCTTGTTCAGAACCTTGTCTGCAAGGCCCTCCATGAATTGGTCCTCAGGCCAACTTGTTCCAGGCCAGGTCTTGTACAAGGAGCTGGAACTCAGCAGCATAAGCTGCCATGGTGCCACACCCCATTGCAAATGGCCAGTCCACCTATTGGCATTCCCTGATCACATTGGGTTGGCAAAGGCCATTTTTAACTCCTCCAGGAACACATCATAATCCTGTAGGAAGGGGAACTGACTAAGAAGGAGTGAGGTGGACCATTTGGCTGCCTGCCCCTTGAGCAGGCTCAGGAAGAACCCTACCTTAGTTCTGTCATCCAGAAAATCCTATAGCTGTAGCCCAGTATGGAGCTGATATTGAGCCAGGAATGTGGGGAACTCCTCCACATTTCCTGAGAATTTCTCCAGTTGGTTTACAGGGCATTTTGGGTGCAGAGCCAGAGGTACGGGGGGATGGGTGGCTGGAGCTGCTATTGGAGAACAGCCAATGCATTGGTTAATTGGTTAACCTGTTCTTGCAGTGTCGGATTCTGAGCCACCAGGGCTGCTGCAGCCTCAGTCTCCATCCTTGTGGCAGTGGAAGCAACATGTCATGTTCAGGGCAGAGCCTGGCACTTTTACTCTTCCCAGGGTCTCCAGGATGCATAAATGCAATCAGTCAAGGCAAGAGATAAGAGCAAGGTCAACAAACCAGTCCAGAGTCTGGGAGCCAAAGGTTCAGTTCAAAGGTTGGGAGAACAGGAAGATCTGGAGTCCAGGGTCCAAAGTTGGAAGCTGGGGCAGGAGATGGTGTCTGGGTTTCTAGCTGGAAAAACAAGCACAGATTAAACGGTACAGCGTGCAAGGCAGTACTCTGTTCACTGAGGGGGTGGCAAGCAAGGTTGCTTCCATATTGAGCCTTGTTCAGCATGTTCCTTTTATTTGCCTCATTAGCTGACTCATTCACCAAAGTCCAGGTGTTGCTTCTTACTGCTGTTTCCATCATCTTCTAGGTGCAAGCCCTTTGCCTTCCTACCACCGCTCCTGTAATGACTCTGCTCCAGGAATTAGCACTGATTGCTGTTGTGCGATTAAATGGGTGCTTCTTCATCTCTCTCAGGCTGTCACACGTTCTCTCCGTCTTCTGCACTCTGCTGGTTCAGGAGAAGCTAGCAGTGACTGACAATCTGTCCCGTTTCTTTCATCTCCTGCCAGAATGAGCAGCCTGGCTGGGAAGCATTCTTGCTTCCTGACACTTTGGCTGGATCTGTTTCTAGACCCACTGCTCAGGCAGGCATTCCACCAGGGCAGGACCTAATTCTTCCATTTCCTCATCCTCAGAAGAGGAGGCAGCTGGCTGGCCCATGACAATGTGTCCCCTCTCCCCGTTCCTCCTCCTCTCTGTGTCATCCAGCATGCAGCCCACGGGTTGTGCCCTTGGCACTTGGCTGGGAGAATGGCCACCTCTGCCAGGTGAGATTGGCCTTGCCCCACAGCCAAACCAAAGGACATCTACCTCATAAGCAAACACTTACCTCATGAACCAACATCTACCTCATAACAAAACACCTACCTCATGAACCAATCAACATCTACACGATAGCACAACACTTACCTCATGAAACGACATCCACCTCAGCAAACATCCACCTCTACAAACATATGCCTGTATAAGCATGCCCCTGTTTGGATACCCCTTTCCATTGCATTTGTACAATTCACAGTCTCAACAGATGATCTCTTATCTGTACAATGTGTTCTGCTAATGATGAAGAACCATCCAGAAATTTCACTTGGAGGTGGGCTGTGACCAGGGGATCGTTGTGTCTGGCCCTAAGGGGGCCTAGGAGCATTCTGGGCATGCTTCTTTCCTCATAGTATGTGGCTGGGGTGCCCACCAAGCTGCCGTGCTGTCATTGTGGGGAACCCCCATCAAAACTCTGGGGCTGCCTGGGCTGCCTTTCTGATGTCTTTCCATTTATCTGCAGAATAGAAGTTTCACTGCAGACCCAGGTGCAGAGTTGAATAAAACACTCCCGTTGATGGGTGTGCTCTGTACCTGTCTGTTTCTGCCATAGTTAGTGGGTTCCTTGGCCGAGTACCCACATTTAATATACCCACCCTGCTGCCATGAGTGTCCTTCAGGGAGCTCCCATCAGACGTCTGGGGGTACCTTCCTTTCTACCAGTCTTTTGGGTACTGGCTGCACAGGTGAATGGGTGTGCTATGGACCTAGGTACAGAGTCGAATAATACACCCCCATCGGTGGGTGTGCTCTGCACCTGTCTGTTTCTGCCCTAGCTAGTGGGTTCCTTGGCCGAATATTATCATTATACCCACAGTTCTTTGGGTACTGGCTGCATAGGCCAGCTGTGTGTGTGGAGGGTGCTCTGAGAGAACGGGTGGGCTGCAGACCCAGTTACAGAGTCAAATAATACACCCCCATCGGTGGGTGTGCTCTGCACCTGTCTGTTTCTGCCCTAGCTAGTGGGCTCTTCAGTTGAGTACCAACATTCATTATACACCCCCAGCTGCTTTGGGGAGCCCCCGTTGAAACTCTGGTGGTGCCTGTCTTTCCATTTGTTCTATGGGCAATGCCTGCATAGGTTCCTTGGCCAAGTACCCACATTCATCACACCCTCCCAGCTGCTGTGGGGATACTTTGGGGAGCCCCCATCAGAAGTCTGGGGGTGCCTGCCTTTCCTTTGGTCTTTTGGGTACTGGTTGCATGCGTTGGCTGCGGGATGGGGCTGTGAGTGGATGCGGGCACTGCGGACCCAGTTACAGAGTCAAATAATACACCCCCATCAGTGGGTGTGCTCTGCACCTGTCTGTTTCTGCCGTAGCTGGTGGGCTCCTTAGCTGAGTACCAATGTTCATTATACCCTCCCAGCTGCTTTGGGGAGCCCCCGTTGAAACTCTAATGGTGCCTGCCTTTCCATTTGTTCTTTGGAGAATGGCTGCATGTTTCAGCCATGGAGTGGGGGGCTGTGAGCTGATGGGTGCACTGCAGATCCAGGTGCAGAGTTGGATAAAACACCCCAGTCAGCAGGTGTGCCCTGTACCAGTGTTCCCTCTAAACTGAGTTAGTGTGAGCTAGCTCAGTTTTTTAGCCTCTGGCTCACACATTTTTGTCTTCGCTCAGGAAGGAGGGCTCCAGAGCAAACTAATTTATGCAATAGCCAAATCACTTGCTCGCAACTTTAATGCCAGTAGCTCACAAAGTAGAATTTTTGCTCACAGGACTCCACAGCTTAGAGGGAGCATTGCTCTGTATCTCTCTGTTTCTGCCCTAACTAATGGGTTCCTCGGGTGAGTAACCACATTCATTATACCCTCCCTGTTGCTGTGGAGGTACTTTGGGAAGCCCCCGTTGAAAGTCAGAGGGTGCCTGGTCTGCCTTTCTGTCCCTCCTAATCTGTCTTTTTTTAGGTTTGAGGGGTGGTCCTGCAAGCTTCACATGTTTCCACTTGTCTGCGGAGTAGAAGTATTTGCTGTGGTGGATGGGTGTGCTCTGGACCCAGGTGCAGAGTCGAATAAAACACCTCTGTTGGTGGGTGTGCTCTACACCTGTCTGTTTCTGCCCTAGCTAGTGGGTGCCTCGGCTGAGTACACACATCCATTACACACATACCCATCTGTCGTGGGGGTACTTTGGGGAGCCCTTGTCAAATGTCTGGAGGTGCCCACCTTGTCATCCATCTTTGTATACTGGTTGCATGTTTCAGCCCTTGGTGGCTGTCTGTATTCATCATTGCGCACTGGGTGTCAGGGGTGGACTCAGGGCTTGGAGCCACCTAGTCTACATGTCATTGCATGCTTTGGGGTTTGGGTGTCAGGGGTGGACTCAGGGCTTACAGCCACCACATCTAAATATGTTATTGCACACTGGTTTGTGTTTGGGTGTCAGGGGTGGACTCAGGGCTTGGAGCCACCATGTTTACATACATCGTTGCACACTTTGGGGTTTGGGTGTCAGAGATGGACTCAGGCCTTGGAGCCACCATGTCTGCATTCATCACTGCACATTGGTTTCCGTTTGGGTGTCATAGGTGGACTCAGGGCTTTGGAGCCACCATGTCAACTTCCTTCTCAGGGCTTGGAGCCACTGCATCTAGAAGAAGAAGAAGAAGAAGAGATTGGATTTATACCCCGCCCTTCACTTGGAGTCTCAGAGCGGCTTACAAACTCCTTTCCCTTCCCCTCCCCACAACAGACACCCTGTGAGGTGGGTGGGGCTGAGAGAACTCTGACACAAACTGCTCTTTTTCAAGGACAGCTGTGCCAGAGCTTGTGACTGACCCAAGGTCACATCAGCAGGTGCAAGTGGAGGAGTGGGGAATCAAACCCGGTTCTCCCAGATTAGAGTCCGCACACTTAACCACTACACCAAACTGGCTCTCCATATGGCTCTACATATGTCTTAGGGCTTGGAGGTACGACGTCTGCATATGTCATTGTATGCTGGTTTGGGTTTGGGTCTCAAGTGGTCTCAGGACACATTGCCCTGGTTTTGCTGGGATGGCAAAAATGGCCCCCACCCACAGTTTCTACTGGCAAGATTCTCAGGGACTTTGCTTTTGTTTCTGTTATGCTGGGCTTCTGCCCTTGCTTTTTTGCTGTTTTTCCCCCTCCGTTGGAAACAAAGGAGGATGCAGCACCTTTTTTGAAGGGACAGAACTTGGACCCTGTAAATCCAATCCTCACCAAACTTGGAAGGCAGATAGAGGAGAGTCAGCTGGATATGTGCTGCAAGTTTGGTGTGCCTAGCATGCTAAGAGGGGCATCTACTGTATCACAAACTTACTGAACCGGTTTGGTTCATTCGAACAGGTTTTTGTCCATGATGGTCTGTGTTTAGTCCATGGGTGTACCACAAGCCATGAACTGAACCACATTTTCCCGGTTTGTGCCCATCCCTAATCAGGACACTGACTGGTGAAGGCTTTTTAGAAGATGAGCAATAACTTCCCCCTCCCACCTCTCACAGATGTGATCAGTAATTTAATTACTAGGGCTGTTTGATGTCTGTAGAATTGCCTTGAGTTCCTGAAATAATATCTACAATATTTGCCAGAGGTAAAATGAAATGTTTTATGAATTCAACAAAATAACAGAACTCAAATTTTAATAGAAAACTTACAATTAATATAGCAAATATTTAGTCAGTCACTGATCACTTAGTTGCTCTTCCAATGCGGTTTTGTGTGTTTGCTGTGGTACTCCTCAATTATATATAATTACTACAAATCAGGGAACAGAATCTAAGATTGCATGAGCTAAATATAAACAATTTTAGACAGTTCACTTCTTTGTTGTAACAGATTTTATAGTTAACATTGCATGCTAAAGCTTGCATGATTAGAAATGAAAAGTTGAATTAATAATCTGAATTAAATATATTGAATTAAAATCATAGCATCAAACCAGGATATAACTAATAAATTAAAGTTAATACATATAAGGGGGAAGGTGTGGAGAGGAACCTTTCAAGAGTTCCAGAAGCTCTTTCAAGACTTTGTGTGGCATTTTATCTGAATCAAGCAAATGTGTCAACCCGTGACAAATATAGACAGCAATCATCATGGAGGGCCAAAAGCACCCGTGTGATAAGAGCAATTAGTACTTAAAAAAATTATTGCCAAAACCACACATTATATTTGTACATGCAAGTCTAACCTGAGAATATTTGGGATTGCTTTAATATTCCAAAAATGTATTGTGCAAACTGGCCATAAACTTTGTTGCCCTGCAAGGCACTTAATGTGCTCTTATGGACTGTATAAGCCATAAGTGATAAACTGGACTGTGCAAACCTTTGCTTAAGGGACTGTACTGCATGGTGACCCAATGTGATGCCAGTTGAGAATACACACATAAGAGAAGAAAGTCTTCCTTTGCATTGCTGTTCCAGTCGGTTCTCCAAGGTTACCAGCCCTCTTACCTGCTGTGAGATGGACCAGTTCCCTGGCTGCATGAAGGAGTTGAATGCCATGCCATGCTAAGTCCAAGAACAAAGAAGCTCCAAACGCCATAAGGAGCTCCCTCTGACACATGCAGGCAACCCCCCCCCCCCATACATCTACTTGCAAGACTGCATGTAACCAAGAGGTTCTACACATGGTTGCTCGGAAACTAATCTCTCACCTATCAGCAGGCTCGGCTAAGCCCATCAAGAAACAATATCCCTAGCCCGGTGACTCATACCCTCTTCATCCAGGTGCCACTCTTCAGTCTAAGTTACTAGCTCTCAATATTGACCACTCCTTGTCCCCTCTCCTTGTTCCCTTTACCCATTGGTGTGTTTTTGGGATGGAATAACTAGAGGCATGCCAAAGGGATGTGGCCAGCATCGCCCTCCCCCTCTAGGTACCCCCCTTGAAAGGGTGCAGCCATTGCCCCTCGCTCTCTCTCTTCTTCCCTGCACTATACTTTCTATATCCCTCCCTATACTCTCGGTTTTAGCGCTACCGATGAGTTTCCACATGGCTTGCTGGTTCAGGTACACGACCCCCCATTCCTTATAGTCTCCCACTATTCTTCCGGAGGAACACTCATCCATTGAGGACAGGTAAATATAACCCACCAACAATTATTCCTGCTAATGCGACCATCGCTTTACCCTTTCTATCTAAGTTTCTTAGGACTGTACATGTGAAACATGTTTGTGATTTTGTGTGCTTGAGATACATTGAATAAAACAATATTGACTTTACTCTGAATTCAGTCTAAGTCTGATGACTGAGTAGAAGCGAGACCTCTGTATACATCGGTGGTTGCTCCCTTATTTGCCTATTAGCGATTTATAAGTCATAATCCCCCATATTGATAAAATAGTAAGGCAATTCGGCTAACAACTTTGAGTTTTGTGATTGGGCTTTCCAAAGTACTAATTTTTATGGCTAACATACATGCTCTCTGACAGTCTAAATTAGTTGTTAAAGTATTTTAATGTGTTTTAATTGCTCTGATTTACTGGATATGTATTTTAAATTCCATAGACACCCACCACGAATCTGTGGGGCCATGCCCTGGGGTAGAGTATCTGCTTGGCATGTAGAAGGTCCTAGATTCAGTCACTGGCATCTCCAGTTAAAAGGACCAAGCAGTAGGTGATGTGAAAGACCTCTGCCTGAAACCCTGGAGAGCCACTGCCAGACTGAGCAGATACAATACTTACCTTTATGGATCAATGCTCTGATTCAGTATAAAGCAACTTCATGTGTGTAAGCACATATATTTCTGCTACATTGCCCCATGAGCCTAGAAACAATTGAGTACCCTGGGTCTTGTGTGCACGCAGACCGTGCCTCCTCACCTTTGGGTGCCAATAAGAACACAGTTCCCCCACCCATGGAGCTGAAAGGTGCCTGTGGGCAGGGACCACCTTTGTCTCACCCTGAAGGTGCCCCAGCATCAGGCCACAGAAGGGGGAGGAGCCAGCAGGAGTATATCAGCTGGCTCCTCCCTCCCCACATCCTCTTGCTGCGTCATGGTTGGCACACTCTCCCACCCTGTGTGCAGTGTAGGCTGTGCTGGTCACTGTTGTCGGGGCCGGGAGCAGGGGTGCTTGCCCCAGCATAAGGCAAGGAGGTGGTTGGAGGGCCGACACCTGCCTTGCCTGAAGTCTGTATCCAGATTATGCCCTTGCCACAGTAGTTATAAATATCAATAAAGTGACCCTTAGTTAATCTCAACTTTGTGTTTGCCTCTTTATTCTGATGGGGGGGGGGGGCAAATGCATTTGAATGCTGTTGAGCTGCTAGGGAGAGACGGTATTCTGCCATTACTGAAAAATGAAAACAACTTGTTCCTAAATTTTGTTGCATTGTCCTACAAACTACAATTAAATTGATTATTCCCAACTGGCATTTGAGCTAAAAGCTTTAATTCATTTATATATGAACTCCACATGCCTCTCTGAATTTACTGATGTCTTGCTGAACAAAAAGAAATAATGCCCTGCTGGGAGATGAGAGCTGCAAGCATTAAATTAAGGACCAAAATCCACCTAGGCAAAAAAAGACAGAGAATTTATAGTTCAGCTCTTGCTTTCAGTCCACAGAGTTTGTACAGGAGAACCTCAGAACAGAATTTACTGTGATAATTTCTCAAGGGCTGGTGTACTTAGACTTCAAAGGCTCCCTCCTGAATAAGGGCCTACTTAATAAGGAGGCCAGTTGGTGTAAAGACAGAAATATTTCAACAGTAGAGTAGAAGGCTGGGAAAACTTTGTAACCACTGTTCTTGCCTTAAAGGGGTGCCAGTGAACTTCTTTTGACTGCATTGTGTGGTGAGTGAGACACTGCAGATATGTTTCTGTTCACCAGCCCTTTAGGGTTGCTAACTCCAAGTGGGGAAATACATAGAGATTTGAGGTGAAGCCTGGGGAAGGTGGGGTTTGGGAAGGGACCTCAGTGGGGTATAATGCTATAGCAGTATAATGGGTATGATGCCAAAGTGGGGTATAATGCCAAAACAGCCATTTTCTCCAGGGGAACTTTGAATTCATATGGTATGTGAGAAAACCGCCCCCCCTTTGTAAAAAAAAAGAAAAAGAATCTTACAGTTGCTGTAGCTGCTCTTTGGGCAGACTAAGTTACATGGGAAAGCTGAGCTGACCATGAGCCAGATGGTTGGAACATCACACCTAAATATCTGAGCACTTTAACTGGTTCGATGTCATGGCCATCAATCTGCCACCTCGGTTTGAAAAATCTTTTAGAGAAAACAAGAATTTTAGTCTTTAAAAGATTGGTTGTTAAATGCTCCTCTTTGCAGTAAGCCATAAGTGCCCAGATACAATAATCATATCATCTGCATATAATAGTGTGGAAATTGGTCTATTTGCCATATTGGGTGGATGGAAGTTGGGATAAGGGGAACTAATCTCCAAGGAAACGAATCTCTGTTGTCTAGGGATCAGTTCCCATTCTGTGAGATCTCCAGGCCCCACCTGGAAGTGGCAACCATGTGACACAGAAATTCTGTGACCGGAACTTCCAGCATGTCTTTTGCCACAAAAAAGGAGATGTAGGGTAGAGGACTGTGCTAGGTAAGGAATCTTTTAATTTCCTCTTTATGCGTGTGTATATCCCAATAGCTGCAGAGCTTAAAAAAAGAAAGAAGATTCAGGGCAATGAAAGATAAGGAAGATAAAGAAGGGCAACTTATTCTACTGATCGATGTTTCAGTCATCTATATCACTGATTAGATAGAGCTAAGAGGGATGCAGGGTTAGGATACAACCTCTGAATTGGCTTCATGCTGCCCAACCTATGTGCTAAAGAGATTTAGACATTTCAACTAAATACTTTAACTGTTCTTTGTTAAATCAGTGCATTGCAAGTGGAACGTTGCCTCACGCATGAACACAAGCTTCTTGTTTTTCTTCACAGGGGAATGTGTCTTTTTCTTTGGAATAATAAATTCTTTTATCCCTTCCACTCATTGAGCCTTCTGCATGCCACAAGTGCAGTGCTCCCATTAGCCCATCTACCCCTCAAAGCTTGCGATTGCTTTGTACCACTTCAGACTGCAAATTCCGCCACATAGAAGACAAGGTGTGAAGTAAAAGGGTTCTACACAAGCCTTTTCCCATACAGGCCAATATTCTTTGTTCAGGAAATCTTTTAGTATAGTCATGACACCCACCTGAGTCTAGAGCTACCAATAACCTGGAGGGGAAAATATCTTGCTCTTTTAACAGAGGTTTAATGTGTGGAAATGTATTACTGAAGCTTTTCATAGCACAGAGTTAAATAACATCATCTGGTAAATAACATCCCTGGGCAGACATGTAGACCTTGGAAGCAGGACAAATAGCCCCCCCTCCCCAATGTTTTTTGCTCATGAAAATGGTACAGCCCCCCTCTTGGATGCACACCTTAACATCACTGAAGCTCAGAGCAATATTGTAAGGAGTTTAGACTGTCAATAATCAATGGCCACATCAGCAGAAGAGAATGGACAGTTCCAATGGTGATGGGGGATGAAAAATCCTTGAAAGGCAGGGGTCTTGTAGAAAAAGAGCTGCCGGAGCTCATTAGCATAACTCATTAGCATAACTTATTTGCATATGCCACGCCCCCTGACATCACCGGAAGTGACAGAAGGCCACACCCCCTGACATCACTGGAAGTGTGTCAGAAGGCCCGGCTACTTACCCTCCTGCTTCATCCTCATTCCCAAACGGAATGAGGATCAAAGCAGGGGGCGGGGCTTCACCACGTGACCGCCCCGCCCCCTAGAGGTTCTCTTCCGGAGCTCCGTACCTGAGAGCTCCCCCCCGACTAGAGCCCTGTTGAAAGGTACCTACTAAGCAGCAGCAGTAGTGGAAATGACACTGGTGATCTTTCATAGACAACGGCAGTGCCACTTCAGTTAACACTCGTGAGTACTGAGCAGAAAAAGGAAACGGTAAACCACTTCTGATCATCTCATACCTTGAAAACCCTATGATGAGACAATCTAAAACGGAAAAAGATATAATGCTGGAAGACAGGCCCTCAATCAGATTAGTCAGGAAGAGCAGAGGACAAGTAGGACTATTCTTAATGATGCAACTTGACTAAAGCCAAAAGGATGTTCAGTTTATTGGGATATTTGGTTAATATAGCAGAGTTTGCCCAGTCATAGAAGTATGATACTGAGTGCAGTAAATAAATTTCCCAAAAAGTATATTGCAAAAAAAGGTGAACTTACCTTTATACAAGAAGATCCAGTTCATATTCAGGTTGCAGTCAAAGGAAGAGAAAGAAGCCTAATCTGAAGAGTACTTTCCCCATCACAAATGTCCCACTTATCGGCATCACGTGTGTGGGAGTCTGAGGGCACTGTCTCTACGGGAGAGACCTGCAGAGACATGTGTCTCCATGGAAGACCACGTGCTGAGAGGTGATAACACACAGTTATTGACATTAATGGATGCAAAAGGACTGTCCCAAGCTGTTTGACACACATAACAAGTATGTGAGAAGTATGAATCAAGGAAAGCTCAAAAACATTACATGAGAAATTGGACATTTAAACATTGTAATCCTGCAAGTGAGTGAACGAGAGTGGACCAGCAGGATGGATGCCATGTACATCCACAGAGAACCCCAGGAACTTGACCCGTGGGACCCCCAAGAGGCACTTTCCCCTCTTTACTTTAAGGCCGGCATCGTGGAACCATTGGAGGATGGCATGCAGTCAATTGGCAAATTCCTCTTCTGTGGGTGTGGCGATTAAAACATCATCAAAAAATGCCTGGTCCCTGGGAATTCCTTTAAGGAGAGAGTCCATTAGATTTTGGAATATTCCCGGGGCTACACTGACCCCAAACTGTAGCCGCCACAACCGGAATGCACCCCTGTTGTGTTACAATTGTCTGGGCCTCTGCGGTCGCATCATCTACTGGGAGCTGTTGGTAGGCCTGTGCCAAGTCCAGTTTCCTGAAAACCTTAGCACCCACTAGGGAAGCCAGGACATGGCTGACTACGGGGACTGGGTAGGCATGATCCTATAGAGCCTTGTTTAATGTACATTTATAGTCCGCACATAAGCAGACATCCTTATTGGGCTTGACTGGGGTCACAATGTCAGTTTTACATAGGGCGTACGGGACTGGCTCCAAAAACCCCTGGCCCACCAACTGATCCAGTTCCCCTTCTATCTTTGGCTTTAGGGCAAAGGGGATGTGCCCTGGCCTTCAGCCAAATGGGCCGTGCCTCCCGATCGAGCTGAAGAGAGACTGGAGGTCTGGTGTAGCGACCGAGTGTCCCATGAAAAACTGCTGGGAACTCATTGCACACTCTCTGAAAGTCCTTGGAGGCCACATGGTGCACCCCCATTACTTCGAACCCCAAGGGCGTGAACCAGGATAGTCCCAATAAGCTGGTGAGCTGCCCTTCCACCACTAACAAGTCCAACAATCCCTCAAATTGGCAGTATTTGACATGGAACAGGCCCCACCCTTTGATGGCCACCTCGTTCTTTTGAAAGTCTCTAAGGGTGAAACCGGTGGGTTTGAGGCGGGGACCCCCCCTGTGGACAGAGCCTCTGGAGAGTCTCCTCCGATATGATGGAGATGGAGGACCTGGTGTCTAGTTCCATCTCGCAAGGCACTTCCTCAATTAGCACAGTTACTTTGATTTTATGGGGGGTGTCCCAGGGCAAGCTCAGTACCTTGTGTTGGCAGACGGTGGTGGTGTGTAGCTCTGCGAACTATTGGTGCATCACAGTGCATCTCCGGGTACCCTTGGAATGGCAAGCGCATGTGATGTGGCCAGTCTTGCTGCAGGTCCGGCAGGCCGTGTCACAGAAATGGCAGGAGCAACGTTTGTGGTCATCACCGCAGCTGTTGTCTTTGCTGGATGTGTGGGGGCGGCTGGCGGACAAGGGTGTCAGGTGTCAGACCTGATTCATCTCCTCCTCATCAGATGCATCCAAAGCCGAAGGGTTGGAGGCCTGGTGCATGTTGGAGAGCTGGCGGTCCCTCTAGGCCTTCTTGAAGCACTGTTACCAGGGTGAGCTCCTCGTGGCTGATGAGCTTGCGGCGTAGCTTTGGTTCTTGGATACCCATGATGAACTGGTGAAGTAGGGTCTCGTCAAGGTTCGAGAACATGCAGTGGAGGGCCAGCCGGCGAAGGTTGGCAATGAAGTCAGTGGCTGCTTTGTTGGGTTTCTGTTGGCGCAAAAAGAAGTCCACGCGGCATGCCATCTTAGTGGGCTGTGGCATGAAGTGGCCGGTGAGTGTTGTTAGGAGTTTCTCATATGTAGACGCCTCTAAAGTGTTTGGTGTGACGAGGCCCTGGACCAGTAATAGGGTGGCGATCCCACAGGCGCTGAGCAGGAGGGCCTTCTTGTTGGCGTTGTTGATGCCCTGGAACAAGATGAAGTATTTCAGCCTCTCTACCCAGATTTCCCACAGTTCTGGGTGCGCGGGGTCAACTCAGGCAGATGTCCTGATGTGGCAGCCATGGTTTCCAGAGTAGTGTGAGGCTCAGGGCTTGGCGGCTCGTTGCATAGTGCCGTGCTGTCTGGAGCAGGCTTGCCCATCAGGATCCCACGTTCATCGCCAGTGAAATATATTGGGTTCAACACACGATTAGTTATCAGCTCATGCTTTATTGGATTAGCTCAGAACTAAAACAAACTAGCAGGACTGAAGCCCTGCTTAAATCTGTATACAACACCCCACCCCACACACACACACTACCTGTGATAGGTTATTTACAGTGCGGCTCCTGGTTGATAGGCTCCTTCCAGGATCCTAGCTGACTATTGTTCTCTGGTTCTGGCTAGGCTAGTTGAAGCCGGGCCAAGGACATAACACCCTTGATGGCACTTTGCGCGCATGCAAGCACGCACACGCACATGGTATAGAATAGAAGGGAGGGAAGGCTGAAGTTTCTCCTCCTGCTGTGCTATGCTCCACAGATGAATAGGGCCCCCAAGCAATTTTTAAGGTGAATCCCCAGTCACATGCACAAAATTAGTTGAGTTGGGGAAACTCTGACCCAACTCCTTTACTTGTCTCGAATAATGAGAGCCTTAGTTTCATTTTATGAAACGTGGGGATTGAAGGGTTAAACCCCCTCTCTCCTTCCTGCTCATCCCTCTGCACATTTTATCTTTTATGAACTGATATAAATAACTGATCTTCATCATGTTTATCTCTTGAGGATGAAACCTAGTGTTCACCACTTGCCCTCACAGAAGAGGAAGGATAAATTACCCTTTAGTTTCAGAGTACCATGTTAACCTATTAAATATCATTCTGATTGCCATATGACTTTTCTCAAAGTTCATAGACATAGCCAATGTTCCCACTAAGCTGTGGAGTCCTGTGAGCAAAAATTCTACTTTGTGAGCTACTGGCATTAAAGTTGTGAGCAAGTGATTTGGCTACTGCATAAATTAGTTTGCTCTGGAGCCCTCCTTCCTGAGCTAAGACAAAAATGTCTGAGCTGGAGGCTAAAAAAACTGTGAGCTAGCTCACACCAGCTCAGCTTAGAGGGAACATTGGTCATAGCTGTAGATTTCACTGGTGCTACTATAATAACTGGCTAGAATGTGAACTTAACATATATTAATAACCTCTGTCTCTCTAGAGAAAGATTAACAGACATATGAATTCTGTATTTTTCACCAGTGAATGAAACTTAACTTCATAACTTCTATTTAGCTTTCTTCCTCATCTTTCTCTAAGACATACACTAATAATCATAATTTCCCCCCATGTGGTCTAATATACTGAACTCTCAAATTTACATGTACAACTCTTAATAATATCTTGATGGCTCCCATGAAAGATCAGGGGAATGTCAGAATGAGTGCAAGAAACTATTTATATAATGAAAAAACATATGCATGAGTATTTATTTTTGTCAAGGAGATTATTATGAAAATTCATGTCACAGTAAATGAGGTAGCTTCAATTTTATCATCTGGTTTCACTTAACTTGAGGGCGATTTTGGCCTGAAGTCCCCTTGTTCGCACCATTTCCCCATGGAATTTACAAGAAAATCCCACTGACTTAAATTTGAATTCTCTGGCAAAGGGACCTTAAAATATGATGATCAAGAAGTATTGCTAATCTATGTTGCAGTCCTGTACACAGTTAGACTGAAGTATCATTGAAATTACATGTCAAATTTATTTTGCAACAATTGTATGTCTTAACAGCTTAACTATACAAGGATCAAAAGGGAACATATTCCCAGTGTTGCATTTACCATATTTGATGTTTAATGTATAAATCTCTTTAGATTAGCAGAATATTTTTACTGTAGGCATTTTGTGATTTTGCTGGCATGTCTTTTGGGTAATTTAATAAAACACATTACGATCTTATGAAGCATTTCCCTATTTCCCATGTCTCTGCGTGGCAGGAAATCAATATGAAAGAAGAAAAAACATGTATTTGATTTTGTAAAATTTCATATCGTTGTGTAAACAGATAGATTAAACCACAGCATTAACTTCTTCCACAGATGTTTTTCTTTACTAAAGCCACAATAGTGTGTCAGGGGATACAAGTATCAGGAAAAGTTTCTCACTTTATTTACAAATGAGCATTAGGAACAAATTAAATACTTATAAGAAGCTGGTTGGTACAGTGAGGAAACAAAAAAATAATAATAAAAAATAAAAGTTTTTAACCAAAAAAAGAAAGAAAAAGAAATAATACCTATTAAATTGGCATGGGGATATATGATAAAGAAAGTTGCAGTTCTGAGCTAGAAGAGATTGAATTTATATCCCGCCCTTCACTCGGAGTCTCAGAGCAGTTTACAGTCTCTTTTCCCTCCCCTTCCCCTCAATAGACAAACTGTGAGGTAGGTGGGGCTCTCTTCCGAGCAAGTTCTGAAAGTTGTGACTGACCCAAGGTCACAGCAGCAGCTGCATGTGGAAGAGTGGGGAATCAAACCCAGTTCTCACAGATTAGAGTCTGTGCTCCTAACCACTACATCAGATTGCCTAGGGAAGAAATCTGAAGAACCTTAACACAGTGTGCAGGATAGACTGAGTGTCCATAAGGAGGAACTGGGGGGGGGGTTTCCACACCAATGCAGCATGTGGAAATTGAAAAAGAGATTACTGGACATATGCTGCTGCATTGCCCCTTCTGTAATGACCTTCAATATATATATATTACACCCATTTTCCAAAAAATTCTGGGAAGATTGCAGTATTAGTATACCTTCTTTCTTCTTGCAGATCTTGAATTTGAAACTTCTGACAAAGTTGCCAGATTCTGGGCAGCTACCAGTGTCTACTAAGGTACAGTGTTGATTAACTGATGCATATTTGCACGTGTGTGTGTGTATGTATATATATATATATACTAGGAATAAGGCCCATTGTGGAAATAAATACAATGAGTTCTAGAAAGAGGCTCTGGGAGAGTACCAAGGCTGTGGGCACTCAGAATCAATTTGCCATGGCAACCTAAGCAGGGTATAAGGACACAGAGTCCACCATTTTCTCCAGGGGAACGGATCAATGCCATCTGGAGAGCAGTTGTAATTCTGAGTGATCTCCAGCCCCCACTTGGAGATTGGCAACAGTGGGTCCCTATTACGGAATGGATGGTTTGGAGGGCAGAGTCTATTGCATTATACCTGTCTGAGGCCCCACTCCTCCTCAAACCTCACCCTCTCCAGACTCCATCTCTCAAATCTCCAGGATTTTCCCATCTGGAGTTGGCAACCCTATCTACTTCCCAGCCAAGCATCAACCTACATTCCCCCCTCATTGATCAGCTTTCCATTCCCCCCCACCAGCAGCCCCCACCATGCTCTGAAGCCCTGACTGCCACATATCTGTGGCAGTAATGGGGTGACTGATGGCACCTTTTCCTATAATTTTTTGCCTTGTGGTATTCTGCTTGTGGTTTGATGTGTCTTTTTTGTGGTGTGGCATGATTGTGTTATTGGGTTTGTTTCTTTTGAAGGGGAAGTGATGTGTTGTGAGTGAGGACATATTTTATCTCAGGATACAGCAGGCTCCATATGCAACTGACAATTCCAACTGTCTCGTGGGGGGGAGGGAGTTTGAGGTGCAGAATGGAGTGAAGTCCAGTCAGCTTCCATATGCAAATGACCTTGAAACGCTGGCCCAATCAGAGAACAGTGGCCTAGGCTGCAGTGGGTGGGAGAGAACTCAGGCATTATATATATATATCTCACCTGGATTGCTAATGATTAATATGACTGGGAAATGTTGGTGCTTTTAGTCCTTGCAGGAAGAAGGCCAGAGCTGATTAATATAATGTAGTACTTCAGTTCTTTCTGACTAATTATTTTCTAATTTTACTATATTTTTCTTCACTTTATTCTCTTATTCACCTGTCTTTTACAGAGAAAATTTTATATGTTCTTTTAGATGTCTTTTTTGTGTGATTATCATCAGCCCTTGCTTAGCAGTGTCTGACTTTTCAAGAATAAAATGATCAATTTCTCAGTAAGTAGGAATCTAGTAAGGTTCCCTTATGGAATTTATACAATGCCGTAAAAGAGCATTTCTCATGACATCAGGAAGCGTAACTTTGTAGGCAGTTGCTCTGCTGCCCTCCCGCCTTCCCATTATTGTTTAGCTTGTGCATGAGCCAAAAGAGGCAGATGTTCCAATGTGGTGAAGTCAAGCCCAGTGATCTGTGCCTTGTGATAAACAACATCATTTTGATACAGTCTGGCATTTCCATCCCTGCAATGACTTTGCAGGCAGAGGTGTTTGGCAAACAACTACTCAGTCATTCCACATGATTCAATAGTTCCTTGCAAGCCTCTTTCCATTTATGACTCTGTGACTCAATAGCTCTAGCACTCAAATACAGAGCAAAAATTCTCAGATGAGGAAGAAAACATAGTCTGAAAAGTACTGAGCCTGATGCTAAACTCATACTTTATTTAGAAATATAGAACAAGAGAGAGAATGCTGGCTTGCAGGCCAGCTTATATTTAGAAGTCAAAGCACACCCCAGCACACACCCTTCACCAGTGATAGGATATTTACAGTGGTCAAGAGTTCCATAGGTCCTACCTTGGATCCTAGCCCTCTGATAGGTGCGGGCTAGGATCTGTTTGGTCTACTGTTCCTTAGAGCGAACCTAGAGCTCTTCGCCTGACCGTGTGTGGGCTTGGCCTTGCACACGGCCGAGCTTAGTATACAACACCCCTCCCCCTTAGTCCAGAGCACCCTAGCAGATCTGGTCTCTGAGATAGGCAGGTGCTTTCCGTTCTTGGGAGGAGCGGCGAATTTCCGGGGCTTCCGGAGCCAGAGTCCAGTTGCTTGGAGGTGCCCCGGGAGGTGACTGCGGGGGCACTTCCTCCCTTGTGCGCTCGATGGGGTCTGGCGTGCTGTCTGGTTCTTGGTGGCCAGAGGGTGCCCGTGAGGCATCTCCAGCCGGCCCCTGTGAGGCCCTTGTCTGGCTGGGCGCCTTGGCTTCCAAGTTTATGGGGGCCTTGAAATCACCATCATCAGGATCTGCCGGAAGGACCCTGCGGCACAGCCGGTCAATATGTCGCTTCAAGATCTGTCGTCGCGCGAGATTTCACAAGACAGGGGGCCTGTTACCCTAATGATCCTTGCCAGAATCCAGATGGGGCCCCGAGCATAGTTCCAGGCATACAACGAATCTTCTGGGGAAAGCCCCCATGGAGCCTCCTGCTCTGCGGGGCTGGAATCGTGTTCGGGGGCTCGGTTGGGATGGAGACGATCTAACCTTGTTGTCAGGCACCTACCTAGGAGGAGTTCGGCCGGACTACATCTGGTAATGGTGTGGGGAGTTGTGCACTGACCGAACAGAAAAGCGGCCAGTTTGTAGTCCCAGTTCCCTGTGTCCATCCGGTGGAGCACCTCTTTGGTGGTCCTCACCATGCGTTCGGCCTGGCTGTTTGTTGTCGGATGAAATGGGGCTGAATGGATGTTTCTGATTCCATAATAGCTCGTGAGCTCTTGGAATTCAGCGGAGGTGAAAGCTGAGCCATTGTCCGTGACTAGGGAGTTGGGGATGCCTTGGGTGCTAAAGATCTGCCGACCGACTCAACAGCCCAGTGGGAGGAGGCTGGCAGCTGGTGAAGCCCTCACCTCAGAGGTGGAATGGCCCCACCGGCAGATGCAGACGCTGCCACCAGGTTCCTCCACTGCAACTGCCTGCCTGCCAGGCAGCCCTTGCAGGGCACGGCCAGGTGGGCTCACGGCTGCTCAGCAGCCATGATCCAGCCTCAGAAATTGCCTGGGGGGGAGCTTTGCAACCCCCAGCCCCAGAGAGCGCCCCAGAGGCAGACTGGCACCAGCAAGGGGGAGAACAGACGCCTGGGCGCTCCCAGAGTGGACCCGCATTTACCAGCCAGGTGCTGCCACCACCATTCAAATCTGTCTTCAGGCCGCTGGGCTTCCCTCCCCGAGCCCAGTTGGCTCACCCCGGCAAGGCCAGGGGCGGTGCAGAGCAGCCTGGTGGGGCCCTCCCCCCTCCCAAAAAAGGGCCCATGGCCTCCCTGGGCCGGGCCAGGCCATGCCGGGCCAGGGAAGCACAGCGCGACCTTTTCCCCACTCCCCGAGGCCAGTCTGGGTGGCGCCATTGGCCCAGAGAAGGCCGACGGGGCCCTGCCCTCCCCTGAAGAATGGCCCACGGCCTCCCTGGGCCAGGGAAGCGCAGCATGACCCTTTCCCCACTCCCTGAGGCCAGTCTGGGTGGCACAGGGAAGCCCGGTGGGATCCTCCCCCCTCCCAAAGGGCCTGTAGCCTCCTTGGGGCAGGCTGTGCCGGGCCAGGGAAGTGCTGTGCGACCATTTCCCCCCTCTCTGAGGCCAATTGGGCCGCCCTGCCAGCCCAGCAAGGCCAGTGGGCCAGGGAAGCCTGTCACACACACCCCCCCAGCATCTCCTCCTCCTAAATGAGCAGAGCGGGCCGGAGTGTCCGTCATCTGAGGGAGCCAGGAACAGTGTGAGGCAAATTTTCGTGGGTGCTGCTTGTGTGGGCAGGACTGAGTCTACGGAGCCAATGACCTTCTGACATTTGGAGTGGCAGTTCAAGTGGCCAACTGATTCTGCCGTGCATCAAATTTGCCACCCCAACTGGCTTTTATTAAGGATTGTTTGGTAGAAAAAGGGAAAGTGAGGGGAAGGGGGGTTTCAGAGCTGCTGGGGGAGGGCAGTTAGCCTCATGTATGCAATTTTGCCCAACAGGGAGAGAAAGGAGTGGGGGTTTGGGGGTGGCAGCCGCAGCAAATGGTACAGGAACAAGGGTGTGTGTATTTTATTTATTTATTTATTTATTTTTATTTATTTTTCGCATTTATACCCCACCCTCCCCAATGGGCTCAGGGCGGCTAACAAGGGCAAGGTAAACCATGCCATAATTAAAACATAATATACATAGTAACTTAAAACATATAATACATTAAAAACATCCAATACTTAAAAACAACGGTGCTCAAACTTCTGATATCATAGGTCCAAAGATGGCATCGATACAGTTCCAGGTGGTACTTCCAATGCTGTTTGCGCCCACAGGAGAACGGCTTAGATCTTCTTTGCAATATCCAGGTGCTTTGCAATATCCAGGTGCCATGATATTTGTGCCCAATGGAGACGGCTTGCAGGATCTTCTTTACAATTTCCAGGTTCTTCCTTGGGCCTCGTCAACCATGACGGTGATGGTATAGTGGGGCGGTGGCTCCTACTCAAAGGCCTGTCAGAAGAGCTCCATCTTGCAGGCCCTGCGGAACTGCATAAGGTCCCGCAGGGCCCGGATCTCCCCCGGGAGTTCATTCCACCAGGTAGGAGCCGCCACCGAAAAAACCCTGGCCCTGGTCGCAGCTAGTTTGGTGTCCTTGGGGCCCGGGATGACCAACAAATTTTGGGGCCCCGACCGTAGTGCTCTTGGGGGAACGTATGGGGAAAGGCGGTCCCTCAGGTAGGCTGGACCCTGGCCATATAGGGCTTTATAGGTAAGAACCAGCACTTTGAAGCGGATCCAGTACGCTATCGGCAGCCAGTTCAGCGCTTTCAGCACAGGCTGAATGTGGTCCCTTCTAGAGAGACCCATCAACAGCCTAGCTGCAGCATTCTGCACCAGCTGCAGCTTCCGGATTTGCGACAAAGACAGCCCCATGTAGAGAGCATTGCAGTAGTCTAACCTCGAGGTGACCGTCGCATGGATCACTGTGGCCAGGTTATCACAGTTAAGGTAGGGGACCAGCTGCCGTGCTTGCCAAAGATGGTAAAAGGCGGATTTGACAGTGGCTGCCACCTGAGCCTCCATTGTTAGTGAGGAGTCCAGGAGCACCCCCAAACTCCGAACCCCAGACGATGGCATCAAAGGCGTCCCGTCGAAGGTCGGGAGTGGGAGCCCCAACCCCGCACCAGCCAAACTCAGGCCCAGGACCTCCGTCTTCACCGGGTTTAGTTTCAATCGGCTCAGCCGGAGCCAACCAGCCACAGCTTCTAATGCACAATGAAGGTCATCGGGACTCGAGTCCGACCAGCCACCCAGCATCAGATAGAGCTGGGTGTCAACAGCATATTGATGACACCCAAGCCCATAGCTCCGGGCAATCTGGGCAAGGGGGCGCATATAGATGTTAAATAGCATCGGGGACAACACTGCTCCCTGTGGTACCCCACAATTAAGGGGATACCTATGGGAACGCCGGTCCCCGACAGCCACCCTTTGTCCCCGACCTTGCAGGAAAGAGGCAAACCATTGAAGAGCAAGCCCCTGAATCCCCACATCAGCGAGGAAATGGGTCAGCAACTGGTGGTCGACCGTATCGAATGCGGCCGACAGATCTAACAACAACAGTGCCGCCACACCACCTCGATCCAGATGCCTTTGGAGATCGTCAGTCAGGGCGACCAAGGCCGTCTCAGTCCCATAATCAGGGCGGAAACCGGACGGGAAGGGATCTAAGACTGAAGCGTCCTCCAGAAAGCCCTGTAGCTGTAACGCCACCGCCCTCTCAATAAGTTTGCCCAAATAGGGCAAATTGGACAGTGGCCGGTAATTAGCCAATTCGGGTCCAAAGATGTTTTTTTTAAGAGAGGGCGGACCATCGCTTCCTTGAGCGCATTCGGGAACTGTCCCTCCGAGAGGGACGTGTTGATAATCTCCCGCAATGCGCCTCGTAGCCCCCCGTGTCCCGCTTTAATGAGCCAGGAGGGGCATGGATGCTGTCTGCACCTCTTCCTGTGCTGCTTGCGCCTGGTGCCAAGGCCCGGGGTAGTTTTTGTGCCTCTGGCTGGCTGACTAAGACTGGTTCTCCAATGACTCAGATAAAGATCTTTCATATCACCTACTATATCATCCTTCAACTACAGATATGGGGATTGAACCAGGGACATTTATGCAAGCAAAGCATGTGCTCTGCCAGTGAACTATAGCCCATCCATTGTCACTAGGAGGCTATAGGAAGACAACTGATGATGGTGGTAGGAAATAAATATAATTCAGCAAAGCAAAAAAAAAAAAAAACCAGCAAGAAAGGAAAGCAAGAGCAAGGCAAATTGAACTCTGAAAATAGTCAGTTCTTTCTATCCTCTGTTCCAACTGAAGTCCGATTTGAGACTGTCCCAGCCTAACATTCCATCCTATGCAAATGTGTGCTCTGCCTTGTTTGTTCCGAGCTGGAGCACACGGGCTCTCATTATGAGACAGACTCCTCTCCCAGCTTTCAAGGGAAAGAAGTAATGATGTACTCAGATTTTTCTGTAAGTAATGAATGTGTACTAAATTCCAGCTTCATGATTCATGCTGTAAATCTATCTCTGATTAACAGGAAAATCTAGATGGATACAAACATTCTTATAACGTCCATCTGGAAATGCTGTGTCCCCCCCCCCCCCCCGGAGCTCCCCCCCCCTCCCAGATCACTGGGTGGTGGCTGCTGTCAGAAGTAGGTTATTGAGCTTATGAGATAAGTTTCATTTACAGTATCAGATGCTCCTCTGGTCCTATGATTTTGCTTTTTATGTGCAAAAGGGGTTAAAGACAAAACAATTAAGAACATAATTATTAAGAATATGTTTTGTGTCAATCTGATTGACTTCTAGGGATCTGGAATGGCATGGTGTAGCCCAATCTCATCAGATCTCAGAAGATTAGCAGGGTCAGAACTTGGGTAGGGAACCACCAAAGAAGGCTCTTCAGAGGAAGGCAATGGCAAACCACCTCTGATTCTCACTTGCCTTGAACTCCCCTTGCAGGGGCTGCCATAAATCAGGTGTATCATTGCTTTCCTGCATAAAAACTCGACTACCCCAGGTATCTGCATATCCCAGCAATGTAATACTCAGGGTGCTTTCAGCAAAGGGCATTAATCTGTGGTGCTTTTAGAACTGCTGAGCAGTGTAAACCGTGAATTGACCCCTTATACAATGAAGGCTGCTGTCCAGATATTATTGTATATAACGCTGATGGATTGCCAATATTTAAAAATATATTTAAAATATTATCCTGCTATGTAATGGCTAATTTTTTTCTTGTAGGTCCTGAGGTTTTGCACTGTCTGAATACAACTAAAGGATCCCAAATCCAGAGGATCTGCTCCTTAGGAATAGATCTCATGCTGATGGTATAAGCCACACAATGTTGTCTCTTAAACATTCCAAACAGAGGAGATACACTATACAGCCAATCATCCCACCTCAAAGAAGAAGATGCTGTAAGGTCACCTTCATGCTTGAGAGAAGACAGATGAAGCGTAATGGCAGGGTCTCAGTTAATTACTCTCAGCATTCCACAATTAAGAAGGATACATCTGCCCATCAATCTCCAATTTTGACATATTTATTTCCTTCACTATGTTTTCCTCCAGAATTAAACCCAAACAAATAGTAACCATATAAACTAAGACTGTTATTCCTGTTTGGTCCTTGAATCTGTTAAATATCTTCATTATGTTATTTGCTAATTTGCTGCTTATCCTCTACCTATATGTATGGACTGGTAACTTCTATTTCAATCTATCTGAAAAAGTGTTTGTGCTCACAATATATTTATTTATTTATTTATTAGATTTATATACCGCCCTCCCCAAATGGGCTCAGAGTGGTGTACAATAGTTAAAATAATACAATTAAAATACACAAAAGCTTATACCTTGAATAAAACTTCGTTGGTCTTAAAGGTGCCGCTGGCCTTGAACTTTGTTAAACACTCTTATATTTCAACTTTAAGGCACAATTCAGGCACTGGACTGTTGAGAGAATTTCCAGAAGTTCCAGCTTCAGGCAGTTTGGGGATGTGTTACCAGAGGCATCCATTTTGGACTATGTTATGAGTTATGCCTATGAACATAAGCTTGACACAGAGCGGGCTAGTGAAGAGACTGTGGAGCACAGGGTTCAACCAGGGGACAAGCAAAGACAATGCCAGCTGCATAGGATGATCATCACCTAGCCAGCAGGGTCTCCGGAGCTGTTAAGCTCTTTATGTATGCAAACATTAAGGTTGATCACCGCCCCGAAGCTCATCAAGCCTAGCCCAGACCGAATGTCTCCTCTTGACAAGCTTAACAATAGAAGTCCATTACACATAGCAACAGCCACGTCAGCGCTACTGGTGACCTGGCACGTACCTCCTGCCTCCGCCCAGACACCTCCCATCAAGTTAATCAATAGATTGGAAATTGACCCCATAGCCAATCCCTGACCCTTGGGGTAGAGCCACCTGGTAAGCCGCCAGAGCCCACCCCCTTTTGCTCGCAAGCAGTTTTTAAAACTTAGAACACAGAGAGAGAAGTCTCTCTCTCTCTTACCCCCTTCCCCTCACTCCCTTCCCCTCACCCCCTTCTCCTACCCCTATATGTCTGTTTCCCCCCCCTCAAGTATACGCTTTCTACCCCATTCCACCTCTTGCTGGAAGGTTTAGGAGCTACGCATACAACAAAGGTAAATATATCTCATCAAGAAACCAACAATTTTCCTGCTAAAGCAACCATGCCATAAACTGATCTAACTTGTTTTCTTAGTCCTTGTATGCCTGTGTGGTTTTTATTATTATTCTTGTGTGATTGAAGCATATATTCAGTAAAGAAAGATTTGTTTTAACTTCTGCCTCGTCTCTTCATTAAAACGTAACGGCTTAGCCCATCCTGCGTATACACTTGATCTGAATCCCGATTATTAAACTGTTCCAATTGTCTCTCCTAAAGAGCAATTCGGCTAACAGATCGATGAGGGTTAACAAACAAAAACTTAACCCCGGTAAAATGGTGGTGCTACTGGTTGGGGGGGAGATTTGACCGAAGAACTGGGATATCTCTTGTTCTGGGTAAGGTTGCACTCCCCCAAAGGAGCAGGCTAATAGCTTGGGGGTGTTGCTAGACTTGGGCCTACTGTTGGATAAGCAGGTGGCAGAGGTGGCCAGAGGTGCCTTTCACTAGCTTTGGCTGGTGTGCCAGCTGTGGCTGTTCCTGGGTAGGAAAGGTCTTGGCAGTGTGGTTCATGCCCTGGTAAAATCTAAATTAGATTACTGCAGTGCACTCTGTGTGGGGCTGTCATTGAAGAAGCTGTCCAGAAGCTACAGTTTGCTACATAATGCTGCAGCCAGAATGTTGACTGGGGTGGGTCACAGGGACAATATCATTCCTGTCTTGCTCCTTCTATATTGCCTCCAATTTACTTCCAGGCCTATGTAGGTTGGGTTCCGTTAAGGATTGATTGCTCCAATATGAACCTATCTGTTTACTCTGGTAATATTTGGAGGCCCTGCTTTGAGTGCACCATCATCTGAGGCTAGACAGGTCGCAACCCAAGAAAGAGCCTTCTTGGTCATGGTGCTGACCCCACCCCAGGCAGATTTATCTGTCTTCCTCTATCATTATCCTTTTTGTTTTGTTTGCAGCTCCCCTACTAACTTTTATTGGCCTTCTTCCCTGATTGTATTGTTAATGTTGGTGTATTTATTGAATTGTTTTAATGTCAATGTTCACCACCTTGGAGACCCTCACAGAAATATTTTAAATAAATAATAAAATAGATCAATCTGGATTCAGGCCTAGGTTTTGCATAGAAATGGTCTTGGCCTCCCTGACTCATGACTCTCGCTGGAAGAGTGATAGGGGTGTGCAATGTGCACTCCACTGTAACAGGGTGTTTCACTCCTGAATCCAATTAGAGAATCTGAACTAACAGTTCTAAAAGGATTTTGACTGTTCCAAATACTTAGTTCTTCAGGATTTATCTATTAAAGGTTGTCTATCAAACTTAAAATCTGATAATACAAACAAGTTAGGTGTGAAAGAAGTCTGAGTCCAGTGGCACCTTTAAGACCAACAGTTTTTTTCTGGGTATAAGCTTTCATGTGCACACCTACTTTTTCAGATACATTGGAACAAAAGTCATCAGCCATTACATATAGGTAGAAGGTGAGGGGGTTGTTGCCAGGAAGGGCCAATTAGAGTCAAGATGCATAAGGAAGAAGAAGAAGAAGAAGAAGAAGAAGAAGAAGAAGAAGAAGAAGAAGAAGAAGAAGAAGAAGAAGAAGAAGAAGAAGAAGAAGAAGAAGAAGAAGA
>NW_015162474.1:2252803-2297673 GCF_001447785.1 Gekko japonicus | reverse complement strand
GAGGAGGAGGAGGAGGAGGAGGAGGAGGAGGAGGAGGAGGAGATTGGATTTATACCCCGCCCTCCAACTTGGAGTCTCAGAGCGGCTTACAAACTCCTTTCCCTTCCCCTCCCCACAACAGACACCCTGTGAGGTGGGTGGGGCTGAGAGAACTCTGACACAAACTGCTCTTTTTTAAGGACAGCTGTGCCAGAGCTTGTGACTGGCCCAAGGTCAAATCAGCAGGTGCAAGCGGAGGAGTGGGGAATCAAACCCGGTTCTCCCAGATTAGAGTCCACACACTTAACCACTACACCAAACTGGCTCTCTGAGTAACTGAGTACCTGAGCGGTAAATATTGGTAATTGGTAAGACCCATGTATAACAGCAGATTAGCATACTGATTAATAAAGGAATTTATCAGCAGATGTGAGAACTGAACAATGTTAGCATGTGTACTGAGATAAGAAACCAATATCTCTGTTAAACCTTGGAGTTTCCATTGTCCTGAGTGTTGTAATAACTTGTAACTCAGCAGTCTTCCATTCTGGTCTGTTTCTGAAATTCCTTTGCAATAAAACAGCTACTTTGAGGTCCCCCACTGAATGGTCCTGGAAGGTTGAAGTGTTCTCCTACAGATTTCTCAGATTTGTGCCCATTTATCCTTTGGCACGGGGTTTGACCTGTTTGTCCTATGTAGAGAACTGAAGGACATTGTTGGCATTTAATGGCATATACAATGCTAGAAGATGAGCAAGTGAATGAGGCTGAGATGGCGTAGTTGATGTTGTTATGCCCAGTGATTGTGTTGTCTGTTGTCTGGGTGTATGTGGCAGCAAAGTTGGCATCTGGGTTTATTGTAGGCTCTGGTACCAGTGCCCATGTTCAAATTAGATGTTGCATTATTGTGGGTGAAGAGCTGTTTAAGATTGGGGGGGCTGTCTGTGGGTGTGATGGATTGCACAGAAAAGCAGGCTTTTTAAAATGCTGCCTGTGTCAGACAGTCAGGAAGTTCATGAGCTAATCTTCCCTGGAGAGAAGAGCTTATGTGATTGGCTGCTCTACTCACTCTCTGATTGGCCATCATCAGCTGAGAGAGGAAATAAAATAGCTGATCTGGAGGGAAAAGAGATTGTTCACCTTTTAGTCCTTTAAATCTAACATCTGGATCAGTAGCCAAAGGGTTTGGCTTCTGAGGGAAGAGACATTTGGGAGGCAGTGTTTTCGGACAGGCAATACAGAGAGAGAGAAACCCCGTTGTCTTAATATATTAAACCTGCTCTGAGGGAGAATTTAGATTCTCAGTCAGGAAAGTTACAGAACACTCTTATACAAACAAAGGATGCTGGAGAAGGATTTGGCAGAAGGTCTGGGTACTTAGAGTGAACTCCCATACAAACCAAATAGTAAAAGAAGTTATTGCTTCTTAGGGACAAGGAGAATAACTTCGTGCTGGTGAAAGGGGTTGGGAAGAGAACCCCGATCTGTGATAAAGGGGAGAAGCTTAGACACATCAGGAGTTAGTGAAAAGCTGTTGTATCTACAGGAAAACCTAGAACTCTGAAGGAAGAAATCTAAAAACTTTAAGCAAATGCTGTCCTCCAGAAGAAACATTAATAAGAACCGTGTTAGTGCTGAAATATACTAAACAAAGGTCCCGTTCACACGAGGGGATTTGGGCCAGTAGCAGGACGGTTCGGAGGCGGAGCAAATGGCCGTGATCACACCACAACATCTGGGAAGTGTAGTGCTTCTGTCCCTGAACTGTCCCATCCACGCGATAAACCGCTCCAAGTTGGAACCACCTACGGAGGTGGTTCATCCCAATGGTGTGCCGCAAACCGGGAGTCTGATCGCCGGCTCCTAGGCGAACTGTGCATGCTTTGACATGCGCAGTTCGGCTGGCTCACCGTCCGATCTGTGTTTTCTCCCCGGCGTCTGATCGTGCCGGGGAGAAAGGCAGCGTGGCCAGGGGATCCGTGGGATCCCGCTGCGCCGTTTCAACTTTGGTGCGGCTTTTAAAAGCCACACTTTTTGGCGGCTTTTCCCCTGCCGTGTGGCAGGGGCCAAAGAATCGCTCAAAGAAAGAACTAGAAAATCTTGAAACAAAACTACAAATACACTCTCTTGAATGTTCTAAGAATTCAGCTCTGTATATATATTAGAAAAATCTTAGGAATCTTGAAACCTTGAGTACCCCTATTATTCATATGTTCCCTACCTAACAAAATCTTCATTCTGTTTTTGAAAGTTAATTTGCCTAAAGTGCCATTTCAGAAGGGTTTATAAAACAGGACAGCTCCTGTCTTTCCCTCAAGTTCTTGAACTGGGTCTAAAGCCTAACCCAAGATCACTGCCAGCCCATTTATCTCTCAGCTCAATTCAAAGTGTTGATTTTTACCTTTTAGTCCATAAATTGTTTTGGAGCTGAGGTATTTTAAGGACTACCTCATCCAATATTATCCAGCCTTCCTGTTAAGATACTCTTCCCAAGCCTTGTTCTGTGCATCTTTCTGCAGTGGTGAGGCAGCTCAGCTGGCAGTCAGAGGCAGGGCTTTTTCAGTGGTGGCATCTTATATCTGTCTTATATCTGTTCTTCTGTTTGGCTGTGGTCACATGGTCATTTTGATTGGGTTTCACCGCTGTTCTCTCTCGCACTTAAAATTGCTGCTCAGACATCGCCTCCGCCTCCTGCACCGAAATGGGCTCAGTCGCGCAATCCTCCTAGTTTCATAGCGAGTTTTCCGACACAGGGGGAAATCAAGTACTTTATTGGTATTTGCGCTTTGAATCTGCGATTTCGCCGATCTGGACAGCCATCTCTCGTGCAATGATTGTGATTAGGTTGTCTGACCATCCTTCTCGCAATGAGGATTTCCCCTCCCAGCTTCCTCCTTTGAGTGCATGAGCAATCCTGTACTGAACAAATTCAATATTTAAATGTTCAAGCTCATATATAGCCGCAGTGTTAGGAGGGAAGAAGGGAGCCCCTGGCACCGGGGAGCGTGCCCAGCTTTTCAGTGGCGTCGGGCCGGGGCTGGTCCCATTGTCTGGAGATGGGCAGCAGGAGGTGGCACAGAAAGTTGCTCAGGGGGGAGGCAGGCAGGGAAGAAAGGGCCGGGCTGGCTGGCAGGAGGACGGGCGATGGAGAGAGATGCAGGGGCTGGCTTCATTCTGCCTGCCTGGCGGGCTCGGGGCACTGCGCCATGGAGCCCATACACAAGGAACTGCTGGTCAGCTGCGCTATGCTGGTTTGGCAGAGGAGCTATTGTGCTCTGGGCAGCCTCTGCCGCCTTCCCAGGTGAAGCCTTCCAAAGAGCGCCTCTCCCAGCTGCCCCTCGGTCCCCGCTCTCCCCGTGACACCTTCTGAGCTGCCGGTGCCGTTTCCAGGGGGGCCTTGGTTAAAAGATGAAGCCTAGGAACATATACATTAAAAAAAAACCTTAGGGAATCATCTTACTCCAAACTGTTCCTCAAGCAGAACAGAAAAACATCTAATGTTTATTATTTATTATTTGTTTGCTGTTTGGGGGGGGACCTGTAAAAACAAGGGAGTATGGTGAATACAGGTGGGGGCGGTAATTCAGCCGTATGCATATGCGCATGCACAAAGCAATTAAAAAAAAAAACCTTGTGCCGCTATCTAGACGGTGTCCAGAGCCTTGTCGCACAATGCTTGCAGTTCAGGGAGGGATGTGTGATCATCCCAACCCGAAAAAAAGTATTCCCAATCAAATCTATAGCAGGAACAAATCACAATTAGCTTGCCGTGTGACCTACATAAGAGAACATAAGAACATAAGAGACGCCAATGTTGGATCAGGCCAAAGGCCCATCCAGTCCAACACTCTGTGTCACACAGTGGCCAGAAATACCAGTGCCATCAGGAGGTCCACCAGTGGGGCCAGGACACTAGAAGCCCTCCCACTGTTGACCCCCCCCCAAGCACCAAGAAGACAGAGCATCACTTGCCCCAGAGCCCCTAGCTATACCTTGTGGCTAATAGCCACTGATGGACCTCTGCTCCATATGCTTATCTAATTCCCTTTTGAAGCCGTCCATGCTTGTAGCTGCCACCACTTCCTGTGGCAGTGAATTCCATGTGTTAATCACTCTTTGGGTGAAGAAGTACTTCCTTTTATCCGTTCTAACCCGACCGCTCTGCAGTTTCATGGAGTGCCCACGAGTTCTTGTATTGTGAGAAAGGGAGAAAAGTACCTCTTTCTTTACCTGCTCTTTCCCATGCATAATCTTATAAACCTCGATCATGTCACCCCTCAGTCGTCTTTTCTCCAAGCTAAAGAGCCCTAAGCGCTTTAACCTTTCCTCATAGGGAAAGTGTTCCAACCCTTTTATCATTCGAGTTGCCCTTTTCTGCACTTTTTCCAAAGCTATAATATCCTTTTTAAGGTGTGGTGCCCAGAACTGCACACAGTATTCCAAATGAGGTCTCACCATTGATTTATATAGGGGCATTATTATATTGGCTGATCTGTTTTCAATACCCTTCCTAATAATCCCCAGCATAGCATTGGCCTTCTTTATTGCAGTCACACACTGTCTCGACATTTTCAGTGAGTTATCCACTACAACTCCAAGATCTCTCTCTTGCTCAGTCTCTGCCAGTTCAGACCCCATCAATGTGTATTTATATTTAGGATTTTTGGCTCCAATGTGCATCACCTTGCACTTGGCCACATTGAACCCCATTTGCCATGTTGACGCCCACTCGCCCATCCTTGACAGATCCCCTTGGAGTGCCTCACAATCCTCACTGGTTTTCACCACCCTGAACAACTTTGTATCATCCGCAAATTTAGCCACTTCACTGCTTACTCCCATCTCCAAATCATTAATGAACAAGTTAAAAAGCAGTGGACCAAGTACTGATCCCTGCGGTACCCCACTGCTTACCACCCTCCACTGAGAAAATTGCCCACCTACACTCACTCTCTGTTTTCTATGAACTAGCCAGTTTTTGATCCATAAAAGGACTTGTCCTTCTATCCCATGATTTTTGAGCTTACTTAGGAGCCTTTGATGAGGAACTTTATCAAAAGCTTTCTGGAAGTCAAGGTAAATAATATCTATTGGATCCCCCTTGTCCACATGTTTGTTCACCCCCTCAAAGAACACTAACAGGTTAGTGAGACAAGATCTTCCCTTACAGAAACCGTGCTGAGTCTGCCTCAATAGGTTTTGTTCATCTATGTGCCTACTAATTCTTTCCTTAATAATGGTTTCCACCAATTTACCCGGTATCGACGTCAGACTGACTGGCCTGTAATTTCCCGGATCTCCTCTGGAACCCTTTTTAAAGATGGGAGTGACATTAGCTACCTTCCAATCCTCAGGAATGGAGGCAGATTTTAAGGAAAGATTACATATCTTTGTCAGGAGATCTACAAGTTCACATTTGAGTTCTTTCAGAACTCTCGGATGTATGCCATCTGGGCCTGGTGATTTTTCAGTTTTTAAGTTGTCTATCAGTTTTAGGACCTCCTCTCTCGTCACCTCAATCTGACTCAGGTCTTTCAACACCCCTCCTGAAATCAGTGGTTCTGGAGTGGGCAAGCACTTCTCATCTTCCACAGTGAAGACGGAGGCAAAAAATGCATTTAGCTTCTCAGCCATTTCCCTATCATCCTTCAATACTCCTTTTACCCCTTGGTCGTCCAAGGGCCCCACTGCCTCCCTGGCTGGTTTCCTGTTTCTAATGTATTTGAAGAAAGTTTTATTGTTGGTTTTTACGTTTTTTGCTATATGCTCCTCATATTCCCTTTTTGCCTGCCTGACCTCAGACTTGCATTTTATTTGCCATAGCCTGTGTTCCGTTTTATCAGCCTCACTGTGACTAGCTTTCCACTGCTTAAAGGAATTCTTTTTACTTTTTACAGCCTCCATTACTCTGTTTGTTAACCATGCAGGCTTTTTCCTATACCTGTTTGTGCCTTTCCTAACCTGCGGAATATATATTTTTTGAGCTTCTAGGATCGTAGTTTTAAATAGATCCCAAGCTTCCCCAATTGTTTTGACCCTTTCTACTTTTCCTTTCAGTTTCCTCCCCACGTGTCCCCTCATATCAGAGAAATTACCCCTTTTAAAGTTAAAAATGGTTGTGTGAGTCTTTTTGGCCAATTCTCTATTTGTACAAATGATGAACTCAACAACATTATGATCACTGTTTCCAAGCGGTGCAATCACTTTTACATCTCTCACCAGGTCTTGAGTGTTACTTAGGACCAAATCAAGGATCGCCTCTCCCCTGGTAGGTTCCGTGACCATCTGCTCCATAGCACAGTCATTTAGAGTGTCTAGAAACTCAATCTCTTTTTCCCGGCTAGAACACATATTGACCCAATCAATGTGTGGGTAGTTAAAATCACCTATTATTACACAGTGTTTTTGTCTAGTTGCTATCTTTAAGGCATTCATCATTTTATAATCCTCCTCTATCTTTTGATCTGGTGGGCGATAACAAACTCCCAGTGTTAAGTTTCCTTTTGGCCCCCCTATTTCAACCCATAGAACTTCCAGAAGCGAATCCAATTCACTTAGCCTCTCAATCTTTCTAGACTTTATACCCTCTCTGACATACAGAGCTACCCCACCTCCAACCCTTCCCCCCCTATCCTTCCGATATAATATATAACCGGGAATCACTGTGTCCCACTGATTTTCCTCATCCCACCAAGTTTCAGAAATACCCACAATGTCTATTTTTCCCTCCCTCACCAAGCACTCCAACTCCCCGATTTTACCTCGGACACTTCTAGCATTTGTATAGAAACAGCTGTAATTTCCCTTACAAGTTAAGCCTGCATCCTTCCTCTTGCTATCTCGAGTCGTTGTCCGGCAGTCCATGTCACCAGCCATGGCCTCTGTGGACAATTTCAATCCACCTCCCTGTAGAAAAGCAACCGGTACCCCCTCACCTCTCTCAGATGAGCCAACCCGAACCAGAGACTTTTCATCTCCTGTCGGCTTTCCCCCAATATTCAGTTTAAAAGCTGCTCTGCCACCTTTTTGATTTTAAGTGCCAGCAGCCTGGTTCCTTCTCGGGACAAGTGGAGACCGTCTCGCCTGTACAGCTCCCTCTTGTTCCAAAAAGTATCCCAGTGCCTAACAAACCTGAACCCTTCCCCCCTACACCATCGTCTCATCCACGCATTGAGACTCCTGATCTCTGCCTGTCTCTCCGGCCCTGCGCGTGGAACAGGTAACACTTCTGAGAAGGCTACCTTGGAGGTCCTGGACCTAAGTTTCCTGCCCTTAAGGTGCTAGGTCTGTTGGTCTGCAGTGGAAGCTTATACCCTGAAAGTCTTGTTGGTCTCTAAGGTGCTATTGGACTCGAATCTATCCCTTTTTACTAAAGAGTCTCACCTTTTTTTAAAAAAAAATGTTTTTATGGTCTGTTTCTATCCTGAGGACTGTTTTATAGATATAATTTTAGGTTGCTGAATGTAGTTCCCTGCTGTTGTTATGTCCATGTCTGGTTTTTTATGGTTTGATTTAACAGTCATAACTTTTGTTGTTGTTGTTGTTTTGTGTGAGTTTCTTTGAGCAGGTTTTTGGAGACTGAGCACATAAATCTTCTAAATAAATGAATAAATAAGCTTTGGAGTAGTGACTGTTGTGATCTAGTGGTGCAGGCTGGTTGGGTGCTAGCACAGGTCCCAACATAACTACCGACTAAGGACTCTGTAATCAAATCCTTTCTAAAACAGTGCCCCCTATGCAGGGACACCCCAAAACAGAATTGCCTGAGGAGTTGTGGGTTAGGTGACCAACAGCCTCTCCTGTACCTTTTCAACAGAGATGCACAGGCTGGTAGAGCAGTGCAAGGCTCTGGGCAAGGAAACTGCCCCTTTAAGAAAAAAAATAGAGGGTGTAGAACCTGGAAGGTGTAGCCAAGCTGTTGTAGAATATGATGGCACATTCTGGAGCGAAACATGTCACAGTAGTCTGGGAATGATCATGGGGGGCTGCTGATTCTGTTTTTGACCATGTCTTTCCTCCTTGCTTCATTGAGTATGCTGAACACTGCTCTAACTGCCTGAGACTTCCACTTCACTCAAGAGGCAAGCTTTGTCTGACCTATCTCCCTCTTCCTCTGAAGATTTAGACTCAATAGAGCTGTATAAATAAAGCTTGTCCACTAACTGGGGAACTTGCAATATATGCTTGCACACCAAAGAGGAGAATTAGAGAGTGAAGAGAAATTGAAAAGAAGAGTCAACAAACTGTAGAAAGACCAAAGTTACTGCAAGATATCACCAAGCTTTTATCTCTAATCGATGCCATTCCATAGAGTTCACAGTAACCTGTGCATGACCCAAGAGTGTTTGGCAGCAGCACCTCAGGATAACTACCTCTAGATTGGATTGGTAAACAAGCCAGGTGTCTTCTTACACTCTGATGACTGCAAGGTCTTGAAACTGTCCCCTGCTGTTTTTATTAGGTGCTAAACAGATCAATATCTGATCAACTCTTCCATTTGTTCACTGGATTACGATACATTCCTAATGGATTATTAAACTTCTATAGAAAAGAAAATCAGCAACACATACAGGAACTTCAGCAATTCTTAACACAGCTTGCTGATGATAACATTGCTCCCGGTAGCCATAGCATTTAGAACAATCCAAGAGGAAGCATTTCTGAAGCCAGTGTCTCTGCCATGTGAAAGTGAGAAGGTAAACAGAGGAGCAGAGAACAAGACTGACTCATGCATGAACCAACCAACTATCTGGAAATATGAACACTTATTTTAAGTAGGCGTTAGATCCAGGTGGGTGGCTGCATTGGTCTGAAGCAGCAGAACAAAGTCCAGTGGTACCTTTAAGACCAACAAAGTTTTATTCTCGGTATAAACTTTTGTTGGTCTTAAAAGGTTCCACTGGCCTCAGTCTTTAAGTAGGAGCATACACAAAGGGTTTTGTTTCATTTTATCACTGTTACTCCAATTCATGTTTCTTATTTTCATTATTATTGCATATTTTAAACTGTTTTGCAGCCATTGATTTCAATGGGAAACACATTTGCAGGGCTTTAGAGGAAATTTTCAGGGACTGTACCCTTCACATATGGAATCCTTTATCCAGTTCCATGTTTTATATACAGTT
Organism: Gekko japonicus; assembly: GCF_001447785.1. Classification (NCBI taxonomy): domain Eukaryota; kingdom Metazoa; phylum Chordata; class Lepidosauria; order Squamata; family Gekkonidae; genus Gekko; species Gekko japonicus. The sequence goes on along the minus strand of NW_015162474.1, from coordinate 2,288,569 downwards.
AAAATTCTCAGTTGCACAGGGGACCAGGTAGATGTCTGACAAACCCTGAAAGCAATAACAGGTTGGGTACAGGGTCCCCCTCTCCTCTCAAAAATATAGGATGGCAAAAGCAGGCACAGAAGTTTGCATTATTCAAACAATGAATGGGAGTTCTTGGTGGAGAACAAACACCAGAGTGCTTGGTCAAAATGACTTTAAGTGTGTGCCCACTGTAATGAGTGACCAAGGCCCCAGTCACACGGGAGGATTTGCCCCGCAAAACGGACGGGTTGAGGGTGCATCAAACGGGCGTGATCATACTGCAACATCTGGGAAGTGTCACGCACCCGTCTCCGATCCATCCCTTCGGCCCGAAAATGCGCATTGAAAAGGTACCGGCAACAGAGCACTACCTTCTGGATGATGCGCAGCAACTCCGGTTGTCTGATCGGGGAACCGCTAGTAGCCCGTCACAGCCAGAACCGTTCCCCGTCCCACGCATGTGCACAAACACACAACGTCCGTTTTGCCACGCTACGTCTGCTCGCCTGCCGAAGGCCGGAGCACAGAGCCATGGGGGCACGTCGGATCGCGCTACCGTGGTTCTTTTTGCTCTGGCTCTAATTTGCCTCCCTTCAGCGGCACAGTATCCTGCTCGTGTGACCAAGACCCAACACTCACAGAAACAAGCCACACTATTAATTTGTGAGCACAATGCACAATAATTCACTAAGAGTAACACAGCCACACTGAAAACTATATGCAGATTATACTAAAACTAGCTAGCTCTAAAGGGAAGGGAATGGGGAGAAACACACATACCTCATAGCAAATCCTACTGCTGTTTTTTTGGTTTAGTGATTTCACTAATTCTGAGTGCACTCATCAATTATTTACCAATTACTATTTGCTTTCTTCCCCTTTTTTGTAGCTGTTCCCAACTGTTCAGCGGACTATCGCTTGCTTAACCTTCTGTCTGGAAATGAAAATCACATCTCTCTGGCAGTTGTCAAATATATCTCGGCCACACTAAAAATGCAAGCTACTGCCATTAATTCAGTGCCAAGTGAAATATGCAGTGATTCTGTGGCTACTTTGATATTTTAAATTATGTATTCAGTATTTAAGTAAAGGTAAAGGTTTCCTTGCTCGAAAGCCAGTCGAATCAGACTCTAGGGTTGCGGTGCTCATCTCCGTTTCAAAGCTGAAGAGCCAGCGCTGTCCGAAGACGTTTCCGTGGTCATGTGGCCGGCATGACTAAACACCAAGGCGCATGGAACGCTGTTACCTTCCGACTGAAGTGGTACCTATTTATCTACTTGCAATTTCTTGCTTTCGAACTGCTTGGTTGGCAGGAGCTGGGACTAGAGAGCTCATTCCATCATGCGGCACCCGAGTCTCGAACTGCTGAACTACTGACCTTCCACAGCCTGCAGTTCAGTGTCTTAATCACTTGAGCCACCGCAGTTCCTGTTCCCTTATCTCTGTGAAAACTTTTTATTACTTTTTCCTACTAAATTGTTGGGATATCTAGAATCAGGTGGTAAACATGTGTTTCGGAATAGCAGTCATAGTGAGCCTTCTGACCCAATTTCAGTGAAATTACAACATAGATTTCTAAGATGTTTGTCTTTTTTCCCCTAGCTGTGGTCAGACAGAGGCATTCTAAGCAGGCCAACACAATTTTGTACTTTTCATTCATCCTAATGCTCTCCCAACAATCTCACTAGATTTGGAATTCAGAAGGACAGTGAGTAAAAATCCATGGTTCAGATCCAGCAGTCTGTACCTTCTCAAAATTCAAAAGTAACCCAGGCCCCGGTCACACAGAGAATTTGCTGTGCAAAAGGCACGAATGTTGGGTGGATTTTCAGGGCGCGATCACACTGCACCATCTGGGAAGTGTAGCGTAGCGCACCCGTGGCCAACCTGTGGCGTCCCGCTGAAGATGCGGAGTTAAAAAGTACCAAGGAAAGTGCACTAGTATCTGGAAAACGCGTGGCACAGGCGGGCATCTGATCGCGGGAGGGCTACTATCCCGTGGCATCCAGCACCTGTCCACGTCCCGTTGCAAACCAGATGTTTTCCATAAGCGCATGCGCACAAAACACAAAACTGAAAGCAGTGCTGCTCTGTGGAACTGTGCATGCTCACAAACCCAAAACGCTTGTGTGATTGCGCCATGCCGCTTCTTTGCCATGCTGCAGCATCACTGTGTGATTGCCAGCTAACAGCCTAAGCACGGAGACTCGGGGGACCATGTGATCAGGCTACCGCACTTTATTTTGCTCCTGGGTGAGCAGCCACGCCCCCCCCACCGTTATCTGGCCCGTGTGACCGGGGCCCCAAAATATTTAATGTCGAAAAGCAAGTTTTTAGCCTTTATAGCATTATTCAATTGTGATCAACCCCTAATTAACTAGTGTTCCAGGATATAATAGTTGTGACTTCCACTGTATATGTTTCGACTGTCTGATTGAAAAACCCACTTTCTTAACAAGTTCTGAAGAAACAGAAATAAATCTTAGTGCATTATACAGTTTGATATTGTGGTGAAGAAAGCACAGAGGAAGATGCTATGCTGTACCTGTGTAGTTCCAAAATCTGTCAGGCATCTACTACTTTTCTTGCAATATTTAAGGGAGACTTTGGTTCTTTTGTTTCAACAGCTATTGTTCTGGGGCTATATACTACAAAATCACATTTCCTTCAGATCTATACTGTTTTTGTCTATTCCTGAGCCGAAATATTTGTGAAATCTGAAAGGGTCAAAAGGCAAATAGTCTCCTTCCACCATGTTCCATTTATACACCATACCAACAAATCGTACCTATGTTTTCATTTTGTGGAAGGGTGGGGTGATTTTTGCCAGTCCCCCCCCCCCCCCCACTGCATAGCAGGCTTTAGCAATAAAGAGACCTGGTAAAAATCATCCTTGCTTCCGGTCTCAGAAGTGGTTTTCTTAACAGAAAGTTTAGGTACACTCTAAGCCATAGTGTCTGAATTTGCTGCAGAAATATATCTATGTATTTTATCCCATTGTTCCTCAAGAAGCTCATGGTCAAGAAGCATACTTGGTTCTTCACTCTTCGTTCTTTCCTCACAACAACCATTTGAAGTAGGTTAGGTTGAGCAAGAGTGACTGGCTCAAGAAACTTTGTGGCTAACTCAGGGCTAAATTATTTTACAATCTGTAATGAGTTGGGACTGGGTTCTCAGAACTCCACCCACTTTCCCCACAGCCACAGAGCAGCTGGAAGGAATGGAGGTACGCAGGGACCCAAGTTGACCTTTAATATGCCTTTCTCTGCAGCCGCTCCTTGGCTGTGGGGGAAAAGAGTTGGGTCCAGAGAACTACCATGTAGTTTGGCCTTGAATGTGAATGTTAAGCCAGGTCCCATTCCAACCACTGGATCATATTGGTTCTCAATAAAAGGGTCTTACCTGTATTGAAGGCCTTTCTACATCCACATTGAGTCTGTTTGTTTGTTTGGTTAATACCCGCCTTTCTCCTCAGTGAGAATTTAAAGAGGCTTACATTGTTTTACTTTCCTCCATGTTACCTTCACAACAACCCTGTGAGGTAGATTAGGCTGAGAGAGAGAGAATGACTGGCCCAAAGCCATGACAGAGCAGGGATTCAAATCTATACAACACCAGCTCTCACTTTTTTTTTTTTTGAGAAAGGCAGTCTATAAATGCTATACATAAAGAAGTACAGGATCAATGCACACAGTAAATGTGCTGTTTTTACTCATTGGATGCACAGGAGATAGGTGGTTTCCTTATTTTTGGGTGGATCCAACTATCCTCCAAGCAACCTTCCTCTAGCCTAAGGAGGAAACCACTTAAGTTGGAGGAAACCTCATTAGATTGGAGGAAGGCTTCCAACCTGAGCCAAAAGGAAAAGTGGGGGATAAATATTTTAATGAATAAATATATACATGAATAAACATTGCCCAGTGGAGTGCTAGGATACAGATAGGATCATCCCTGATAGGGATATTGCATGTTCTCAGCACTCAAACTAAAATAAAAGAACTTAGTATGTCTATTGTAATTTGTGAATGTCGTATTTAATGTACCTGCTTAAATATCAGATCCTTATGCTGATCCTTATTCCTTCCTTCTGCCTCCCCCACCACCAATGCTCATTATTTCATCATTTCCTATACATACACTGGATATAGATCACATATTGCAGATATAAACTCCTTGTTTTTGTTATGATCTAGAGGTTATCCACTCCCCTGCTCTACCATTATAGCACGAGAGCATTCCTCTGGCTGTTTTTAAAAAGAGGCAATTTCAAGCACTCCTTCATCTCTGTATCCACAACCAGCTGAGCTCTGAGCAGGAGCAGGAGAGAGAGCTGTGAGAGAGGTGAGTGGGTTTCTTTTACTTGCTTTCATCTGAGAGAATTCAGCTAAGGATATTTTGTGGGAAAACTGTGTTTAGCAGTGTGTGGAAGCACTTAGAGTTCTTGCAGAGTCCTGGCTGATTGAGTGTGGGAGAGGAACGGGCATTGTTTGACTGGGATTGCCTGTAATTGAGAGGAAGTGGAAGGGGCATTGTTTTGCCTGTGATTGAGTGCCTGGGTGAATTTGAATTTGAATAGCTGCTGCCTGACCTCTGCTGGGGGAGGCCTCTATTTAAGGAAGCACCTTGGCAGAGGCACGAGCCTCTGGCACGAGCCGAAGGGTGAGCTAAAGGGCTCTTTGCCTGTGGCTCTTAGCCTAGGGACTCTTAGACTAGGGGCGCTGTAAGAAGCCCAAAAAGAGCCAGAAAGACAAGGCCCTAGGCTCTTTGTCTTTCCCGTAAAATAATTTGACTTGATAACAAAACCCACATAAATACCAAGGGTTTAAAAGGGGGATTATATTTATTTATTTTAAAAGAATTATGAAGCCAGAATGCCAGCAGGGGGTTGGGGGCTATCCAGTGTTTTGCACGGAGTGTCACATGTATGACTATCTGCCCACTGGGCAGAAGTCTTGGGTGTGTCCTCGGTGCAAGGAGCTCCTGGTTCTCAGGGAACGTGTGTGCTCCCTTGAGGCCAAGGTGGCTGACCTGGAGAAGCAGAGACAGTCAGCTAGGCACACAGAAAAGACTCTCGGGGACTTGTTAGCTTCGTCCCACTCTGGATCTGGCAGCCCCGCTGCTGTCAGGGAGCATGAGGGTCTAGGGGAAACAGGGCACCATGCTGAGGATAAGGGGAATGTGCCCTCAGAAGGGACCTCTTCCCCAGCTGGTGAGCGGCTCTCCTTTTGCACCAAGGAACCATCCCTGAGCAGGGTGGGAGGGGGGCTCTTGGTAGTGGGTGATTCGATCCTTAGGCAGGTAGACAGCTGGGTGGCGAACCCGCGTACTGACCGTATGGTGACTTGCCTGCCTGGTGCGAAGGTAGCGGACATTACGCGTGTTTTAGATAGGCTGGTAGATAGTGCTGGGGAGGAGCCAGTGGTCGTGGTGCATGTCGGCACCAACGATGTGGGGAAATGCAGTCGTGAGGTCCTGGAGGAGAAATTTAGGCTGCTGGGCAGGAAACTTAGGTCCAGGACCTCCAAGGTAGCCTTCTCAGAAGTGTTACCTGTTCCACGCGCAGGGCCGGAGAGACAGGCAGAGATCAGGAGTCTCAATGCGTGGATGAGACGATGGTGTAGGGGGGAAGGGTTCAGGTTTGTTAGGCACTGGGATACTTTTTGGAACAAGAGGGAGCTGTACAGGCGAGACGGTCTCCACTTGTCCCGAGAAGGAACCAGGCTGCTGGCACTTAAAATCAAAAAGGTGGCAGAGCAGCTTTTAAACTGAATATTGGGGGAAAGCCGACAGGAGATGAAAAGTCTCTGGTTCGGGTTGGCTCATCTGAGAGAGGTGAGGGGGTACCGGTTGCTTTTCTACAGGGAGGTGGATTGAAATTGTCCACAGAGGCCATGGCTGGTGACATGGACTGCCGGACAACGACTCGAGATAGCAAGAGGAAGGATGCAGGCTTAACTTGTAAGGGAAATTACAGCTGTTTCTATACAAATGCTAGAAGTGTCCGAGGTAAAATCGGGGAGTTGGAGTGCTTGGTGTCGGAGGGAAAAATAGACATTGTGGGTATTTCTGAAACTTGGTGGGATGAGGAAAATCAGTGGGACACAGTGATTCCCGGTTATATATTATATCGGAAGGATAGGGGGGGAAGGGTTGGAGGTGGGGTAGCTCTGTATGTCAGAGAGGGTATAAAGTCTAGAAAGATTGAGAGGCTAAGTGAATTGGATTCGCTTCTGGAAGTTCTATGGGTTGAAATAGGGGGGCCAAAAGGAAACTTAACACTGGGAGTTTGTTATCGCCCACCAGATCAAAAGATAGAGGAGGATTATAAAATGATGAATGCCTTAAAGATAGCAACTAGACAAAAACACTGTGTAATAATAGGTGATTTTAACTACCCACACATTGATTGGGTCAATATGTGTTCTAGTCGGGAAAAAGAGATTGAGTTTCTAGACACTCTAAATGACTGTGCTATGGAGCAGATGGTCACGGAACCTACCAGGGGAGAGGCGATCCTTGATTTGGTCCTAAGTAACACTCAAGACCTGGTGAGAGATGTAAAAGTGATTGCACCGCTTGGAAACAGTGATCATAATGTTGTTGAGTTCATCATTTGTACAAATAGAGAATTGGCCAAAAAGACTCACACAACCATTTTTAACTTTAAAAGGGGTAATTTCTCTGATATGAGGGGACACGTGGGGAGGAAACTGAAAGGAAAAGTAGAAAGGGTCAAAACAATTGGGGAAGCTTGGGATCTATTTAAAACTACGATCCTAGAAGCTCAAAAAATATATATTCCGCAGGTTAGGAAAGGCACAAACAGGTATAGGAAAAAGCCTGCATGGTTAACAAACAGAGTAATGGAGGCTGTAAAAAGTAAAAAGAATTCCTTTAAGCAGTGGAAAGCTAGTCACAGTGAGGCTGATAAAACGGAACACAGGCTATGGCAAATAAAATGCAAGTCTGAGGTCAGGCAGGCAAAAAGGGAATATGAGGAGCATATAGCAAAAAACGTAAAAACCAACAATAAAACTTTCTTCAAATACATTAGAAACAGGAAACCAGCCAGGGAGGCAGTGGGGCCCTTGGACGACCAAGGGGTAAAAGGAGTATTGAAGGATGATAGGGAAATGGCTGAGAAGCTAAATGCATTTTTTGCCTCCGTCTTCACTGTGGAAGATGAGAAGTGCTTGCCCACTCCAGAACCACTGATTTCAGGAGGGGTGTTGGAAGACCTGAGTCAGATTGAGGTGATGAGAGAGGAGGTCCTAAAACTGATAGACAACTTAAAAACTGAAAAATCACCAGGCCCAGATGGCATACATCCGAGAGTTCTGAAAGAACTCAAATGTGAACTTGTAGATCTCCTGACAAAGATATGTAATCTTTCCTTAAAATCTGCCTCCATTCCTGAGGATTGGAAGGTAGCTAATGTCACTCCCATCTTTAAAAAGGGTTCCAGAGGAGATCCGGGAAATTACAGGCCAGTCAGTCTGACGTCGATACCGGGTAAATTGGTGGAAACCATTATTAAGGAAAGAATTAGTAGGCACATAGATGAACAAAACCTATTGAGGCAGACTCAGCACGGTTTCTGTAAGGGAAGATCTTGTCTCACTAACCTGTTAGTGTTCTTTGAGGGGGTGAACAAACATGTGGACAAGGGGGATCCAATAGATATTATTTACCTTGACTTCCAGAAAGCTTTTGATAAAGTTCCTCATCAAAGGCTCCTAAGTAAGCTCAAAAATCATGGGATAGAAGGACAAGTCCTTTTATGGATCAAAAACTGGCTAGTTCATAGAAAACAGAGAGTGAGTGTAGGTGGGCAATTTTCTCAGTGGAGGGTGGTAAGCAGTGGGGTACCGCAGGGATCAGTACTTGGTCCACTGCTTTTTAACTTGTTCATTAATGATTTGGAGATGGGAGTAAGCAGTGAAGTGGCTAAATTTGCGGATGATACAAAGTTGTTCAGGGTGGTGAAAACCAGTGAGGATTGTGAGGCACTCCAAGGGGATCTGTCAAGGATGGGCGAGTGGGCGTCAACATGGCAAATGGGGTTCAATGTGGCCAAGTGCAAGGTGATGCACATTGGAGCCAAAAATCCTAAATATAAATACACATTGATGGGGTCTGAACTGGCAGAGACTGATCAAGAGAGAGATCTTGGAGTTGTAGTGGATAACTCACTGAAAATGTCGAGACAGTGTGTGACTGCAATAAAGAAGGCCAATGCTATGCTGGGGATTATTAGGAAGGGTATTGAAAACAGATCAGCCAATATAATAATGCCCCTATATAAATCAATGGTGAGACCTCATTCGGAATACTGTGTGCAGTTCTGGGCACCACACCTTAAAAAGGATATTATAGCTTTGGAAAAAGTGCAGAAAAGGGCAACTCGAATGATAAAAGGGTTGGAACACTTTCCCTATGAGGAAAGGTTAAAGCGCTTAGGGCTCTTTAGCTTGGAGAAAAGACGACTGAGGGGTGACATGATCGAGGTTTATAAGATTATGCATGGGAAAGAGCAGGTAAAGAAAGAGGTACTTTTCTCCCTTTCTCACAATACAAGAACTCGTGGGCACTCCATGAAACTGCAGAGCGGTCGGGTTAGAACGGATAAAAGGAAGTACTTCTTCACCCAAAGAGTGATTAACACATGGAATTCACTGCCACAGGAAGTGGTGGGTGCTACAAGCATGGACGGCTTCAAAAGGGAATTAGATAAGCATATGGAGCAGAGGTCCATCAGTGGCTATTAGCTACAAGGTATAGATAGGGGCTCTGGGGCAAGTGATGCTCTGTCTTCTTGGTGCTTGGGGGGGGGTCAACAGTGGGAGGGCTTCTAATGTCCTGGCCCCACTGCTGGACCTCCTGATGGCACTGGTATTTCTGGCCACTGTGTGACACAGAGTGTTGGACTGGATGGGCCTTTGGCCTGATCCAACATTGGCGTCTCTTATGTTCTTATGTTCTTATGTTCTTAACAATGGCTCACTCCACATAACCCTGACAATATCAATGGATGCAGAAGCTGACTCTATGGCTGCGGTCACACTGGAGGCTTGGCGCGATCTGGCTGTGCCTCTACTTGCAGTGGTTTAAGTAGTTGCAGGAAGTTTTGATCAGATATCCCACCCTGAACCAGCTTCACCGTGCCCTCATGGTTGAGCAGTCAGATTGTTGCAGCGTCCTTTTTTTTGTCATGCACGTGTGTATCCAAAGCTCCAGCTCCTTTTTGACAGCCTCACAATCCCTCTGCCAAGTACTCCAGCCCCTCTCAGCCTCCTTCTTTTGGCCTCTCTTCCATGAAATACATTGGAGGGTTTTTTTCAGATTTACATGAAAGTAGTCCTACTGACTTCAGTGCATTTACCCTTGTGTCAATCATGTGATGCTCTCAAACAGTAACTCTGACACAGAAATAGGAGGGGGGGTTGTCATTCAAAAGCAACTTTGGGGACTCCTGTTCCAGAATGACTACTTGGCTGCAGTGACTGACAATGCCAGAGGCAATTATGTGCTTATGTGCACATAGCTTCCTGATCAAAAACACACACACACAAATGGGGGTTCAGACATGGGGAAATGTGGAGTGGAAGTGCTGGCATATATAAAAACCAGACTTTCCTCAGTGTCAGCAAACTCCACTTCCAGGATGCATCAGACCAGGGTGCCAGTGACTGGGGCACAGAAGGCAGATGTTGTTGTCTGATAGTGCTTTTTATATCTGCAGGGGTACCATGACAATATTGGTGTGAATTACTCATGTGACTACAGCCTATATTTACTCTACCTCCCATGCCTCCTAACCCCTTTCCTGACAAAATATTCCTAATTTTTGGCTTTCAGTACTGTAATCAGAATAAATTATATATGTAATTTAACACAATGATTTGAGTCATCTTCTCTCCACTCAGCTAAACTTGTATCTATTACATTCAGTAAATATGACAGTGGACAGCAGAAAGAATTTCCAATCAATACCCTTATGAATCTAAGAGGTTGATGCTGAGAGCAAAGGGAAGCAGATCAAGTGTATTCCAGGTGACTACAGAGGTAGGGAGGGGGAAAAACCAGCATTTGCAGTCATCAGAATAAGTGTCACTCCCGCCACACACATACATACATTCACAGCTGTTTCACATTTCAGCTGATGTAAGTATAAGGCATAAATAGAAAGCCTGAAATGAAGGAGCATGGCTGACAGCAGATGTTGACATGGAGGTACTCTCATTATATAATAGAAATGGCACTCATAGTTGTAGTGAAAAATACAAGAGGCAATCCAATCAAAGAGTAGCCAGGTCAGTGGTAGATATATGAAAAGAAAATGAATCTGGAAAAAAATGATAGGCCTAGAAATCACAAATAGTTCTCGGAAACTTTTAAAGCAAGATAGAATAGCAATGTACTTGTCAGCATCTTCCATTGTAGCCCTTGCATGATTTTTTAAAATTCTCTTGCTTTCATATGTTCTCTCTCTCTCTTTATGGCTGATTTCGCACTAGAGCTGCCTCACGGTTGCGCCGCTGTTTGCCCCAACACTATTGGTCAATTTCACACCCGAAGCTGCAGGGCTGCATTTTGACTCGCGGCTTCGCCCGATTTCCCCCAGTTTCGTGATCCTGTTTTTTGAGGATCATGAAACTGCGGAGGAAATCGAGCAAAGCCGCGGGTCAAATGCAGCCCCGCAGCTTCGGGTGTGAAATTGACCAATAGTGTCAGGGCAAACGGTGGCGCAACCGCGAGGCAGCTCTAGTGCGAAATCAGCCTTTGTGTGTGTGTATATAGCATGATGTCAAGATGCAGCCAACTTATTACAGCCCCACAGGTTTTTCAAGGCAAGTGATTAAGCAGAGGTGGTTTGCCATTGCCTTTCTCTGCAGAGTCTTCCTTGGTAATCGTGCTTCCAAGTACCAACCCTGACAAGATTGGGCTATATCCTGGTGACTTCCCTCCTTTCATATCCTTTTTACTGTAGAAGAATTTGCTGTGTGTTTTTTTTCATCCGACCTTCCACAAATAAATTTCTTAGCATCAAAATGACAGACACTGATCTTGCCTTTTCACCAGCTGTTGTATAATTGATAGCTCTGCAACACAGAAATGACCTTTTGCAAATGAAAGCAACCAACTAACTCAGGAACACTGAGCCATAACAGAACAGCCCTCATTTCCTGAGTGTGGAAAATCACATGCATTTCTGTAGTCTCTATCAGTTGTTCCTTCTTTTTTATTTAGAATATTCATATGCTACTTTTCTCCTGGAACTCAGGTCTCAAAGCAACCTACAAATTACAGTTATAAACAATCTAACAAAAATATAATCACTCAGAATCCAAATACATCAAGCTATCCATTTACTATTACATCTGTTACTACAAAACTCAAACTAGACTCCAGTCCTTTCTTGAAATCACTCAGAATTCCTAAACTTATTTCAATAAATGGAAAAAGGCTCTAGAACAGCAATTGGTCTTCACATAAAATACTGTATCACAAAAAGCACCTGTTGAGACAAAAATTAGAGTAGTTAGTGTAGGCCAAGATGGTAGCAGTCTCTTCCTTCCAAGTGCCAGGTTTTATACCATGTTGTAGAATTTTTCTTTTTTCCTTGAAGTACTTGCATTCCCAGAAATCAGTAAGCAACAAAGACATTCAAAATCTTACCCTCTGTTGAAATAAGCAGGAATTAACTATATCTTTGTCATGGATGTTTTCTATGATTTTGTGTTTATGTTTTATGTCTTATCATCTATTTAGTACTGCTGGAACCATCTAAATTAATGTATAATTTGTCATCTTTTGAATGGTTTTAGGCTATTCTATAAATTCTCTTGTTGTGACCCACCCTGTGTCCACTTGCAGTGAGGGCAGGATATAAATCCAACAAATAAATAATAAATACATTTCAGTAGTGTTTATTCGTTATACTCCTTTGCAATTTGTAGTCTGTTGTGGCCAAACCATGCCACTCTCTATAGCCTTCCTACCTACCTAATAGATTTTATTCTGTTTATGTGAAAACAAGGAATAAGGCCCGTTGTGGAAATAAATACAACGAGCTCTAGAAAGAGGATCTGGGCAGGTGCCCTGGCCTTGGGCACTCAGTGTCAATTTGCTGTGGTGACCTCAGCAGGGTATAATGACACCGAATCCACCATTTTCTCCAGAGGAACTGATCTCTGCTACCTGAAGAACAGTTGTAATTTTGAGTGATCTCCAGCCTCACCTGGAGATTGGCAACAATGGTTCCCAGGAGGGAATGGCTGGCTTGGAGGGTGGAGTCTATGGCATTGTACCTGTCTGAGGTCCCACACCTCCTCAAACCCCACCCTCTCCAGGCTCCACCCCTCAAATCTCCAGGAATTTTCCAACCTGGAGTTGGCAACCCTATCTCCTTCCCAGCCAACCATCAACCTACCTTGATCTGCCCCTCTGACTTCAGCTTTCCATCTCCTCCCCCCTCCCTCCTAGAGAGCAGTTGTAATTCTGAGTGATCTCCAGTCCCCACCTGGAGATTGGCAACAATGGTTCCCCAGGAGAGATTGGCTGGTTTGGAGGGTGGAGTCTATGGCATTGTACCTGCCTGAGGTCCCACCCCTCCTGAAATGGGGCACCCTCTCCAGGCTCCATCCCTCAAATCTCCAGGAATTTCCCACCTGGAGTTGGCAACCCTATCTCCTTCCCCGCCAATCATCAACCTACTTTTATTTTTCCCTCACTCTTCAGCTTTCCATCCTCCCACATCTGCAGTCTCTACCGTGCTCTGAAGCCCTGACTGCTACATCACATTGGCTGTTATACAGGGACCATCTCAGCAGGATATAAGGACACAGAGTCCACCATTTTCTCCAGGGGAACTGATCTCTGCCATCTTGAAAGCAATTGTAATTCTGAGTGATCTTCAGCCCTCACCTGGAGAAGGCAACAATATTTCCCCCCAACAGGCACTAAGGGGAAATGTATTTTAACTCAGAACACTTTTTACCTCAGAACAGCAACAGCAAACTGTTTAGAATGTTAGAGGCAAAGGCCAATAAGGCCGCATATACAAACAACCTCAGTGTTCCGAGGCAAAGGCCAATCAGGCCACATATACAAATGACCTATGTGTTCTGACTGGCTATGGGGGGAGAGAAACAGCAAACTGTTTATAATGTTGGAGGCCGGACTCAGGCAACGCAGCCAGTGGATAGGGAGACCCTCTGAGTGACAGATCAGGGAGCCAACTTGGGAGCGTGTTGGAATGTTCAGGGGAGTCCATGACCAAACCAGAATGATATATAAGGAGAGATGGGAAGTTTGGAGATGTTCACTAAGGAGGGCAGCACACAACAGCCAATCTGTTATGTTCAGAAATGGGGCGAAATTCTTGAGTCATTAGTATTTTAGTAATTTAACTCATGAATATATATGAAGATGACTTATACTGACTGATCCATGTAAATCAATATTACCTGTTGTGACTGGGAGTAGTTCTCGGGATCGCCAGATGAGAAAGGTCTTTCCTAACAACTTTGGGGTCTAAGATGCCAGGGACTTTGTGGCCTCCAATACACAAAGCATGGTCTCTACCAGAGATACAGTCCCTCATCTATGTCACATGCTATGAAAAATGTAGATTTGTTATATAAAGAGATCACTTTTAGAAACTTTGTTATTAACCACAGACACTTTATATTGTTTGTGAACATCATAGCAATTCTAACAATTTGTAAATACTTACTCTGTGTTTGCATGTGTACCAAAAAGCAAGAGTACAAAAAAGATGTACAACCATCTGCCATCCCACTATTGTGCTATTGGAACACTTGCTGCCTCATTTTTCCATGTTTTATAAATTCTGCAAAAGTAGTGGGTCAATTCTGCCAGCCAGATGGAGGTCATTATCTTATTGAACATTCCTTTTATGATCTATAAAATCAGCCTTTAAAATTCTTAATTGCCTAATTTATTGTACAGATTGTTTTCTTTATTTATGTGGTAAGGCCGCAACCGTTTGCAGAAGGAATATACTCAGTATATTGGGCAGTTACTTATTATAATCCCCATTGACCTTAGGGAGGTATACTAGCAACCAGGTCTTCTGCTTTCTTCAGGGCCTGTGTGCCTACTGTTACTCAACAAGTACTCTGAGCTGCCAATTGGCTAGGGGGGGGGGGGACTGTCCTGACTTGCCCTTTTGCCTTTAACAGCAGCTTGCCCTGCAGAAATAAACAAGCAAAGTTTTTGTGAGAAGGAAATAAACATTATCACTTGGTAATACTGGCAGATCAAACCATTGTTAATGGCATAGCTGCAAGAGCTTGTTTTAAAACATCAGCAGCCCATTTGTGGCACTGAACCTCTGGTGGCAGGCCCTACCCATCGCGGTTTCTATGCATTCTAGCTGACAGTATGATCTGGAGCTTAGGCTGCCCACATTTCTGTTTTCATTGTTTTTAAATATATTTTTACACTAATATTTCAAGCATATATTTTTGCAAGGTTCTCTCCTCAGACACCATGAAATGGACTTGATCTTTACTACATATGTTTTCTCTCCTATATTGATATGTCCACACACCAAAACAGGGAACTCAAGGACAAAAAGAAGTTACATTGCATGATGCTGAACATACTCATGTATGCAGAAAGGGTAGTATTTTGCACCCCAGCATTAAATACTGTGGGAATGCTGAGTGGAGTTGTGCTGAGAAAGTGCTGATAGCCTGAGGGAAGGTGAGAAGTTTCTGTGTGAGCAGCCTGAAGGACAGAGACAAAGAGAAACACCTGATGTTTCCCTAATTGTTAAAGCACACTGGACTCTCTTTCACTTCTATCACAGTTTTACATCTCCACCCTAAACATTTCTCCTTGCACGTGACATTGCTAAGAAGTGCTTCCAACACTAATGCCACATTGCTTTGCCACACTGGAGACATCTATTGCTGATGGAGCAAGTCATAGATAAAGGTGCTAGCAAGGTGAGCCTTGTATAGGTAGGTAAATGAGGTTGATGAGGTCAAATCTAAGGTCACAGTCTGAAGGATGATTTCTTGGAAATAGCTTCAGCAGAAACCATTGAGATTGTTCCCAATGACATGCATTTAGGATTGCAGCGTAAGGCAAGTCCAGGACTCCTCAGCTGTTGTCTCATACTGGCTGACACAAGCACAGATTCACCCACTACATTCCCCCAAGGAGTGTTTCAGAGGCGACACTGGGATTTGATTTCAGATGCACATTCAATCAGAATGTGGTTGCACCAGAATTTGGCAGTCTTTCCAATGTGCAGTGTTACTGCACACTATAAACTATACAGACATATGGCATATAAAGATGGAGGAGATGAATCGTTATATCACAAAGATGGACAGATAGCTCATTTTCTCCTCATTCTGTGTTTTCAGCTTATATTACTAGATATCCTCAGAGAGAGAGAAAATGCAAGCTGTAGTTGTAATGTACATATTTCATATCAACTATCCAGCAATAATTGAATAGTTCTTTATAGGCACCACTGAGACTAACATTCACAGGCAAAATGCAATCTAGGGGGGAAAGGGAATTCTGTACATCACATACAAAACCCCACTAAGTTTATATTTGCATGAAAGCTCCCCGTGTGTACAGTTCTACATTTTAGCACTATATGCAATGAGAAAGAAGATTTTTTAAACACCTATGGAAAACTCAGGTATCCTTTTGTCCTGTGACATCATGGAGGAATTTCACATTACCCTTTTTAACCCATTTTGAAGCCATTTTTGATCTGTCGTGGAGTAGACCGGTATAGGGCTGCCATTTCACACATGGCTTTCCCCTTCCGGTAAAGAGCTGGATCTGAAGCGGTTTGCCATTTCAGACTGCACCACTTTTCCCCACTTCCCCCCCGCCGTTTTTCGCCTGTGCGGGCAATCTCCGGCTTTAAAAAAAACAAAAACGTTAGCTTTAGAGCACTATAGCACTATAGTGCTATAACACAACACTCCAGGCATTCCAATGGGGTTGGTATAATGCTGTTGCATTATAGCATTATAGCGCTATAAAGTGAACGTTAAAAAAAAAAGCCGGAGATCGCCCATGCGGGCGAAAAACGGCGGGGAAAAGCGCATTGGAACTGGGAGAGGAAACTGAAGACTACTTAGAAGCGGTTGACAGGTAAAACGCTTCAGCCCCATTTCCTAAACGGGACAGAAGCATTTGTGTGTGAAATTACAAATATATTCCGGTAGGGAACCGGTTCTAAAACGGTTCTGTCTGAAATGACAGACCAGAAACCGTTTGGGAACCGTTCCTCTTCTGGATTATATCGTCTGTCTGAAATTCCTCATTAACTAAGCCATTCAGAATGCACAGGTCATGTGTCCATTATAGAATGGACAGGCTAGGGAGGAATCAGTGTGGATTGAATACCTAGCATGTGTCGATTTATGGGGATTAAATGCACTGAACAGGCTCCTTCAAGGCTCTCAAAACACAATCGACAACCAAGACCAGAGTTTTCTTGGTGGTGGCCCCGCTCTGGTGGAATGAACTCCCAGAGGAGATCAGGGCACTGTGGGACATTTTACAGTTCCACGGGGCCTGTAAAACAAAGCTCTTCCACCAGGCTTTCGGGGGTTGCCACCATCAACAATAGCTAAAAACAGAATGAGAGAGGGCCCTGGATTCCTAGAATTTTCACCAACAGCCCAAAGGACATCAATCTCTGCAAGGATAATTAAAAATGAAGACATCAAGCCAACTGTGAGCTAAGAACATTGAACAATGGCTGCCACCACCAAACTGATGACAGTGACAACCAGCACTTTTGTGGTTGAATAGTTTTAATTGTAACTGATGTTTTAATGTAACTTATTTATTTTATGTAACTTACCTGTTTTTATGTAAGCCACCCTGTGCCGGCTTTGGCTGGGAGGGTGGGATAGAAATCCAATAAATAAATAAATAAAGAAATCTATGTTAAAACTTTGCTGATTAAATCATGGACTTGAAAAGAAACTCCATGAAATCTTGACGTTCATTTGGAAATACTCTGTTAAAGAGGAGTAGAGTTTCTTGCAAGAAACTTTGCACATGCAAATTACAGTGTTTCATAGACTACAAGCAGTGTTTTTTCAAATGTTGTGAACTTCTTCCACTATGCATAATAATCTCCCACATATTCATGGACCAACCATTTGCTTGGTTGGTGTGTAAAATGGCACTGTACATCCAGGTGCTGCATGTGAGAATCTGCAGATAAGGATATTACATGTAATAAGATATGCTATCTGTTTCCCTCAGCCAGGTCCATAGCTAGTGCAGGGCCCAAGGGCCCCCCCGATTTTTATGGGCCCCTCCCCCAATCTTTGGCTCCCCCCTGGCCCCCTGGCCCCCGATCAATCGCCACACAGTGTCAGGTCCCCACAGCCACAACAAAGTACACACTTATAGAAAGATTTTACTTTTATTTGAAGCTGAAGATGCATTGACAGGATCACTGTTAGGAATGACGAGGACTCAAAGGGCATGACAGGTTATAGTGCATTCAAACAAGCAAGGCCCAATTACAGGAGTTCCCGCGCGTGCCATTAGGCCTGGGAGCAAATGGTACTATACAGCATAAACAGATATTCTTTCCACGACACCTCCGTGAGATAATCCAAGCAACTATCCAGCAGCAAACCACCTGTGGCCTTGAGAGATACATGTTACTGCGATGAAGCAATTAAGCGCATAAACAGGAATGCATAGAAAACGAAAGTAGAAACAATTGGCACCTTGCTGACACACAGTCAGAAGAAGAGCAGAGGAAGGCTTGGGCTCAGGCCCGTAGCTATATTGAAGCATTCTGGGGCCCGGCCCCCTTACTTTCTACTAAGGCCCCACAACTTCCCCACCTGTCAGCAGCCCCACAGGCTCCATCCTGGGCTGGCATCCGAATCAGGCAGAACCAATTTCAGCAGGCAGAAAGACTCCCGCATGTCGATTTCGGCAGTAGGAGCGGATTGGGGGGTCTTTCCACCAGCTGAATGTCAATTTCGGCCCCATTATAACCTATGGGCCATTGAAGCCAATAGTGAAAACATAGGGTATATTCAAGGGGGCTGGAGGGGAGGTGGTTTGAGGGAGAGGCTCCAAACTTGCAGGGTAGCTTCTGAAGCCCCTCCCCAAGATACCCACCAAGTTTCAAGAACATTGGACCAGGGTTAGTAACATTTTTCCCCACCATAGAGAATAATGGAGGGGATGGGGAAAACTGTTTGGGGGCCCATAGAATTGGACCCCCTCGTCCAATGTTCTTAAAACTTGGTGGGTATCTTGGGGAGAGGCTCCAGACACTACCCTGCATGTTTGGAGCCTCTCCCTCAAACCACCTCCCCTCCAGCCCCCTAGAATATACCCTATGTTTTCACCAATGTTCTTAAAATCTGGTGTCCCATATTTCATCAGAACTGGGTATTCAGGCAGGACGACTAATGTGGCAGAGGGGGGGAGAGAAGGAGAGGTGCAGCCTTCTTCTTTCCCGGGGTGGGGGGAGTTGTCCTGGCCACAAAGTGGGGATGTAGCGAAAGGGCGGGGGGATGTCTTTTGACAGGGGCCGAGGGGTGTGTGGGTGATGCCGTGCGCAGCAACTTGTAGGTGCGGGGTCTGAAGTCAGCTGCGAGGATGCTGTGAGAGGGACTGGGAAGGTTGAAGGAACTAGCTGTGGGGAAGGGAGGGGGCTGGTTCACGAGCAGCTCAGCCAGCCCTTCCGCGGCCCTTTGCTTGCCCCCTCCTGCAGGCACTGCCCGGAGAGGTCCGCCTGCCACCCCCTCCCCTTCCCCCCCATAGCTCTCCCCAGAGACCCGAGCACGTGGGTGTGGCCAGCCAAGTCCCCCCCCCCGGATCGTGCCAGAAGCAGCACGTGAGGAGCAAGGAGGAGGGGGAAAGGGAGAGGACGTTTGAAATGCCCACTGCCTGCCCCATTCAGGCCTTTGATGCTGGCAAGCCTTTAGCCCGCAGAAGTGTGCAGCCCAAGGCGGGCAGCCCTGATCCCATTAAGGCATGAATGGACTGTCACCTTCAGCTGTTCTCAACGCCGCCCCCCCCGCCGTCTTTTTCACTTTAGGAACTGTAATGTATCAAGCTCCGACCGCGTGCGTGGCTTGGTCACCACACGGTCATGCGAAGCGCCCAAGCTTTACTCTCAGGAACAGTGGGCCAAGCGGATCCTAGCCCGCTCCAATCGGAGGGCTAGGGTCCAGGCCGAGAGCCTATGGAACTCTCGGCCACTGTAAATAACCTATAACTTTTGTGGGGGGGGGTGTTTTGGGAGTGGGTTGTTTGCCTTTATAAACCGGCCTGCGAGCCGGTAGTTCTTGTCTTGTTCCAAGATGAAATAAAGTATGAGAGCTGAAATCGCTAGTAAGTCTCAGTACTTTTCAGGAACACAAAGCTTTCTCTCTTCCAAAAATCTTATTAACCAGCTTTATTTCTCCAGATGGCAGGCCCCCTGAGAAAAACATTGGCCCCCCGAGAAAAAAGCTGTTAGCTACAGGGCTGCCCTCAGCCTTCATTCTCTTGCCTGGCAACAGGGTTTGTCTGCCTGCTCTAGACACTGACTCAAAGGACGGGAGCTGAGTACATCCTTTCTCCCCTGTTGCTTGCAGTTTCCATGTATGCTCTTATTAAAGAAGCCAGAAGTACAGAAGGTCCCAGAGCAACTACTTGTCTTCCAGAAGTAGTAGCAGATAATACTGAGAGTCCCAGTATTAATGACTCATGTTAGATCGCGCTAACAAAGGACTCGTACAGTGATTCAGCAAGTGATTCAGCTTTATTGGAAGTAACGAGCAAGCACTAACTCAGTAAGAAACCAGAACAGAAAACAGTGGGAGCTTATGCTCCTTTTAAACATAACCGGGCTAATGTAGCCACGCCTATTTACAAATAACAACCAATGAGATTGCTAGAATAAAGACCAATGGGAGTCTTTCCCTCCTAGGGAATGGTATCGTTCTGATTGGTCGCTGTTACGAAGCGACCAATAGGAAGTTCGCTCAGAGGAGCCCTGGTCTGGCTCGAAGCTTAACATGGGAGTCCTATGAGGTGATTCATGTAATCATTTCAATACATTACAATTCCTCCCCCCTAAGTTAAGCCATCATCCCAATTGTTTTATTATTTACAAACATGCAATCAACCTTTGTACATCAGTTATTCCAACAGTATTTACACTCATAGTCCTTCAGATAAGTCGGCATTTGCCGCGAACGCTGGGACCTGCGGAGCGGTGCAGGCTCCACGGGCAGACAAGGTTGTGGGTCAGAGTGGGGTCCACTACAGCCTGGATCAGGCACAGACTCGACTGGGATTTCAGCCCCGCACACAGGGTTCTGCCCTGACTCGGGGACAGTACCGGGCCTTTCGGTACTCACCGCCTGCTCTGGGGGTGTCCACTCGACATCAGGGGATTCAGCCGTCGGAGAGTCAGCGCTGTCCCTAGCCCAACGTCTCCTTAACTGATCTATGTGGCGCCGCCATATTCGACCGTCAGCTAACTGCACCACATACATGCGAGTACCCACAGAGTCGGATATAACCCCAGGAAGCCACAAGTGCCCGTTTGCATAATTTCGTGCGAAAACCTTGTCCCCTTTTTCAAACATGCGCACCTTCGGTTGCGCAGTGGTACGCTCGGACTGATCTTCTGATAGGTCTGGGTGCATACGGTTCAAACGGGTCGTGAGTCTCCGCCCCATTAACAATTCGGCCGGACTACGGCCTGTAGCACTACAGGGGGTGGTGTGCTGCAGCAAAAGAAAGGAGCCCAGCCTCTGGCTCCAGTCCCCTTCGTCCATTTTACCCAGGGCCTCTTTGGCCGTCCTGACCATCCGTTCGGCTTGGCCATTAGATGCCGGATGGAAAGGGGCCGAAGTCATTTGGCGTATGCCATTACTCGTGAGGAAGAGCCTAAATTCCTCAGACACAAATTGAGGCCCGTTGTCACTGACGATGACGTCAGGCAACCCGTGGGTGGCAAAAAGTCGGCGGAGCGCATGGATCACAGCAAGTGATGTGGTCGATTTCATATGCACGACCTCCAGCCATTTGGACATAGCGTCCACCACAATTAGGAACATTTGCCCTTGGAGAGGGCCAGCAAAATCTATATGCAATCTGGCCCAGGGTTTACCAGATGACTCCCAGCCTTGGGGTGTAGCTTGTGGGGGATCGGGTCTGACTTGCTGGCATTTGGGACACCCTCGTACCCATTCTTCGATCTCTTTGTCCAGCCCCGGCCACCAGACATACCCTCTGGCCAACGCTTTGGTGTGTACCATACCGGGGTGACCCTCGTGCAGCGACTCTAACACTCTCGTCCTGAGTTTGTCAGGAACCACCACCCTGTTCCCCCATAATACACAGCCCTTAGAAATGGATAGTTCATTTTGACGGCTTTTGTAAGGGCCGAACTCCGGTTCAACGCTTCCAACCGGCCACCCCCTCCAAACCCAGTTTAATACTCGGGACAGCACGCTATCCTTGGCCGTGTGTGCTGCAATGTCCCTGGATGATACCGGGGGTCGAGGAAGCTCCTCAATTGCCAAGACCTCACAGGCGGGGGCAGGGTCTGCGCCAATGTCCGGCACCGGGCACCGGCTGAGGGCATCCGCATGCCCAATCGCTTTCCCAGGCCGGTGCTCTAAGTCAAAATCATAAGCCTGCAAAAATATCGCCCATCTAAGCATGCGTGGGGACATGATGTTTGGCAATTGCTTATCGGGCGCAAAAATCCCCAGTAGCGGCTTGTGGTCAGTGACCAGCAAAAATCGTCTGCCAAAAATAAAATCATGGAACTTTTTGACAGCCGCTACCAACGCCAGACCCTCCTTGTCTATCTGGGCATAGTTCCGCTCTGCCGCAGATAGTGATCTAGAATAAAAAGCGATAGGCGCTTCGCTCCCATCAGGCATCAGATGGCTTAAAACTGCGCCTACTCCAAACGGTGAAGCGTCAGCAGCTAACACCAGGAGCTTGTGTTCATCATAATGCGTGAGTACGGCATTAGATGTCAGCAGCTCCTTGACTCCCACAAAAGCCTTTTCCTCGGCCTGCCCCCACTTCCATTTTGCCTCCTTGTGCAAAAGCGCGTGCAAAGGGGCCGCCACTGATGCCTTATGCGGTAAAAACGCATGATAAAAATTCAGGAGTCCTAAAAAGGATTGGAGCTCCTTCTTACTCACCGGCCTGGGGGCGTTTTGGATTGCAGATACCTTCTCATCCGTGGGGTGGACTCCCTCTGCGTCAATGCGAAACCCCAGGAAGTCCACACTTTCCACCCCGAGCGTGCATTTTGAGCGCTTAACTCTGAGGCCGGCATTTTGAAAACGCCTGAGGACCTCTTTAACCCGGTCCAGTAGTTCCTGTTCAGACCCGCCCGCAATCAGCACGTCGTCAAAATAGGGCACTGTGCCAGGTACCCCCCTTAGTAGACGTTCCATGAGGCCCTGAAAAATCCCAGGTGCTACGTTGACCCCGAATTGCAGCCTGTTCACTTTAAAAGCCCCTTGGTGGGTTACAATTGTTTGGGCCTCGGCAGCCTCCGGGGTGACAGGCAACTGCTGGTATGCCTGGGCCAGGTCAAATTTGGCGAAAATCTTGCCACCCCCCAGGGAAGCCAAAATGTGGCTTATTACCGGGACCGGGTACGAATGTTGCTGCAGCGCCTTGTTAATCGTACATTTGTAATCGGCGCATAGTCGTATGGACCCATCTGATTTGACAGGGGTTACGATCGGGGTCTCCCATTTGCTGTATGGTACTGGCTCTAAAACCCCTTGCTCAACTAGTTTGTCAATCTCTTTTTCCACCTTATGTTTGAGAGACACAGGTACTTTCCGATACTTCAACCTAATAGGTTTGACTGACGGATCTAAGTCAAACGCAACCGGGGGGCCCTTGTACCTTCCCAACCCTTCGGCAAATACATCAGGGAACAGGTCGTACAGCATGCCCCATTTATTTTCAGACATCCTGTTAATCCCAGAAATACCGATGCCCAATGGCTCAAACCAATCTAACCCTAGCAGGTTAACCCGGTCTCCCTCTGCAATCAGGAATGACAGTTTAACACATTTCCCCTTATACTCAACAGTAACAGAGTCCCGTCCGGCCAAGGGAATTCGGTTGCCCTGGAAGTCGGACACTCTGGTTCCCGCAGGCTGGAGCCGCCGCCGGCTTCGGTTCGGGAACAACTGGCGCCAGGACGCGGCAGAAATCACCGTCACGGACGATCCTGAGTCCACCTCCATTGTACAGGGTCGGCCGTCGAGGAGTGGAGTCACGGTGATCTTGCCCTGGCTGCTGGTGCGATTTACGGCCGATGCGCTCGACAAGGTCGCCGTCAACTGGCAGCTTGCTTCCGATGCTGAGGAACGGGTCTTGCCTTGGGTGCTGACTGGAGTGCCCCTCTGCGCTGACCGGTTGTTAGTTGAGGGATCCTTCTTCGCTGATCTGCAGACTCTGGCCAGATGACCACGCCGCCCACACGCTCTGCAGTCGACATCACGAGCCCAACAGGAGCCGCGCTGGTGCTTCCCGCCACAACCGGAGCAAGGCTTGACGTTGGTAGTCTTCGCTGGGGTCCGCTTGCCTCGAACCGCGTTGACGTCATCATCCGCGTCTTCGCCCTCGCTGTCTCGTTGAGCGTGTATACTGGGCTCTGCCACCCGCTGGCGGACCTCCTTCGTGGACTTCTCCGCTGCTTCCGCGGCCACGGCCTCTTCGTAGGCCACTGCCCAGGTCAGGGTGGTGCGGGCGAACAGCCTCTGTTGCAGCCTTTCATCTTTGAGACCGCAGACGAGACGGTCTCTGAGGGCTTCCTCCACGTTGTGGAAATTACATGGCCGTGCGGCTTTGCGAAGGGCCGCCACGAAATCTGCGATGGTCTCGCCTCCGGCCTGGTTCCGCTTGTAAAAAGCGTGCCGGCAGGCGATCTCCGACGGTTGTGGAGAATAGTGAGCCTTAAGCTTCTCCGTGATGTCAGCGTAGGTGACAGTCTTTATATCAGTTGGGGCCACCAACGACCTGGCTATGTCGAAGGTCCCCTTCCCGCAGGAACTCAGGAGGCATGCTCGTTTCTTCGCCTCATCGGTGATGTCGTGGGTCTCCAGATGGAACTCGAACCTGGACAGGTAGGAGTCCCAGTCTTCTGAGGAGGGTTCGAAGCACTCGAACTTCTGGCTTCCAGCCATCGGGGGAGACTTGGGCACCGGAGCTGGTGGCGCCTCCGCCGGATCGGCTGCTGTGCTCTGCCCGCTTTCTTCCGAGTCCGAAGTGTGGATGTCCGCAGGGCTGCCTACCTGCTCTAACATCCCATCCTCGTCGCCAATTGTTAGATCGCGCTAACAAAGGACTCGTACAGTGATTCAGCAAGTGATTCAGCTTTATTGGAAGTAACGAGCAAGCACTAACTCAGTAAGAAACCAGAACAGAAAACAGTGGGAGCTTATGCTCCTTTTAAACATAACCGGGCTAATGTAGCCACGCCTATTTACAAATAACAACCAATGAGATTGCTAGAATAAAGACCAATGGGAGTCTTTCCCTCCTAGGGAATGGTATCGTTCTGATTGGTCGCTGTTACGAAGCGACCAATAGGAAGTTCGCTCAGAGGAGCCCTGGTCTGGCTCGAAGCTTAACATGGGAGTCCTATGAGGTGATTCATGTAATCATTTCAATACATTACAACTCAAGTGTAGGTCTTTTGTGTAGCTGGAGTTCTGTGATACATGACCCTTTCCTGCCATAGTGATACTGAACTGATAAGACTGCAAACAGACCATTTTAAAACTAGCATGTCTAGATTAATTGGTTGTCTGTTTAGTTTATCTTTCCTGAGCAACAAAAAATTACACACGTTGAAAATAATTAAAAATGCAAACAATCAATGACTTGTTTCGTAGTCACTGTATACAATCCTCATATGAACAACGAATATTATAAACACCATGTTTATTTATATATTATTTTAGCACTGAGGGCAGGAAAACAGAGTAAGAAGCCATTTTTTTCTGGCCAATACCAGTAGATGATGCTCTTTTCTGTAGTCTTCATGCTAGCTGGTCTTTTGTAACATGTCAGCATTACTGTCCACTGTAAATTTCTGTTCAAAGTCACAGCTCAAAATGGCTTTGGATTTTAGAAGGGTATCTGAAAGTATCCTAACCTATATGTAGAAATGGAATTGAATGACTCCTGGAATGCAGGCGGGGTATAAATTTAAATATAAATAAATAAATATAAATAAACAACTGCATAATATATCTTAGCAAGTAGAGACCCACAAGAAACTTGCCGGATGGTTATTCCATTCCTCACGCCTTTGCTTCCTCCCCTCTCCCCCTACCTCTCTCACACTCTTTCTCCCTTCTGCCCCCCCCTTCTTACTATCCATCTCTTCTCCATGCACATTACTTCCTCTCTCTTTCTGACCCATCATCATTGTCTTTGTTTTTAGACTATGCTTTGGTACTTAATAACAACTGCAAGAATGGTGTACGCACAATGCTGGAAGCAAGAGAGAATACCAGAAATAGATGAATGGTTACGTAAAGTTCTGTTCATGGCAGAAATGGACAAAATTATGAGAAAATTGAACAACAAAGAAGACCAAGAATTTTTTGAAGAATGGAATGACTTTAAAATGTATTTAGAGAAAAACTGGGATGTAAAACAAAATTTATTATGTTTAGAACAATATTAAGTTAAAATGTGTTATCTTGAGATATACTGGAGTGAAAGAGAACAAGGGTGACACATTGCGGGAAGCCACTGGAGGGAAGGGCGGGAAGAAAAAAGGTTTTGGTTAAATGGAAAATATTTTGAACATGTTATTACTTCCAAGAAAAATAAAAGTTTTTTTAACCAAAAAAAAAATCATTGTCTTTGTTTTTCTGCCTCCCTACCTCATCACACTTTCTCTCTTTCTACCCCCCACCTTATCACTCTCTCTTTCTGCCCCCATCACTCTCCCAGCCTCCTGCCTGCTTCCTCCCTGACCCTGCACAGCAGGAGCAGCAGCAGTACTCCCAGCCATCCACCTGTTTCCTCTCCCCCATGGCAGCAGTGGCAGTGCTCCCAGCTACAGAGATCAATTCACCTTAGGGCTGCCAGCTCCAGGTTGGGAGATTCCTGAAGATTTACCCAGCTGAGGCCTCTCCCTTCCCCAAACCCAGCCCTCCTTAGAGTCCACCTCAAAACCTCTAGGAATTCTCCAGCCTGGCACTGGCATGATCTCCCATTGTATCCTATGGCCCCATAGGGTACAATGGAGTGATCGTGCCACTGCTGTGGTGCAACTCCAGAAAGAAGGGGTTTAAACTTTAAAACCCTTCTCTCTTTGCTTCCTCACTGGGAGCTGGGGGCAGGGCTTGCCGCTGTCGCCATATGTGCCCACTCCTGGGCTTGTTACTGCCGGAATGCTTTTCTGGCACATTCCAGCTCCTAATGACCCCTGGGCCTCATACTTTAGAAGTGGTGGAAGAAAATTCTTCTGAGCTGTGGATTTACAGCCTTTAAGTCCTAGGCTTCGGAGTTATAGTGAGAATTCAGAAGACCTGGACCAAGAAAGGTTCATGGGAATTTTGTACATCCTTTAAATACACACTCCAGGCCTGATTTTTGGGACAAATAGCCCTACAAACAGTGCCCACTGCCCTTAAAGCAGTAAATACACTAACAAATGAGCTGCCTGGGTTGCTGCCCTCAGATTATGCTGTCTCCGTTTCATAATCTGTATGTTCAGTAGTCATCCAAGAAAGCTAAGGCCCTATCAGGGACAGTGCAACTTGAAACCTAGTTGTGGGTTCACTCACATATAGTGAGGATTGTATCACTGGATATCGGCAGAGCCGAATGAGTAGGGCTGCCAACCTCCAAGTGGTGCCTGGAGATCTCCTGGGATTACAACTGATCTCCAGGCAACAGAGATCAGTTCACCTGGGGAAAATGGCTGCTTTGGAAGGTGGACTCAATGGCATTATACACCACTGAAGTCCCTCCCCTCCCCAAAACCCACCCTCCACAGGCTCCAGCCCCCCAATCTCCAGGTATTTCCCAACTCAGAGCTGGCAACCCAATGAATGACTGCTCACCTCTTTCTATATGAGGCTCAAAGAACTTCTTGCTGCCATTTGTAATGTACAAGTCAAACCTTCAGTGTCCAGAATGCTTATTTGATACCTCTCTTCAGCATCAACACAAAAATATTAACAAAACTAGCAGAAGAGAGCCTCAACATTGATTTACGATGACAGCATTCTAAGATTCATGACAACATTCTGAGCTCTGTTTCTTCATAGAAATAATGATTCTAAGTGTACTCTGATTTTTTCCAGACTTGATAACTTTGTGCATTCCACGGTGTCATTTCATTTATCTACTATTGGATGCTGTGCCATTGTCTTTGTTGTAGCCCTCAATTATCTCATCAGCACTGGGCTATATTTGGAAGGAATTTGGAGTTACTGTTCCTCACTGTACCTCACTCTTCAAAGAGAGTGTGGGAAAACTGCCATCTCCTCTTTGACTGTGCCAAGTTCATTAGACTCCAAAATAGGAAACACTTGTCTGTGAAGCAGCAGGGCAGATCTTAAGCCCAATGGAGTTTTCCCCAGTTCTAAAGTCAATCTAACCCAATATATGGTTAGCTATAGCTGATGGGAACATATTTATTTCAAAACAGCTACATTGACTGCCAGTTTCTTTCCAAGTTCAATTAAAATTGTGACCTTTATAGCTCTTCAGAACATAGGACCCTCAAATTTAAAGGCCATCTTTTCCTATATGTCCCTGTGCAGCAATTGTGTCCGCCTGCTAGTTCTTCCCGGCTTAGAATAGCATGCCTGGCATCAGTTAGAGCCTATGATTTTTCCATTATAGCTCCTACCCTATGGAATGGACTTCCTGAGGAGGTGAATGAGGCACAGGAAGTACCGGAGGGATCTCTGTTTGCTAGGACTTTTAATGGGCTTAAACTGGAGACATTTTTAGGGAAGAGGTTACATGGTGTACATTGTGTATGTGTGTTTGTGTGGTTGCCCGGAAGTCATGGTTGACTTCTGGCAACCCCTACTGGGGGCTTGGTCATTTTCCAGAGAGCCTGCCTCTGTGATTAGCCTGCCTCTGTGTCCCACCTCTGGTATTCTTAGGAGGTCACCCTTCCAAGTCGGCCCTGCTTAGCTTCTGAGATTTGATGAGATCAGGCTGCCTGGGCTATCTAGGTCAGGTCCGTTTTTTTTTTTAAAAAAATTTCTAAGTCACCTTGAGTCATGGGAAAGATGGGTATAAATATTTAAATAAATAAATAAATAAATAACAGATGAGTATTAAAATTCTCTCCCTCATATTTACAGGTGATCAGTCAGGTTTTATGGTAGAGAAAGAAATAGTAACAAAGCAGCTTTTAGTATGTTTGAGGGCAAAATCAGATGTTTTTAAAGCAGGTGCTTGAAAGGTGAGCCAAACCAGAGAAGTAATATGGGAAGGGTTCGCTTAATCCTTTCTCTCCAAATGTTTTCTCACTCCAACACCACCACCACCCCTTGAGGTTCTAAATGTGCATAAATGCACATTTGTAATTGCACAGGACAAATGCTGCAGGGAGGGAGCAGGCCTTTTCCTCTGACTCTTCTCTGATCTTGATAGCACATCTGGAAGCTGTTTTTCCTGTTTCGAAGGGACATGGGACAATGTTACAGGTATCTACATGCCACTTAGTTAAGGAAAGATATTTCTACTACTTAGGCTTTCTTCAGCACAAAGATAGCATTTGGCTAAGTTTGAGCGTATGCTGAAAGATCTTAAAAGGTTTGGAATACAGAAGAATGTTATTAAACAGGTCTCTCTCTCTGCTATGGAAAACCAGGTGTTAGGGTCAGGATGAATGGTGACACAGTTTTAAAGATTCAAGGTGGTTCAATACAAGGCAAGGTTTTCCTGTATACTGTATATAATCACCTAAGCTTCTTGCAAATGTGTGTTGGGATGATATAAAAATGAAGGGTGAAAAGGCTAAGCTCGATATAGCAGAGAGGAACACATGAAGCAGCAGAATGGGAGTCAATTTACGGCACACCATGGGCCAATGGAAAGGAGGGAGGTTCCTGCACACCAATGTTCCCTCTATGCTGTGAAGTCTTGTGAGCAAAAATTCTACTTTGTGAGCTTCTGGCATTAAAGTTGTGAGCGAGCGATTTGGCTACTGCATAAATTAGTTTGCTCTGTAGCCATCTTTCCTGAGCTAAGACAAGAATGTGTGAGCCGGAGGCTAAAAACCTGTGAGCTAACTCACACTAACTCAGCTTAGAGGGAACACTGCTGCACACACACACACACACCTGCTCTTTGATAGCCATTTTTGTACCAGTGAGGACCGCAGACTGGAAATAACCTCTCCTGGGTAGAAAACGGATTTAAAATAGTCTTGAGGTGAAAAAGTACCCACAGGAAGAGGATTCCGCTCTCGCCTTCCTGTCAAATCACGCTGCACTTTAACTCTCATAAATATACTTTAATAGGAATTGACAAGTCCCAGGCTGGGTCCTGTGCTATCATCTCAATGGGCACCTAAATATAGTCACAAAGAAAGAACTCTCTTTCTGTCAGCCTCAACTGTAACAGAATTTGTAACATTTTTATTTAGACTGTTCATATGCCACGTGATTTCCACAGACACAAGGCAGCTAACAGTGCATCAATGCGTTGCAAGGACACAAACATAACAGTATAGCTAGCCAGATTAAAAATGAACACAATTAAAATACAGCAAAATCTGCCAAAACACTTTAACTTCCACCAAAACGATGTCTTAAAGAACCCTGTCTTACATGCTTTCCTGAATATAGCAAGTGAAGGGGTCCTTCGCACCCATTCTGGTAGGCCATTCTAAAGAACTGGGCCCACTAAAGGAAAAGCCTGTGACCCAGCTGTTTCCATAGAGATGGTACTAAGATAGGGCATTCACTATAAGGAGAATTCGGCCCCACTGGCTGATGGTGCAGCCATACAGCCGGGGGCCGCCTTTGCCTCCTTCGAAGGAGGAAGTTCAGGTATGTGGGACTGGCCACGTACCTGTAGAGGGGGTGGAGCTGGCATTTACCGGCCGACTCTCTATTCACCGCCCTCACTGGATGCATCCGAATGCACCTGCAGCTCAGAGTTGAGCCACAGACCATCCCTCCAGAATGACACCCCATTAAAGGACCCTAAAAATTTCTTCCAGACCAAAAGGTCAGCCCGCATGGAGGCTGTAACATGCGTTTTGTGGTGCAGAAGGTGAAGGCCAGCCATGGCATCGCAAAGCCGGTGCAAAACTGCCCGCCCGGGAGCGACCACCTTGCAGGCGAAGTTAAGATGCCTGACCAACTCCTGTACCTCGAACAGAGTCACCTTAAGCCTGGCCAGGAAATTGTCGACCCTAGCAAGCAAGTCTTGGACCTTGGTCTCTGGTAAGCGGGAAAGCTGGGCCACGGTGTCAAGCTCAACACCCAGAAAGGTCATCCTGGAGGAAGGGCCTCTGTCTTCTCATGGGCCAAGGGTACCCCCAAATCAGCTGCCAGTCCTAAGAAAGTATTGAGAAGCAGCCCACAGTGGCCAGAACCAGCCGGACCCACAAAAAGGAAATTGTAATGTATCCATCTCAGACCGCGTGCGTGGCCATTTCACCACGCGGTCATGTGAAGCGACCGAGCTTCGCTCTCAGTAACAATGGGACAAGTGGATCCTAGCCGGCACCTATCGGCAGGCTAGGCTCCCAGCCGAGAGCCTATGGAACTCTTGGCCATTGTAAATAGCCAATCACTTGTGTGTGGGTGTGTTTAGGGTACGGGGTTTTGCAAATATAAACCAGCCTGCGAGCTGGGTACTCTCGTCTTGTTCTGAGCTGAAATACAGTATGAGAGCTGAAATCACTAGTAAGTCTCAGTACTTTTCAGAAATCATCCAGATAATGAGCTACATCGGGCAACCCCGACCGCTCGCGAACTGCCCACTTCAGAAAGGAGCTAAAGTGCTCAAAGGCAGCACAAGAATTAGAGCATCCCATTGGCAAGGCCCTGTCCATGTAAAACAGGTGTTCAAAACAAAACCCCAGCAGTTCAAAATCATCCGGATGTACTGGGAGCAGGCGAAAGGCAGACTTAATGTTGCATTAAGCAAGCTCCGCACCAGGGCCACAACGCCGCACAATCTGCAGTCACCTCTTTATTGATTTTTTCCCTAATCACCCCCTCCATTCCCCGAACCAAATGGAGGTTGTTGGCCAAAAAAGCACACCTATCACCCTGAAACAGAATCCAAAAGCCCAATTGAAAACCTTCCAACAGATAGTTGGCATCGACCTGATTAGGATACTTAAGCGGCCATGCCGTGAGTGCCTTCAGTTTTAGGGGGCTGGGGCCCTTTACCAAAAGTTTGGTTGCCCCTCCCCCTCTCCACTTCCTTTGCCCATGCCTTGGCCTGGCCCGAGGGCAGTTGGAGAATGGGTGGGAACCACCACACATG
The DNA here is from genome assembly GCF_001447785.1 of Gekko japonicus. Lineage (NCBI taxonomy): Eukaryota > Metazoa > Chordata > Lepidosauria > Squamata > Gekkonidae > Gekko > Gekko japonicus. The sequence goes on along the minus strand of NW_015162474.1, from coordinate 2,257,021 downwards.
GGGCACTCATGCTTGTATCGGTAAGCCTTCCTGCTACAAGGCTCCTCGAGGTGAGTGGGTGAAGACACGGGCGTCGGCGTTGTTGTGGGAGTTGCAGGAGGTCTTCAGGCTTGGAGGGGGGTCGTGGGGGCTTGCCATTGCCTCTGGTCTGCTGCTTGTTCCTGGCTGCTGGCACAACCAGGTGGGTGCCTGTTCTGATTCTTTCTCCTGGCTTTTCTGTTTGCCGGGGGAGGGGATTGCCTGGGCGGGTGGGTGGGCTGGTGGCATCCTGCTGGGGACTGATGTCTGCCCTTGGCTGGGGATGTACTAAAAGGAAGGACAGGATTGCCCATTGGAAACAATGGGAAACACTTGAAGGCCCATTGGAAATAATGGGAGCCAGGAATGGCAATTGACTTGCATGGGCTCCATTGAAATACATTACAGTACAAGTAGAGTTGCAATAAAAATGCGGAATCGATTTTCCATTAGAGTCTCTGGGCCCAAATAGACTACTCTGGGAATGGAATGAGAGACCATGAAAATGTAAAGTATTTCACTCAACAGTTTGCAAATCCAGTTGCACAGAACTTTCTCTACACCCAGGGTCTCTCCTTCCACTCTGGGGCCTGTCATTCCAGGCCCATAAGCCTCCTGCTACTTCCAGGGACTTACTTTGTTTGGATCATCTTATGCTTGTGAGCAGCTGTTTTCAGCTTTGAATTGTATCAAATCTGACACCAGAAACAGACTAACAGATGACCTGAGTGCTGCATGTGTTGCTCTCAAACGTACAAAGTATGAGCCAAGGTTAGACATTAATTGTTCAAAAGCATGCCAAATGCAAACTTTTACCTTTCAATAAAAAGTTGTTTGTATCATTAAAAACTCTGTTGTGTTTTTCTTTTAAGACAAAATATGTTAATGTATGAGTTCTTTTTTCTAAACCAAAGCCTCAGTATTCAGGTTAAATTGCCGTGTTGGCACTTTGCGATAAATAAGTGGGTTTTGGGTTGCAGTTTGGGCACTCGGTCACTAAAAGGTTCACCATCACTGTTATATATAATGTCCATATACTGAATCAAAGACAGCCCTGTAGGGCTGAGCCTGGGCTAGAACACCTGCATAGATGAAAAATCCTGCTAACCAATTGGCCCAGGTCCTATCCACAGTCCTCCTCCTCAACTTTTCTTTGTCCCTCTCCTCAAGATCCTCCTTATCCTTCTTCTCCAACTCACGATAAAGGAGTGAAAAAACATCGACAAACTCCCCTCTGCATATTTTCTCATGGGTGTCCAGCAACAGGTGATCACCAAGCAACAAGGCTGTGTCACCAGAGGGTGAGTCCTTGGCTGGGACCTGTGAGAAGCTGGCACACCCCAATAGCCCCAAGGAGCACCAGGAGCAGAAGGGCCATAACCAGGATAGCCCCCCCCACATCTGTGATGGAGGGGGCTGCCCCAGTGGTTCCCGGGTGACTGGCCTTCTGATTGGGTGGATGCTGGCATCACCAGGGGCCTGATTTTCCTAGAGTTGTTTTTCCCATACTGGTGGTGGTTTGGGGTGAGGGATTGGTGAACCACAGGGTCCACTTTTGGTGTGACAATCTATCCGTGGTCCACATCATCAACTCCCTCTCCTCCAGGTCTCCATGGGTTATGGGTTTGGTCCGGGCCTTCACGCTGTGGTGTCTTTGGCTTAACATCTTGTTTTTGGCCAGGCATGTGCCCGGGGTAGAGAATGATGTGGCTGACACTCTCTCTCGCAAACAGATGGAGAGGTTTTGTCAGTTGGCCCCGGAAGCCGATCTTCAGCCGGCAAGCATACCCTGGGAGCTATGGCTGCTTGGTGGGCTGGGGCCTGCAGGGCGATAGGCCTTGCCATAGCTCCCAGCACCAGGAAGGCATATGAGAGAGCAGTTCGCCAGTTTGAGGCGTTTAGGTCTGAGGTGGGGTATCAGGTAACCTGGCCCTTACTGGTGGAGCACCTGCTCCACTATTGTGTGGACCTCAAAGGTAAGGGGCTCGCGGTGCACTCTATTAAAGGACGCCTATCTGCTCTGGCTTTCGCCAGCAAGGCGCTTGGTTTTCGGTAAGACACCAATGATTTCAGGTTACAGAAGATGCTTGAGGGTTGGACCCGGGAAGCCGGCCGGCCCGTGGATGTCCGGCAACCCATCTCCCCATCAATCCTGAAAGGACTGAGAAGGGCTTTGGGGGAGGTGTGTGCGTCTGTTTTTGAAACCACCTAGTTCCATGTGGCGGCTTTGGTTGCCTTTTTTTGGGTCTTCCAGGTCAGCGAGTTAGTGACCCAGTCGCGGGCTGACATCTCCGGCCAGACCTTGATGATATCAGATCTCAAGCTGGCATCAGGGCAAGCATATCTCACATTTCTTCGCTCAAAGTTGGATCAGCACCATAAAGGTACGATGCTCACGTTAGGTCCCTGTTCTGACCCAGAGCTGTGCCCAGTCTCTGCCCTGTTAGATTATGTGGCCCTGCATGGTTGGGGCGAGGGGTTGTTGTTCTGCCATGCTGATGGGGCTTCTGTGATGAAACACCATTTCTGGGCAGTTACCACACATGCTTTGGCCTGCCTGGGTCTGTCAGGAATGAAGTTCAGTACCCATTCTTTTCGGATAGGTGCGGCATCCATGGCTGTGGGAATGGGGTACTCCTTCCAGGATATCCAAAGGCTGGGCAGGTGACGTTCCACCGCATATCGGTCATATGTGCGACCGTTTATTTCTTCATAGTGATGTCCCTGGCTAACTGTTGTTTCTCTTGTAGGTGCTGTTGTAGGTGCTGTTGTTCTCACTGAGAGGAGACAGGTTCTCATCTGTGGCCACAGCTTTGTTTTCTGGGCTGCGCTTCATGCACAGAGAACTTCATTCGGGCCTCAGCTGGGTCTCAGCCAATGGGCTACTCAAGAGTAGAGGGGGCATTGGGGCCTTTACTGGCCAGGCCTCATGCCTTTGTTGTTTCAGAATCCTTCAGATCAGGCACCTCATGTGCTGGTTATTCACCCTGGCAGAAATGACCTGGGCATGGTAAGGGGTAAGGCATTGGTGTTGCAGGCCATTGAGGATCTCCGATACATTCGGGCCAGGTGGCCCAGGGTCAGCCATTTGGTCAGCCATGATTCTGCGCAGGGTACACCTTTCAGAGAGGGGTAACAACATTTTCCTGGAGGACGTACGGGAAGTTTTGGGCCTTCCAGTGGTAACTACGGCCTAAGCTGAGGCTCCTGTTTGGGGATAGGAGTTTGGCTGTTGGAGCCTTTGGGTTTGCGGCCCGGGGTGAAGATAGCAGACTGCCGTTGGGAGTGCATGGATGATCACCACTTAAGTTATTCAACTTGGAGGTTGGATCTCCAGGGCAGTGCCCTTTGTTTGCCTGACTGGTGCGAGCCACAGATGCTGGCTTAAGCTGGGGACAGGTTGGTCCCCATTATACGGCTGGGGAAGGGTTAGGTTCATGCCACTCGTCACCTTGGCCCTCGCCGTGGATTCCAGACGTAAGTTTAATAAAGTGGCGCATAGTTTACCCAATCACTGTATCTGACTCTTCCTTCCGAATATAGGGGCAAAGCTGTCTAAAGAACATAACTGGAGTGTGGGAGTATTCCGGTATATGAGAGTACAACATTACTAAGAGAAATTGCTAATTTATCTCTGAATATAGCAAGCTTTTAGGATAGAAAGTGAATAATACAAAGATGGAGCAGTCATTGAAATGAATTATCAGTAATTTAAACTTTGTTTAATGTGGTTTGATCGAGAGAATCACTTAAGTGTCTTAAATTATACCTCCCCAAGGAGAAGTAAGTTCTGTTTCAATTAAATATTAATTGGGAAGATCAAGTTAGATAGCATCACAATGAAATTTAAAATTTCATTGTTTTGGAAGAGTGCCTTGATTAAAATGATATTACCTAAGATTCTGTTTTTTTAATTAAAGAACTCCCAAAAGGTATGCCAAAATGCCCTATAAAAGAGTGGCAAAACTAATGAATCCATTTATTTGGGCAAAGAGGAGGCTAAGGATTAGTTGTATTACACTCCAGAAAATTAAGTTTAAAATCAAAACTGTATTGTAAAGGCTGAAATGTGATTGAAAATCAACCATCCTGCATGCCTGTCAATGGGTTCAGAAATGTGGTAAAAACACGTTTAAAACTGCATTTCTTATTTTCAAATGTAAACACCAATGTCAGGAAAGGAACTAAGTGGCCTGTATT